>NC_069500.1:747548014-747871764 GCF_027579735.1 Bombina bombina
ATGCATACAAGTTAATGGTTTAAACCTTCATACGGACCACTCCTAAATTGAGGTGTCTGGTATTTATGCTTCTAACCTTGGACTTAGTTGGTATCTATGGCTTGCAAATCCTGGCCATATTCCCAGTAAAACTATTCTGTTTGTTACCTGGGTTACCTTCCCCTTCTTAACACTATATCACTATCTTAATGTCATTTCCTTTTTTACTATTTAGCTGTACCTATGACCTATAACCTCTTTTATTATATGAGACTCTGCACTAGTGCATAAAAACGCTGTATAGTTTATAACCACTGAAATGAATGTGTACGTTCTGAACAATATACTGCTGAATATTATACTAAACTCTATAGCAATACATTCATGCATTTTTCCATAGTACTGTGTTGTTTTGGGTCTATTTATAATTTGATATAATAAATTGTTATGAAAACATGGGGATGATTTCATTGTACTCTACAAGAACAGCAAGAATAAGAGAAAAAAATCAGAAAAAGAAAGCAAAACTAATGTGCAGGGAAGACAAAAATATTTGTTATAAAAACTAATCTAATGATTTTTGTACAAAGTTCACCATTTTGTACAAAAATAATTAGATACGTTTTATAACAAATATTTATGTTATATGTTTTTTTGGAAGATTAATTATTTTATACATTTTTCTAAAACATAATAAATATTGTGATATCTGTCACTGACTCTTAAACAATACAGGGAGTGCAGAATTATTAGGCAAGTTGTATTTTTGAGGATTAATTTTATTATTGAACAACAACCATGTTCTCAATGAACCCAAAAAACTCATTAATATCAAAGCTGAATAGTTTTGGAAGTAGTTTTTAGTTTGTTTTTAGTTATAGCTATTTTAGGGGGATATCTGTGTGTGCAGGTGACTATTACTGTGCATAATTATTAGGCAACTTAACAAAAAACAAATATATACCCATTTCAATTATTTATTTTTACCAGTGAAACCAATATAACATCTCAACATTCACAAATATACATTTCTGACATTCAAAAACAAAACAAAAACAAATCAGTGACCAATATAGCCACCTTTCTTTGCAAGGACACTCAAAAGCCTGCCATCCATGGATTCTGTCAGTGTTTTGATCTGTTCACCATCAACATTGCGTGCAGCAGCAACCACAGCCTCCCAGACACTGTTCAGAGAGGTGTACTGTTTTCCCTCCTTGTAAATCTCACATTTGATGATGGACCACAGGTTCTCAATGGGGTTCAGATCAGGTGAACAAGGAGGCCATGTCATTAGATTTTCTTCTTTTATACCCTTTCTTGCCAGCCACGCTGTGGAGTACTTGGACGCGTGTGATGGAGCATTGTCCTGCATGAAAATCATGTTTTTCTTGAAGGATGCAGACTTCTTCCTGTACCACTGCTTGAAGAAGGTGTCTTCCAGAAACTGGCAGTAGGACTGGGAGTTGAGCTTGACTCCATCCTCAACCCGAAAAGGCCCCACAAGCTCATCTTTGATGATACCAGCCCAAACCAGTACTCCACCTCCACCTTGCTGGCGTCTGAGTCGGACTGGAGCTCTCTGCCCTTTACCAATTCAGCCACGGGCCCAGCCATCTGGCCCATTAAGACTCACTCTCATTTCATCAGTCCATAAAACCTTAGAAAAATCAGTCTTGAGATATTTCTTGGCCCAGTCTTGACGTTTCAGCTTGTGTGTCTTGTTCAGTGGTGGTCGTCTTTCAGCCTTTCTTACCTTGGCCATGTCTCTGAGTATTGCACACCTTGTGCTTTTGGGCACTCCAGTGATGTTGCAGCTCTGAAATATGGCCAAACTGGTGGCAAGTGGCATCTTGGCAGCTGCACGCTTGACTTTTCTCAGTTCATGGGCAGTTATTTTGCGCCTTGGTTATTCCACACGCTTCTTGCGACCCTGTTGACTATTTTGAATGAAACGCTTGATTGTTCGATGATCACGATTCAGAAGCTTTGCAATTTTAAGAGTGCTGCATCCCTCTGCAAGATATCTCACTATTTTTGACTTTTCTGAGCCTGTCAAGTCCTTCTTTTGACCCATTTTGCCAAAGGAAAGGAAGTTGCCTAATAATTATGCACACCTGATATAGGGTGTTGATGTCATTAGACCACACCCCTTCTCATTACAGAGATGCACATCACCTAATATGCTTAATTGGTAGTAGGCTTTCGAGCCTATACAGCTTGGAGTAAGACAACATGCATAAAGAGGATGATGTGGTCAAAATACTCATTTGCCTAATAATTTTGCACTCCCTGTATGAAAATGGTATATTTCAGTCTACTGATATATAAATGATACTGTTTGTCATAGTTATATGTTAGTAATCATAGTAATTAATATACTGATTCATACCATTAGGTATAAGAATTTAACTACATATAAAGTAATCCATGCATTCTGTATTTAAAGGGACATGGGAATAAAACTTAAAGGGACATGTAGCCCAACATTTTATTATCTCATGATTCAGATAAAGAATACAATTTTAAACAACTTTCAATTATACTTCTATTATCAAATTTGCTTTATTCTCTTGGAATCCTTTGTTGAAGGAACAGCAATGCACTACTGGGAGCTACCTGGGCACATCAGGTAAACCAATGACAAGAGGCAAATATGTGTAACCAACAATCAGCAGCTAACTCTCAGTAGTTCATTGCTGCTCCTGAGCCTACCTAGGTATGCTTTTCAACAAAGAGTACCAAAAGAGTGAAGCAAAAACATTGGGGACTATCTTGAGGAAGCTCACAGAATTTTAGGAGATAGGGAATACTATCAGATTCTTACTAAAGATCCCACTGGTTGTTTTTCTCTCTCTTACTCTTTATTAATAGATAAAGGCTTTGACCTGGGCATTCTTAATAAGGAAGAATATAATTTTTTGAAAATCACGGATCCAAGTATAGCACATTACTATCACTTGCCTAAGATCCATAAGTATCAACCAAAGCCCCTGGGTTGTCCCATAATTGCCGGTATTGGGAATCTAACATACAACTTATCTTTTTATCTTGACTCATTTTTACAAAAGATAGTTATTGGCATTGCTCTACCCTCACATATCAGGGACACATCTTTAACAACAATTACAGAATATCCAAAATACTGACAACCTTTTATGGATAACATGCGACGCGAGCGCTTTATATTCCAATATTGCGCACAAATTGGGGATAACAGCAGTATCTTATTATTTGGAACAAGATCCATACATGCCTGAATTACACAAATCATTTATATTAGAAGCCATTGAATATATTCTAAAACATAATTATTTTATTTTTTACTTACAAATCAAGGGAACGGCCATGGGAAACATAAAGAAACTCATAACAGCATCAACAAGAAAAAGAAAACTTTCTCAAAAAGGGCAATCATCCTTTTAGCCTCAAGGGAATATACAAATGCAACAATGGAAATTGCAATGCTTGCAAATATATTAACTTTGGCAAGAAATTTTTCAAGTCAAATATTACTGGAGAGTGTTTTGAAATTTCTGATTTTAATAATTGCGATTCTAGCTACGTGGTATATCTTGTTGAATGCTTTTGTGGCCTTCAATACGTGGGTTGTACCTCTAGGAAGGTCAGATTCAGATGGGAGGAGCACTTTCAAAACTGCAAAAATGTCAAAATTAGGCATAGCATCCCTAATCATTGCTTGTTTATACACTCTGGCAACCCTAATATATACACATCTACACCAATAGACCATGTTCCAAATTCTCATGATTATAACAGATTAATTAGACTCAGACAACGGGAAACTTTTTGGATCCATAAACTAAAAACTTTATCCCCCCAGGGCTTAAATGGCAATGTAGATCTGGCGGCATTTGTTTAGACTCCTGGGATTAATTTACCATCTATGACACATTATAATCATGATTATCCCTACTCCTTCACCATTTGGTATAACAACGATGGTGCATTGTATTACTAAATAACTGGTCATACACTAATATATACACACTGAACATAATATCAGTTTTTCCGATTTACAAAACAAGTTATTGTACATATTCTAATGTTATCACATTCTATCAGATACCACTGATTGGTTCTTTTCTCACAATATTGATACATTTTACCAAGATTCATACATTGTATATTTAGGACTACATATCATGATCATTGACATTCTGGGTTATTGCATGTTTTTTGTATAACTTTTCAAAGTTGGTTTGTACAACATTTTGTACAACTTTTCAAGAGGTTTGGCGCCGGTTTGCAAACTTTTGACATTTTAATCAATTAATTATCAATAGTTATATATATATATATATATATACACACACACAAATTTTTATATATATCCTTTTCATATATATTCTATACATATAATTATTATATTTTCAATAGATACATTTTATGTTGTTTTGTTTTTGTAGTAGGTATATTTTAATTAATACTAATTAACATGTGCAGGGTTTAATTCAGGATTGGACACTTTGTATTCCGAGTGGTCCAATCAAATTGTCTTGTGAGGCTTATATAGCCGCCTTTTACTTGTTGTAATTATGAAGCCTTATGAAACGACCAGTAACAGGTCAAGAAACGCGTTGTAATTAAAATTGTTGATTTTACCCTTAACACGGCAGTGTCCTTGTCAGATATTTCTGAGTTCCACTACCGTTCATCTGCCGCTACGGTTATCCCTGCACATTGTTCACCTTGCTTGCAGCTTCCAGCCGCCAGTTCACCTGGATCGCAGCAGCTAGTTCACCTAGATCCAACAGCCGAAACAGATCTCTGGTACGGAACCAACAGAGGTTTCCATCGTCACATGTGTGACCAGTGAGCTGATCACTGCAAGTTTCAGTCTGCCTTTTAACACTACGTTCTTACGAGTGCCACCAGAATTGTGAGTTTTATTCCTTTGTTCTAATTTCCAATTACGCTACAGAATTCACTATGAGGCACCCCTTTTCTCTGTTCTAACAAACAGGATTCTGTAGACATCAGTATACCTCTAAAACTTTGGGGCTTGGTTAGGAGTCTGAAAATCAGCACAATGTTATTTAAAAATAAGCAAAAATATACATTTTTACAAAAACACTCCCAGGTGGGCTATATAAATGGATCATCTATAAAACATTTATGCAAAGAAAAATCTAGTGTACAATGTCCCTTTAAGTCCTTTCCACAAGAGCATATATAACTAGGCGTAGTAGGATGCACTATATATAATAAAACAGGACACTTTTGTCTTTCCTTTTTTCAAAAAAATTTATGCTCAGTTTGAATCATACAAATTTAATTTTGTTTTTCAAGTCACTTCAATATTTAAATTTTCATATTACAATATTATATTATAATATTACAAGTGGAGTGTTAATTAACGCTCCTGCTTGAGCGTTAATTGCGCTAGAAATAAGCTTTTTTGTGCTTGTCAGGTTGCACTCATATTATGAGTTGAAAGTAAACTATTTTCGCTCGCATGTTAACCCAACAAGCTCAAAAATACGAACTTACAATATCGTATGTGTGTTCATGTATTCTCCCATAGAAGTCAATAGAGAAAAAAAATTGGAAAAAAACCTAACACCCTACTCTCGCGCAAACCTGATCGCATATTCTCATGAGAATATAAATATTTCACATTCCTATGTTCTTCACATATCAGAATTTATACATAAATACATATTTCTATATATAACTGATGGTATTTTTTTGTAGGGGTACTCACCGATACTGAGCACCCCCACCTCTGCCAACTCATAACAGGTAATATTTGTAATCCTCATTTAAATACTCTAATTTTCATAACAGGGGGCTGTAAAATACATCAAACATTGTCCATTTGCTTTTCTCAAATGAGCAGAATTTAACAATCAATATTTAATGAGTACCGGCACCTCTTTTTTTTTTTACAAAAAAGCACTGTATATATATATATATATATATATATATATATATATAAATACGTATGTACACACACACAGATATATATATATATATATATATACACCCACATACATATAATTATTGGTTATTTGTAGAGCGCCAACAAATTCCGCAGCGCTACATGGATATGTATGTATGTCTATGTTATGTCTATGTTAAATCCCTTTGCCTGCCTTTTTTTTCTAACACCTGAGATCTCATATCTTCAAGCTTATAACCTTATAACTTATTTGTGCAATATTTATTTTTAATCATTTTTATTAGATAGTGTTATTATGAGTGTAAGTTTACTTTGCAATGTATTTTTTTTATGTGTTTTGCGAGTAATACGAGCAGTAAACCCTGCGATAAACCCCTTATCGCTCGCATGCAAATGTTTGCGCTCCACTCGTAATGTGGCCTTTAACTTTTTGTAAGCTCTGTTGCTTTTGTGTTTTCTAGAAAGTATAAGGCAAATAATATGATAGATTTTGACTTAAGTAGAATAGGACCTACATGTATAGTTTGCTAGGAATAGACACTTTGCTTTGTTAACGTGGACATTATCTATGTACATGTTATGTAGACATTTAACTAATATGTCCTTACGATGACATTCAATAACACTTTAATATACTTCAATGCTGATTACATGTGCATTGTAATCAGTTATATATCTAATAACATATCTGTTAGTTTATGCTTTTTTCATTAGTATTTCCTGCCAAGAGACACTAAATGCGTGTGACCACATTATACATACAAATCTATCTCTCTAATCTCATTGGTCCTCATGATGCACCTTACACTTCTCTCTGTATAAATTACACAGAAAAAAATATCAACAATTTAAATGGAGTAAATGCTTCATATAATATTGTTTTTAATAAATAAACATTTGTAACTCTTATAGTGTGTATATGGAATCTCTATGTCAAATATTCTGATTGCAGAATTTAATTAATACAATTTATATCTTTTAATTGAAAATATGTTTCCTAACAAGAAACTTCTGAGCTACCAATAACCTGTAGCTGAGCAACAATGGATAGATATGTCCTACCTCACACAAATGATAAATATGTATACACACATGAACACACACACAAGCATATACACACACTAGATAATCATACCTGCCCCAGTCCATTCTTTTCTGTCCAGGTTCTAAGTGGATGAAGGGCCTAGTGAATTGTTTATGACCACAGGAACATAGCGACCAGTAGGGATACAGGACAATTGTCAGGGGATGCTGACAGCGTGAATGCAGCTCCTGGAATGTTGCTGATCACACAGCTGCTTTTATTAGGCACAAACCAAAAACAAGCTTGTGATCCAGGAAACTTCAGGAGAGCAGGGGGAGTGTTTGTGTAATGGGGTGCGAGGACAACTGTATATCAGTCTCCCCATCCCCACACCAAAACAAGATTTCTTCACTTCTGCTGTTCATCGTATTACATAATAACACAATATGTAACAGCAGAGGTGAAGAATTATTATTACTTATAATGATTTGCTTCCATAGAGTAGAGAAGATGCTCACAGAATCTCTGGCATTCAAAATAATTTGCTGGTCCCATTGCCAGATCTAGGTAAAGGCTGGATGTGCAGAATCCTCTTTCTTAACACCTACAGTATAACACCTCACCTCTATCTGAGACCAACTTATTGTTGAGAAGGCTACAAGGGTCTTGACCTAGATTAAACCAAAATATTGTAAGCAAGGCAGCTGGTTTGGCAATCACCTGTCCTCACTCCTTCACAAATGAGAACTTCACCTCACATTAAGGTTTTACAGAGTTCACCAGTTACTTTTAGGTATAAGTGAGCCATAATAATAGTATTTTGAGACTATGGTAAACTATATAATCTCTTATCCCACCTGGGCTTTACCAGGAGCAATCTCATTGAGAGTGACCTTATATTCCACAAAGAAGTTCAATCTCTTATCTTCTGACTGCATCTCCAATCCTATTCAATCAGACCTCCCATGCAAAGTGCATCTCATGGCTTTTCACACTGTTTCCAGATTCATAGCTATCACACTTCATTTGAAAAAAATGCAAAACTAACTTATAACAAGGTTTTCAAATTATTTATTTATAAAATATTTTACCAGGAAGGATACATTGAGATTTCTCTCGTTTTCAAGTATGTCCTGGGTCAAGTATGTCCTGGGACATACAATGCATTTGTTCATTATTAACCCCCAGGAGCTTTTTGGTTCAACACACTTGGTCTGTTTCTAGAAGTATAACTTTGCTGTTCCTGGCCTTTTTTATAGTAATGTGAGCATTATCTTCACATTTATAAATGATCATGACAATATTTATTATGCAGCTTATACTTAAATATTATCAACAGAATGACAATTTATAAAAGCTCTGAAGTGGTCATCCATCATGAATTAAAGGGACAGTCAAGTCCAAAAAAAACTTTAATTTTTCAAATATGGCATGTAATTTTAACCAACTTTCCAATTTACTTTTATCAACAAGTTTGCTTTGTTCTCTTGGTATTCTAGTTGAAAGCAAACCTAGGAAGGCTCTTATGATAATTTCTAAGCCCTTGAAGGCCGCCTCTATTTTATTTACTTTTCACAGCAGGGGAGAGCAAGCTCATGTAGGCCATATAGATAGCATTGTGATCACGCCCGTGGCACTAATTGGCTAAAATGCAACTATATGCAAAATAACTAAAAGTCATGTGATTAGGGCCGGTCAGAAGATGCTTAGATACAAGTTAGTCACAGAAGTAAAAAGTGTATTAATATAACAGTGTTGGTTTTGCAAAACTGGGGAATGTGTAATAAAGGGATTATCTATCTTTTTAAATAACAACAATTCTGGTGTTGACTGTCCCTTTAAGTGAAAAAAAACTATCACCATACTTGCATTAGCCTTTATGTTTTACTTTTGCTTTGGCAGGTCTGGTAAAATAACTACAAAAACCCTTGAAATGCCTGTTTCTTATAGTTTTTGTGTTTAACTATGTTTTCTAATATGGTTCACTTAATATGAGCAGTTGTTACTAATTGATTGTAACAGGTTTGAGAAATATGAAAACTAATCTTTTGGATTCTAATGGGGTCACAGTCGATTTCACTCAAATCCCCACCCTGTTATTCATGATACAGATTATACTTGCAAATCAAAAAAAAATTGTGAACTACATTATACTCTTAGTAGAACGAGGCCCATTAATCCTAGGGAATCCTTTAGAAAATTATTTATAGATTTTAAGGTCTCACGATTGGATCCCATCATAGAATATGTGTAAAATATGTGAAGACATTATAAGGAGAAACAGAGTCCCATTCTTTCTATTTGAAAATCAAAGGCAAAGGAGTTCCCCTAGGGGATGCCATAAATTACTTCCTTAACTAAAGCTAACTTAGATAAAAGAGATGGATTCCTTACAAGATCAATAATTTGTATCCTACTATATCCTACTCCTGAAGTTTCAGATTTAAGATGAGACAAGCCTCCTATGGTAAATATTGTCTTAATAAGAGAATAAATATTCAAGGTTCTCTTGTATAGAAGAGTGGACAGTATGTGCCATGTTTAAGAAATACGCCAACCATTGATTTTACCAGTGCTGATAGGTGTTAAGATCTTGAGCAAAGTCTGAAATGCAAATTCTGAGGCCAATAGAAGGCTAAAACTTATCTTTTGAGGTTGCCAGGTTCCTCATTCAGAGAAGGAGTGCTTTGATTTTCGGCACTGTACCTTCCTTTTTAGGCAGGGCCAGAGTCTCTGTGAAAAGCACCACTGAGCTAAAATATAATGCTCCCAGGTGGTGACGATCCAAGCTAGTGAGCTGCTGTTTCTTCCTGGTTGAGTGATCCTCTTTATTTGTATATTGTGGAACCGACGGAAGCCAGTATTGGATCTAAATGTAGTCTTTGCTCTCTTTTGTTTAATTTGTTTCCATATTGGAAGCTCTAAAACTCAGAGAACAGGGGGTATAAGTATGATTCTTCATCAAAACATGAAAAGTGGCAATAATTTGTCTTCCTATTGTTATCAACCCTAAAATAGATCCAAGCCTTGTGGATGCTCAGAGATAAAATCCTAGAGCTCTAGATATGTAGTCAGTTCCAGAGACAAAGCTGCACTGGTTTCTTATACCAAGAACAAATCTATATAAGTTTCAAATTTTCTAAGCATTCCACATAAGGACTCATAAATGCCTCGTCAATTGTAGGCAACCTCAATTTCAGACCAGTGGGTTCTAGTTTTAATGCAAAGAGGAGAAGTTTCATATTCTTTTCTTAATCTGCTAAAACAAACGTGGCTTTTATAAAGTAGTGAATCTTATGAACCTAAATAAATTCAAGTTTAGGTGTTTCAAGTGGAAATCCCATCAAACTATAATGATGTATGTCACGGATACCAGACTGCCAAGGCTACCCCCCCCCCCTACTTACTGGTACACAAATTATTATATTGGATTTGGCCTTTTCATGGCTCACGCGATCTCCCAAACTCTTCCTATTGTCTGTTTTGTTGTTTGTACCTCCTCACAAAAGAGCTGATCCCTGATCGGGAAAACCCTTCTCGACTGGCCGGGCTCCTGGAACTGCCGGCCGGCCACGAGCTGATCTCTGACCACCTAACACCTCTCCAGCTGGCCTGGCTCCTGGAACTGCCGGTCGGCCGCATCACCCTGGACACCCGCTAACCTTTACCCCAGGTTTGCCCCAGAGCTCCACTCTTTTGGGTATTGGTAGCCCCTAGGTAGGACCAGAGGTGGGGTGATTGCCGGAAGAGAGCTCCCTTGGGAACCAGGGGTTTTGGTCACCCCCCCACATCCATATCTTTACCAGACTGTAACTCTGGTCCGCCAGTAACGGATCATGCCGCTTTTTGGACTGTAGCATCTGGAAGTGCCCAGGAAGTGCCGCCGCTCCCCCAGGATCACCCCGAAACCGCAACCTAAGTACTGTGGGGACTCTATGGGACTGTGGCTCCTATGGAGGTGCCGGACTGTCTGGAGGGGCGGGAATGGCGGGGAGATCTGGGAGTCAGCTAAGACCCTTTCTGTGTGTATATAAGCAGAGTGTCTTTCCCAATAAAGTCAGTTCTTGTTTCACCTGAATACTGGTCTTGTCTGGTTATTTTGGTGGGCTCTGGCTATAATCACTTTCCAGCCATACAGCTGCAGGTTCCAGGGAGGAAGCAGGACACCTTTGGCGGAGCTGCCCAGTCAGGGTAGCCGGTATCCATCACATTGGTTGGCATCAGTGGGATTCTGCTTCTTCCACACTGTTCCTGCAGACAGAGAAGAAGCACCACAGTAGCCTGCAACTATGGAAGCCGAGTTCCTATGGAGAGTACAGAAGACGCTGGCCCAGTTGGATGGTCCTGGTTCTAAACAGGACAAGCTAAGCAGGAGGAACATTATCCACCAGCAACTATGGAGGGAGGCTCGTCAACAAGAACAGGACTGTTATGGAAATATCCTCCCCACTGCTGATGAAAGGTACTGGTTCCAGCTAAACTTATGAGTGCCTTTCCTGCAAAAGCAGCCCAGGGAAGAATGGCTATCTGACCTAGATAGACTGTTCCAGGCAGAGATGTGGCTGGAGGACAGCTACAGGGCCCTCTGATGGCATGCTATGCAAGCTCGGCCATGGCTGGAGGATGGCACCTCCACAGTGGGCTTTGGCTTTGGCAGCCCTGGATACTATTTAAAAAGATGACAGAGGACCCAGAATTTTGGAGCTTTCTGAAACTGAGACCAGAGGAAATTTACATTTCCCGAGAGAAACTGCTGAATCTCTCGGGGGTACCCTGGCTGCTAGCCGATCTTGTAACTTTGAGTCTCCAGGAATACCTGTGTGATCTCTGGAGTCCCAGGGAAAGGAGGTAGTCATCCTCTCTCCTCAAACCCAGAGATTGTGGATTTAATTGACTTTTCCTTTGAGGAGGGACAGACTGGGGAGCCTCCAGCCGAAGAGTTGGCAACAGGGCAGAGCCATCCCCAGGGAGCGGAGGTAGCTGACCTCCCTCCCCAGCAAACGAACCCCTTCCTGGGAGAGGAGACAGCCAGTCTCTCTCCCCAGCGGCAGAGTCAGTTCAGGGAGAGGAGACAGCCGGTCACTCTCCCCAGCGGCAGAGCCATCCCCAGGGAGTGGAAGTAGCTGAACTCCCTCCCTAGCAACAGAACCCCTTCCCGGGAGAGGAGACAGCCGGTCTCCCTCCCCAGGGGCAGAGCCAGTTCCAGGGAGAGGAGACAGCAGCAGAGCCATCCCCAGGGAGCAGAGTTAGCAGACCTCCCTCCCCAGCAACCGAACCCCTTCCCAGGAGAGGAGACAGTCAGTCTCTCTCCCTAGCGGCAGAGCCAGTTCCAGGGAGAGGAGACAGCCAGTCTCTCTTCCAGCGGCAGAGCCATCCTTAGGGAGAAGAGGCAGCCAACCTCCCTCCCCAGCAACAGAACCCCTTCCCGGGAGAGGAGACAGCCGGTCTCCCTCTCTAGTGGCAGAGCCAGTTCCAGGGAGAGGAGACAGCAGCAGAGCCATCCCCAGGGAGCCGAGATAACAGACCTCCCTCCCCAGCAACCGAACCCCTTCCCAGGAGAGGAGACAGTCAGTCTCTCTCCCTAGCGGCAGAGCCAGTTCCAGGGAGAGGAGACAGCCGGTCTCTCTCCCCAGCGGCAGAGCCATCCCCAGGGAGCAGAGGTAGTCGACCTCCCTCCCAAGCAACAGAACCACTTCCCGGGAGAGGAGACAGCCGGTTTCCCTTCCCAGCGACAGAGCCAGTTCCAGGGAGAGGAGACAGGTCTCTCCCCAGCGGCAGAGCCATCCCCAGAGAGCAGAGGTAGCTGACCTCCCTCCCCAGCAACAGAACCCCTTCTCGGGAGAGGAGACAGCTGGTCTCCCTCTCCAGCGGCAGAACCAGTTCCAAGAAGAGGAGACAGCCGGTCTCTCTTCCCAGCGGCAGAGCCATCCCCAGGGAGTGGAGGTAGCCGACCTCCCTTCCCAGTGACAGAACACCTTCCCGGGAGAGGAGACAGCTGGTCTCCCTCCCCAGTGGCAGAGCCAGTTCCAGAGAGAAGAGACAGCTGGTCTCTCTTCCCAGTGGCAGAGCCATCCCCAGGGAGCGAAGGTAGCTGACCTCCCTCCCCAGTGACAGAACCCCTTCCCGGGAGTGGAGACAGCCGGTCTCTCTCCCCAGTGGCAGAGCCATTCCCACGGAGTGGAGGTAGCCGACCTCCCTCCCCACCGGCCTGTCAGTTTCCAGGGAGAGGAGGTAGCTGACCTCTCTTCCCAGCAACAAAACCCCTTTAAGGGAGAGGAGACAGCCGGTCTCTCTCCCCATCGGCTTGGCTGAATCTAGAATAAAAAAGATCAGCATCCCCACAACTCGGCGGCAGAGGCCAACCACCAAAGTGAAAGAGTTTGGGGCTAGACCATCCAGCTAACTCAAAGCCATACCAGTGGGGGAGATGTAAGAGAAGCCTCTGTTACTTTTGGAGAGGAACGCAGGATAGCCTCCTCCCCACCGACTATGCACCCTGGAACTTGAGAAAATATTCTGTCTTTTGGGAGGTGGATGCGCCGGGAACATGTGGAGGGCTTTTGCCCTGGAGTCTGGGTTGCCCCGCTTCCCCAGATTCCCAGAGACTCTGGGAGGTGGAGGACCCTGGTGCAGAATTAGGGTTCCAGTGGCTGGGGAGGCGACCAAGGGTGCCCCTGACATCCCCACAGCAGAAGGGCTGGAACTAAGTCCTGAGAAGGAGATTGATCGCTGCCCACCACCACTGGATTATACTGCAGGAGTAGTGGATACTGTAGGGCCGGAGTTTGTCCATGTGGTCCCCTGAGTCAACCCATCAGAGGAGCTGGCAGCGGGGCAGAGCACCACTGGCCTCTGCCCACCCCTATAATGCATCTCAGAGCCAGGGAGGGACAGCCCTGGAATAGTAACTGGGTTTCACCCAGCAGTGGAGCTGGCAACCAGGCAGGTGGGTGCTAATCACTGCCCTCTCCCCATCCATGAGGATTTTCCAGTAGGGGAGGTGAGACCACAGCCCCCACTTAAGAACCCCAGGAATGCAAGCCAGTCTGTCCCAGTTCCCAACCTTGGGCTGCAGCAGCTACCAGCTACCCTGCCTTCTCTTCAGCAGCCAATGCTTTTCATGGGAAAGTCAGGAGTCTACTCGAATAGTGTTACTTGTGGGTGGACACCTGGTCGGGGGCACAAGCTGGAACCCTGTTTTGGGGAACTGAGTGACGAGACTTGCCATTATGTGGATATCCCTGTGCCCCAGGGTGCAGGGGATGAATGCCAGCAAGTTGCAACAGTGCTGCCACGTTCCCAGGGGGATGGGATGACCTCTCCCAGCAACCTACAATTGGAGAGCCACCACCGGACAGCCCCAAGCCGACCCATTAGGGTCTAGCCGGGTCTGCCGGACTAGGGGGGGAGGCAAAGTCACGGATACCAGACTGCCAAGGCTACCCCCACCCCCCTACTTACTGGCACACACATTATTATATTGGATTAGGCCTTTTCATGGCTCACGTGATCTTCCAAACTCTTCCTATTGCCTGTTTTATTGTTTGTTCCTCCTCACAAAAGAGCTAATCCCTGACTGGGAAAACCCTTCTCAGCTGGCCAGGCTCCTGGAACTGCCGTCCATCCGCGAGCTGATCTCTGACAGCCTAACCCCTCTCCAGCTGGCTAAGCTCCTGGAACTGTGGTCGGCCACATTACCCCAGACACCCGCTAACCTTTACCCCAGGTCGCTCCAGCGGCCCTTTGCCCCAGAGCTCCGCTCTTTTGGGTAGCTGCTAGGGAGGACCAGAGGTGGGGTGATTGCAGGAAGGGAGCTCCCTTGGGAACCAGTTGTTTTGGACACCCCCACCTCCATATATTTACCAGGCTGTAACTCCGGTCCCCAGTAACGGATCATGCGGCTTTTTGGACTGTGGCATCTGGGGATAGAGGGCTTTCTAATGACACCCTGGAAGTGTCGCCACTGACCTAAGTACTGTGGGGACTCTATGGGACTGTGACTCCTATGGGAGCGCTGGACTGCCATGAGGTACGGGAATGGCGGGTGATCTGGGAGTCAGATAAGACCCTTTCTGTGTGTATATAAGCAGAGTGTGTTTCCCAATTTCACCTGAATACTGGTCTTTTGGATGGGCTCTTGCTATAATCACTTTCCAGCCATACAGCTGCAGGCTCCAAGGAGGAAGGAGGACCCCTTTGGTGGAGCTACCCAGTCGGGGTAGCCGGTATCCGTCACAGATGTCTACATACCAAAATATTGCAATAGAAGAAACTCATTAATGCTTTAAAAAATTTGCTATAGAAAAACAGAACCTCCAATTTGCCTTCCCATTAGTCTGGCTACAGCACATTCACCTAGATTACGAGTTTTGTGCTATAGAGGGTGTGAAACAAATGCAACAAAAGTTGTGGTATTTCACCCTCCATAGTGCTGCCATTATGAGTTTTTAAAAAGCTGCCTTGTGCATGGAATATGGTTGCATTAAGCTGCTTTGACGTGCTCGTGCACGCTTTCCACATAGACATCAATGGGGAGAAAGTGTTAGAAAAAACACCTGTGATCGCGGAATAAAAAGCTCTGTAACGCAACCCCATTGATGTCTATGGGGAAAAAAAAGTTACATTTAAACCGAACACCCTAACATAAACTTCACGTATAAACACACCTAATCTGCTGCCCCCAACATCACAGACACCAAAATAAACGTATTCACCCCTAATCTGCCGCCCCCGACATTGCCGCCACCTAAATAAATCTTTTAACTCCTAATCTGCCGCTCCCGATATCGCCGCCACTATAATAAAGTTATTAACCCCTAAACCTCTGGCCTCCCACATCACTGCCACTAAATAAACCTATTAAGCCCTAAACCCCCATCCCTCAACATCGCCAAAAAATAAATTAAACTATTAACCCCTAAACCTAACAACCCCCTAACTTTACATTAAAATTACAAGATCCCTATCTTAAAATAAATACTTATCTGTAAAATTTAAAAAAAACTAAGTTTAAACTATAAATTAACCTAACATAACTATTAGATTAAAATTCAAATCAGCCAATAGAATTTCAGTAGCTCTCATCCTATTGGCTTATTTGAATTTCCAAAATCAAATCAGCCAATAGGAATGCAAGGGACGCCATTTTGAAAAGGCTCCCTTGCATTGAAGATTCAGTATACGGCTACTACCGACCGTATGAAGAGGATGCCCTGCGCCGGATGTCTTCAGGATGGAGCCGCTCCGCGCCGCTGGGATGAAGATAGAAGATTCCGCCTGGATGAAGATAGAAGACGCCGCCTGGATGGATGAAGACATTGCCGCCTGGATGAAGACTTCTCGCCTGGATGAGGATGGATGTCTGGACTTCAAAAACTGTAAGTGGATCGTCGGAGCTTAGTGTTAGGTTTTTTTAAACTTTTTTTGGGTGGGTTTTTATTTTAGATTAGGGTTTGAGCTTGTCTTAAAAGAGCTGAATGCCCTTTTAAGGGCAGGAAAAAGAGCTGAATACCCTTTTAAGGGCAATGCCCATACAAATGCCCTTTTCAGGGCAATGGGTAGCTTAGTTTTTTTTAGAGTTAGGTTTTTTATTTTAGGGGGTTGGTTGGGTGGTGGGTTTTACTGTTGGGGGGGTCTTTGTATTTTTTTTCAGGGAAAAGAGCTGACTTCTTTAGGGCAATGCCCTACAAAAGTCCCTTTTAAGGGCTATTGGTAGTTTATTGTAGGCAAGGTTTTTTTTTATTTTGGGGGGCTTTTTTATTTTGATAGGGCTATTAGATTAGGTGTAATTGTTTTTTATTTTGGATCATTTTCGTTTGTTATTTTTTGTAATTTAGTATTTTTTTATTTCTTGTAATTTAGTATTTTTATTTTTTTGTAACTGTAGATTTAATTTTTTTAGTAGTGTTAGTTTTTTTTAATGAGTAATTTAATTTGTAGTTATTTTAATTTTAGTCTAATAGCAATGTTAGTTTAATATATAGAGTCCCATTTATCAAGCTCTGTCTTCATACTAGCCAGAAACAGCAGTTATGAAGCAGCGGTCTAAAGACCGCTGCTCCATAACCCTGTCCGCCAGCTCTGAGCAATGATGTGGGCAATGTTGGAGTGCGGGGGAATAGGGGTTAATAACTTTAGTATAGTGGCGACGATGTCGTTGAGCAGCGGAATAAGTGTTAATAAATTGTATTAGTGGCGGCGATGTCGGGAGCGGCAGATTAGGAGTTAATAACTTTAATTTAGTGTTTGCGATGCGGGAGGGCCTTGGTTTAGGGGTTAATAGGTAGTTTATGGGTGTTAGTGTACTTTGTGACACTTTAGTTATGAGTTTTGTGTAACAGTTTTGTTTCGTAAAACTCACAACTACTGCTCTCAGATTGCGTAACAGATCTTGTCGTTATAGGGTGTAACGCAAGCTTTTTAGCCTCACTGCAAAACTCGTAATGGCAGCGCTATGGAAATACCATGAAAAAACATCATTTTTTCGAGTGCGGGACTGACGTTGCGTTACAGGCTAAAAGGCTTGCGGTACAGTTATACCGACAAGATTCGTAATGGCTGTGTTACTGTTTTAACGCTGAAATGGCAATTTTTACAGCGTTAAAACACGAAAGCAAAAACTCGTAATCTAGGTGAATGTGTCTTTAAAAAGGTACAGATTACCCACAAGAGTTTTAACAAAGATGGGTATCCAAAGTTATTATTTGCACAACATCTTCATTCTGTCTTAGACAGAGCTGCAGGTTTGAAAAGATCATGATCTTGTTCTGAATTACTTTTAGTCCTATAGGCTAGCTGCTTAATTGGTTGAAAAATAATCTGTCTACTAGACCGAAGAGTAATTTCTGTTGTTAAAGCAGTCTAGGAAGTGAAAACCAAGAAGTTTGTAACAGCCAAGCAATTGCTAATTTCTAATTATGCTGGGAACACTATTGTCACTCATTTGGTGAGCTGGTTGTCCTATATGAAAACTGCCCAAAAGTACTTCCTGTTAGAATAGAAGCCCAGTATTTCATCCATGATTACAGTTGTAGATCATGACGCATCCAGCCTAAAATGATAGTTGTGTTAAAAGTGCCACTTTGGCAAAAAGTGACAAAATATTACAGCCATCTATGTTGTGGTGCATCATTGACTTGAAGCAGATGTCCTGGAAATTATAGATATTATAAATGTTCTAACACTCTCTTTTTGCAAATGATCTGATTTTCATGTTGCTTGATGACTTTCTTGAAGCCCCATGTTTCTGGCGAGCCTTAAGGGTCGCCAGAAACACAAGTTATGAAGCAGCGGTCTAAAACCCGCTGCTTCATAACCTGTCCGCCTGCTCTGAGGAGGTGGACAGAACTTGCAAGAAATCAACCCGATACAATACGATCGGGATGATTCACACCCCCTGCTAGCGGTGAATCTGCAGGGGGCGGCATTGCACTGCTGGTGCAATGATAAATGCCGACAGCATACGCTGTCAGCATTTATCGATGTGTGGAGGACATGATCCGCAATATCAGATCATGTCCGTCCACACCTTGTTAAATAGGCCCCTTAGTGTTAGCTGAAATGTGTAAGTCAAGTTCCATAGGGTGTTCGCTTATCAACAGTTGTGGCTCCATATCATTTTCTGGTTTGGAACTTTTTAAAACAAAAGTTTATTTTTTATAGCAAATCCTGCATTGATTTTTTTTCTCTTGTTATTTCTTGTGTAATGAGCTGCACATTTGCCTATCTCTATATGCAGATGTAAGTTTTGGTAGATATAAATGAGATTACCTATGTGTGTAAAACTATGTATGGGGTCGATCACAATCTTGCTAATATTTTTGTTACATTTTTGTCATCATGGTTTTTCGAGTGACCATAATTCCAAATCTCTTCTACAATTAAATGTTTTCCATTACTACGTTTGTGATAATAGAATTGAAAAATCAAATGGAAACAATTAATGACAAATACAATGACCATTCTGTGGGTTTATCAATTACATTGCAGGTGTGTTGAGTGATCCCTCTTTACCATGTGAAATAATGCTGATAAGTTAATGTGTGCAATTAACCTGTTGTGTTCCAAAGCCATAGGGATATATGTTTTAGAACTGTTTAAGGCATTAGAAACGGTCATTATGGGCATAGTGAACAAGTGTGTTTGATGGGCTATCTATATTGATAATAATGGTCAAGTGCTTATTATACATTTTTCAATTCATGACTTTGCCCTGGAATGAAGAAGATCTGTGCAGAGAAGTCATACCTCACATATGATAATGGCAGCAACTTCTCAGATTGACAATAACTGAAATAAAAAAATATCACATTGCACTACTGGGAGATAGCTGTTGATTGGTAACTGCACATAGATACGCTTTTTGTCATTGGCTCACCTGATGAGTTCTGCTATCCTCCAGTAGAGCATTGCAGCCTCTTCAACAAAGGATACCAAGATATTTAAGGAATTTGATAACAGAAGTAATTTAGAAAGTTGTTTAAAACTGTATGATATGTCTGAATCATGAAAGAAACATTTTGGGTTTGTCAGGGTGCCAGGAATCAGACTGAGACGAGAAGTGCAAAAATAATCACACCTTTATTAATAAGAAAAAATAATAAAAAGTTCACAAGTCAAATAACAAGCCAGGAGTCAAAGCCAGAGTTGGAAGTCAGACGAGCCGAGTCATTAGCCAAAGCGAGTAGTCAGACGAGCCAGAATCAGGAACAAGGAGAACAGCAGAGTCAGGAATAAGCAAGGGATCAGGAATCAGAAGGAACTTCAATCAGCCAGGTAATACACAGGAACTGGAACACAGGAACTCACAAACAGGTCTGAGACAACGCAAGGGCAAAGCATACTGAACAGAGGCCCTTTAAATAATAAGTGATGACATCACAATTCTGAGACTGCAACCTGTCTCACACGGATGATGTTCACCAGTCTGGCCATAAGAGGGCGAGCAGGAAATGAGCAGTATCACACACTCTGTACGAGATTCAGTAAGAGAGGTGAGTAAAATGGCTGCCAGCAGCACATGGCACACAAAGCAGGGAAAAAACCCTGACAGTACCCTCCTCTCAACGACCCCTCCCCCGCGGGAGGACAAAAGGTTTATTGGGGAAACGGGCATGGAAGGCACAGAGGGGGGCGGGAGCATGAACATCAGAGGAGGGAACCCGTGAATGCTCCTCTGGACCATAGCCCCTCCAGTGAACCAAATACTGTATGCTGCCCCTGGACATACGAGAGTCAATAATGCTGCTGACCTCATATTCTTTATGGTTGTCAACAGAGATAGGATGGGGACGAGGCAACACAGTGGTAAACTGGATTACAAACCAGTGGTTTCAAGAGGGAGACATGAAAAACATTGGAGATGTGCATTGCAGGAGGAAGGTCAAGAGCGTAAGCCACAGGATTAACCCGTCTGAGTATTTGAAAAGGACCAACATAACGGGGAGCCAGTTTATTGGAAGGCACACTAAGGTTCAAGTTGCGAGAGGACAGCCAAACCCTCTCATCAACCTGGTAGGAAGGCGCGGTCAGACGCCTATGATCAGCCTGGAACTTTTGGCGCTGCATAGAATGATGAAGGCAATCCTGAATCTGCACCCACGTGGAACGGAGTTGCCGGAGATGCTCCTCTAAAGCCAGAATACCCTGAGACATGAATGAATCCAGCAACAAGGATGGTTGAAACCCATAAATCGCCATGAACGGGGATAACTGGGAGGAAGCATTAATAGCACTATTACGAGCAAACTCTGCCCAAGGTAACAGTTCAGACCAATTATTGTGGTGATCTGAGACATAGCAATGGAGGAACTGTTCCAGAGCTTGATTAGACCGTTCTGCAGCCCCATTGGATTGAGGGTGATATGCCGAGGAGAAGGAAAGCTGGATCCCCATTTGAGCACAAAAGGAACGCCAAAATCTGGAGACAAACGGTCCGAGACTATCTCCTTGGGTAACCCATGTAAACGGAAGACATCCCGGGCAAAAATTGAAGCAAGCTCCCGAGCGGTAGGCAGCTTCTTCAAGGGAATGCAATGTGACATTTTAGAAAAACAGTCAACCACAACTAGGATAACAGTATTGCCATTGGAAACAGGGAGCTCGACAATGAAGTCCATGGAAAGATGTGTCCAAGGACGCTCACCATTAGCAATAGGTTGAAAAAGACTGACAGGAAGACGTCGAGGAGTCTTATTCTGTGCACAGACTGAGCAGGAGGCAACATACGCAGCAACATCAGAACGAAGACCTGGCCACCAGAATTGTTGAGTAACAGACCAAATCATTTGGTTCTTTCCCGGGTGACCTGCGGCTTTAGGATAGTGGTAAGTGTGCAAAAGTTTAGTTTGAAGATTCTCAGGAACAAAGCACTTAACACTAGGTTTCTCAGGAGGTGCATTGGTTTGTGCAGCCAGGATCTCCTCCCCCAAAGGAGAAGTCAAATTAGTACGTATGGTAGCCAAAATATGGTCAGGAGGTATAACTGGAGTAGGTACAGACTCCTCCTTGGATAGAGGCAAAAATTGTCGAGAGAGGGCATCAGCCCTAACATTCTTACTACCAGGCAGGTAGGAGACCACATAATTAAACCGAGACAAAAATAGCGCCCATCTGGCCTGTCAGGGCGACAAATGTTTTGCTTCGGATAGATAAGTTAAATTCTTGTGGTCAGTAAGAATGAGCACTGGTACATCCATTCCTTGAGTGCCAAATTTATGGCCAGTAATTCCCTGTCGCCAATTTCATAATTGCACTCCACTGGAGACAATTTCTTAGAGAAGAAACCACACGGATGCAAGGAACCGTCAGGCGTAGGACATTGAGACAAGAGGGCACCTACTCCAGTCTCAGATGCATTGACCTCAAGAAAGGCAGGACAGGGTTAGGATGAGCCAAAACTAGAGCGGCAGCAAAGGCAGTCTTAAGACTATCAAATGCCTTAATGGCAGTAGGTGTCTGTGAAAGGTTTGACCAAGGAAGAAAAGTTTTTAATAAAGTTTCTATAGTAATTGGCGAAGCCCAAAAAACGTTGAATAGACCGAAGACCAACAACGGAGATTACATAACCTAGGAAGGTTACTTGAGTCTGTTGGAACTCACATTTCTCGAGTTTACAAAACAGGCCGTTCTCATGTAGTCTCTGAAGTACCCGTGTGACATCAGAACGATGAGCCTCAAGTGTGGTTGAGTGTATGAGAATGTCGTCTAAGCACACCACAACACACTCTCGTAGGACATCATTATTAAATTCCTGAAAATTAGCAGGAGCATTACATAGGCCAAAGGGTATTACAAGATATTCATAATGCCCGCTCTTGGTGTTAAATGCTGTTTTCCATTCGTGGCCCTCCTTGATCCTAACGAGATTGTATCTCCTCTCAAATTAAGATTAGAAAAGACCATAGCTCCCTTGAGAGTTCCGTAAAGAGCGGAATAGGGTAAGCATTCTTAATGGTAAACAATTAAGACCCCTATAATCGATGCATGGTCTTAACTCGCCACCCTTTTTCTTCACAAAGAAGAAGCCAGTCCCTGCAGGAGAGCAGGATTTAGAGATGATCCCCTGCGACAGAGCATCAGCAACATACTCCTCTATAGCACAATTCTCCACAACAGACAGAGGGTACACCCGGCCCCAAGGAGGATTGGCTCCGGGTTGCAGGTCTATGGCACAATCGTAAGACCGGTAAGGAGGCAACGTACCAGCACGCACCTTGTCAAAAATGTCTAGGAACTCTCTGTACTCCTCTGGCAACTGAGATACCAAAGTAGTGCACAAGACTTTGACTGGTTTCCGAAGACAAGTGGAAATACATTGTGGAGACCACAACAAATTTTCAGACCTGCACCAGTCGAGACTGGGATTGTGCTTTTGGAGCCAGGGATAACCCAGAACAACTGGAAAATGCAGAGAATTTATCACCTGGAACTGGAGGGTTTCAAAATGGGAAGCCCCAACAGCCATGGATAACGGAGCGGTTTTGTGAGTAATGAGTGCGGGCTGAAGGGAACTGCCATCAATGGCCTCAATAGCAAGAGGCTAAACAGGAATGGAGTGCTTTGATACAAAAGCACTGTCAATGAAATAGCCCGCAGCACCGGAGTCAACAAGAGCCTCGGTAACTATGGAGGAGTCTACCCAGGAAAGGACAACCATGACCAAAGTTTTCTCCTTTAGCGATTCCAGGGACGAGGATAAACCACCCAAGATCTGCCCCCGACAGGACCTCAGGTGCAAGCATTTCCTGGCCGTGTAGGACAAGACTTTAAAAGGTGGCCCTGTAACCCACAATAGAGGCAGTGCCCCTCCCTCCTCCTAAAGGCCCTCTCTGCCGCAGAGAGACGCGTGAATCCCAACTGCATTGGCTCAGCGGTACCTGGTGACTCGGGACCAGGAGGCATGGGAGGAGAGGGAGGCATGAGTGGGAATGAACACGTAGGAGACAACGGAACAGGAGGCTTCTGCAAGCACTCCTTGAAAGTGGGCCTCTCTCTGAGTCTGATGTCAATTAGGATTAAAAAAGACACCAATGCTTCGAGATCCTCTGGTAAATCACATCAGAAAACCCATGAAAGAAGGCGGCAACAATGGCTTCATTGTTCCAACCTACCTCTGCGGCAAGCGTACGGAACTCAATGGCATACTGAGCAACAGATATCGTACCTTGCTGAATGGACATGAGTCGTTTAGCAGCACAGGAGGAGCAAGCCGGAACATCAAATACCCTTCAAAAGGAGGCCACAAATTCAGGGTAATTTGAAATCACAGGTTTATTAGTCTCCCACAAGGGATTAGCCCAGGCAAGAGCTGTGTCAGAGAGTAACGAAATGAGAAATCCCACCTTAGCTCTGTCAGAGGGAAACGTCTGAGGTAACATCTCAAAGTAAATGCCTACCTGGTTCAAAAACCCTCTGCACTGAATAGCATTGCCTCCATATCGTTGAGGTAGAGGTGCAGAACTGGACATGCTCCTGGTAGGACTAGGTGCAGCAGCGGAAACAGGAGCAGCCATATCTTGTGGGACACAAATGTGTAGTGTGAATCACCAGGGTTTGCATGGCTAGTGCAAATTGATCCAAACGGTGATCCTGTTCATCTATCCTGGAAATGATGGTAGGTAAAGGTGGATTATTAGCACCATCAGGATTCATGGCCCTTGTGTAATGTCAGGGTGCCAGGAATCAGACTGAGACGAGAAGTGCAAAAATAATCATACCTTTATTAATAAGAAAAAATAATAAAAAGTCCACAAGTCAAATAACAAGTCAGGAGTCAAAGTCAGAGCTGGAAGTCAACCGAACCGAGTCAGGAGCCAAAGCGAGTAGTCAGACTAGCCGGAATCAGGAACAAGGAGAACAGCAGAGTCAGGAACAAGCCAGGGATCAGGAACCAGAAGGGACATCAGACAGCCATGAGTAAAATGGCTGCCAGCAGCACATGGCAAACAAAGCAGGGAAAAAACTCTGACAGGGTTTCGTATCCCTTTAAAGCAATGAAGCCGCCTCTAACTCATGACCGTTTACTTCTAAGTGCACAGAACAAGGTTTACTTTGCAGGATACTGCACCACAAAATGTATAAAAAAACATGTTTTGAAAACAGTCTACTGTAAGGTGGATGAATGTGACACAAGATTTTGGAATTAAATGTTTTGTACGTAAAAATTTGCATATATTTAAAACACCTCAGAATATCCACAAATAACATCTTGTTTGTATTGATGTGACTGCCAAGATAAATGGCATTTTTAGAACTGAAACTACTTCCAACAAAACAGAAATGTGAAGTACATGCACGTAAAGAAACTACAAAAGCAGCAAACAGGATTCATGAAGGGTAGATCCTCCTTCTCTAACTTAAGAAAAATATTGCTAGTAGTTGATTACTAATATGAAGAAAGGGAAGGTGGAGATAGATAAAGAGGATAAGGCAGTCATCGCATTAGACGCTGAAAAAGCGTTTGACTCCATTAACTGGGAGCACTTTTTCTTTTATCCACTCATTATATAACAAACCCTTCTCGGCGCTCATAGTTAACGGGCTTTGCACACCATTATTCCAATTGTTTAGGGGCACAAGACAAGGTTGTCCCCTATCTCCTTTATTGTTGCAATTGGATTACGTAAGGATATAAATGGTATACCTGTTGGTTCCACAATCTCCTCTTTCATTTAAAGAAGTAAGAAGCATAAAATACTTGGGAAATAATATAAGTAGGCGTCCGGATGAATGGTATGTGGGAAACTTTGTTGGAGTCAATAAAATTTTAGCTGACATCCAAAAATGGGCATCTCTACCACTTATGTGGGCTGGGAAAATCAATCTAATAAAAATTGTAGCTTTACCTATTTTGTTATATGTGATTGAAAATATACCACTCTTTTTAAAATCCAGTGATGTAAAAAAATGAAATGCTGCTTTTAAATAATTTTTTTGGAGAAAATCTAAACCCAAACTTTCGGTGAAGATACTCTCACGGTTTAAGGAATGTGCTGAATTAAATCTCCCCTCAATTAAAAAATACAACTTAGTTAGTTTCATGAAAATAGTTCCAGATTGGCAATTGGATAGTTTCTATCTTTCCTTAAAGAATCTCGAACATGATCTTTTTAGACCTTAGTCTTTGAAAGCTCTGGTGCAGATGAATATAAAAAATGGCCTCATATTAAAGAGAATGGGGTTGATTTATGAAGCAGCGGAAGCGTATGTTAAGAAGCAGCGGTCCTAAGACCGCTGCTCCTTAACTCGTCCACCACCTCTGAGGTGGCAGACAGCAATCAGCCCAATCGATTACGATCATGTCCGCTTGCACATTAATAAATTGACCCCAATGAGTACTTTTAAAAACCCTTTAATAGCATGGCATAAGATATGTACTTTTCTCGGCATTGATTTCCACTACTCTTAGTTTCTCACTATACAAAATAATCCTGTTTTCTTACTGGGTTGTGATACAGAAATTTTTAAAAGATGGAAAACTAATGGTCTAGGATATTTCTCACGATGTTTAGATATGGGTAGGAAAGTTATATATTATTTTAATCATTTCAGGGAAAAATATAGTAGTCTCAACAGAGATCTTTTTGGATATTTTTAGTTGAGACATTTTTTTGATGCAATTAACCCTGAGCTGTTTCTAAAAAATTGGGAGGGATTATATGCTGGAATCAATGCATTTAAAAGGGGTAAACTTGCAATTTCAGGACGGTATAATCTCATGCTTCAAAAAGAAGGGGAATCTAATCTGAATTGGTTAGTGGAAAAATGGCGAGAAGAGATTCCATCAGTAAATGCTGCAATAATTTCAAAAAGCATTTCCAGAGCATGGTTGCAACACCTCAGTTATTATGGTGTGAATCACATTTAAAATTAAAAAATAGGACTTATGTAACTCCTAAAGACTTAGGGAACTGGAATAATGCTCAACATTTTAAATGCTTCAGATATAGTTCTTCTCAGGCTAACATATTGCACTGTATTTAGGAATGTCCAAAACTGAGGAGTTTTGGGGGCAAAGTGACATATAAGGGCCTATTTAAGAACGTGCAAGCGGACATGATCCGATATCAATAAATGCTGACAGCATACGCTCTTGGCGTTTATCATTGCACCAGCAGTTCCATACGGAGCTTGATAAATAGGCCCCAATGGTTTTTTAAGATTCTCAAGTGGGCGATTAGTTTCCGGAAGGAGGAGTTTATTTTTCTTAGAAAATTTTCTGACAGGGAAGAAAACACAAACATTATCTTCTCCTCATGGAAATGAGAGCCATAATTTTTCTGAATTTCTTAACACTATACGTGTCAAGTTAGTATTAGAACAATATGATGTTACAATAACTTCAAAAAAAGAAATTGAAACATATTTTAAAAAATGGGGCAATTTTATTTATTTTTTTTCTTTGCCAAGTAAGATTCAACAAGTTTCAAGGTTCCGAATGGGTACAGAATGCAATTCTTAGAGGAGATCTTGTGTTAAATGGGACAACTAAGAGGGCAGAGGTTTGGTGTTGTGGGGTAGACGGTGGGGGGAGGGGAAAGGGTGTCCCTTCTCTCCCTCTCGCCTTTTGCGAGTCATAAGTGTATACTTACAATAAGACGATGGGATGTTTTTGTTTTATTGACCCTATTTAAATGCCACAAAGGATTGTGATAGTCATTAAGTGATTTGTTTTAAGGATTCTTCCCTGTTTTATTGTTTCTTATTATTTTTAGCTTATTTTTGTATAGGCCAAGAAGTATTTACATTAATTTTATATGCTTTATGTGATTTCATTTTATGGGTCTAATGCTTTGCCTCCATCACATGCTATATGTCTTCAAGGCTATGCATTTTGCTTAATGTATAATCAATGTTATATGATTTATTTAAACTAATAAAAATTATAAAAAATAAAAAAATACCAAAAGCAGGCAGAAGTGCTGTCAGCAAGAAAAGTAAACACAGGAGATCTTTAACCCTCAAAAAGAAACGTACATGTCAAAGATGTATGATGGTAATCAACTGTTAGACGACATAGTACGACCAATAGAAATTACTGGATCGACCTTGAGAACAATAAGGAAACAAGCAGATAAAATAAAAGAGAGTTGTAAAAGTGGTGGGAGAATTACAGCAATAAGATCAAAGAGATAAGGCCAATGATTATAAAAAAAAAAAGAAAGTAGGTTGATTCTATGGATTAAACATCAACTTTTTCTGTATTCACTTGTATTATCTAAAGGAAAAGATTTGATGATCTGCATGCTATTGAGTCTAATTTGAAAATACAAAGCTATTTCTCAAGTTTTAGGTGGATTAAAATTTTTAAAAAGTCACATGGATTCTAGAAGCAAAACTTTTAACAGCTTTGAGCTTCATTTGGACAAAACAGGGTTGTTCTGAAACCGCATCTGGGCCAATCCAACCCAAAGGGATACTAAATCTACCTTTTTTTTACATTTTCCCTCAATTTCGTGTTGATTCTATCTGGTGGGGAACCAGATAGAACCCGAAATTTATACAGCTATAAGTCCAGTATGGTAGCATTCTGCTGTAAAAAGTTTCAGGGCTAGTAGAAATCTGGCAAAAAGCTTACTTTACTCATACATTTTGGAAAATGAACAGTAATTATGTTTATGATTGACAAACAACAAGTTCAAGCTACATGTTTAATTAGAAGCCGTGAGATTTCCTCCCTTAGGGACAGATTAAAAGTCGCGCGACAAATCAGTTGCAAAAACACAGCATGCATTATGACTTTTTTCCATTTGGGGTTGCGCAGCTATTACAAGTTGAGAAATAACTTATTTTGCGCACGCGTTAAGCCGTGCAATGCAAACAGCCAAATTGCGTGCATGTTCACGTATTCCCCATAGAAATCAATGGAGAAGACAAATAGAAAAAAAAGCACTCAAAAACCCTAATATGTTGCGCAAATCCCTTGATGTATTCTCCTCAAAAAGTGTACATGAAAATCTGATTATTTCATATTGCAAAAATGTTTTCGTAACAAAATGTACTATTTATTTCTAAATAAATATGTCTCTATATATGTGATGATTTTTGGGCTGAGATATCTATTTTTAGCGAGATATGGATATGAATATATACAGTATATATGTCTAGATATCTATCTATATTCGAATATCTCTTGGAAAATCCTTCTGAGATATTGTTCAATGTGCATAAGATTGTAATGTAAAATATTTTCATTATCTCCATAGTTAAAAATATCTCTATACATATAAATCCATGTTTCTCTGTGTATGTGTATCTATATCAATGTAAAATCCCTGCATCAGCTTTTTTTTCTAAAAAAGAAATATATGATGTACCATAACATTTTCAGCATCAATATCAGGGAATACAGGCTGTCAGATAAATAACGAGTTTTGTGCGCTATAGGGAATTTAAAGAAAGCAACAAAAGTTGCGTTATTAAACCCCCTATAGCGCAGCCATTACAAGTTTTTAAAAACCCGGCTTGTGCGGGCAATATGGTGGCGTTCTGCTCCATACCGCACCAAAAACAAGCGCTGTTTTGACGTGCTCGTGCACGCTTTCCCCATAGACATCAATGCGGAGAGCAGGCTAAAAAAAAACCTAACACCTGCGATCGTGGAATATAAAGCTCCGTAACACAGCCCCATTGATGTCTATGGGGAAAAAAAGGTTACATTTAAACCTAACACCCTAGCATAAACCCAGAGTCTAAACACCCCTAATCTGCTGCCCCCAACATCGCTGACACCTACATAATGTTATTAACCCCTAATCTATTGGCTGATTAGAATAGCCAATAGAATTACAGTAGCTCTTATTCTATTGGCTATTCAAAGCAGCCAATAGAATTAAAGTAGCTCTCATTCGATTGGCTGATTTGAATTTGAAGGCTCAAATCAGCCAATAGGAATTCAAGGGACGCCATTTTTAATCGCGTACCTTGAATTCCTAATCAGTGTACGGCGGAGATCGTATGAAGAGGATCCTCCACACTCCATGGCTCCGGTCTTCAGTTCCAGCGTCGCCGATCTTCAGTTCCAGCATCGCCGGTCTTCAGTTCCAGAGTGGACGGTCTTCAGCTTCGCGGTCTTCAACTCCTCCACTCCACGCCAGCTGGTTCCTGGAAGAAGAGGTCACCGCCTGGAAGAAGACTTCTCCGCCTGGAACAGGACCTTCTCTGCCGGTCTTCAGGACAGGTAAGGACCACTTTGGGTTAGACTTAGGTTTTTTTAAGGGGGGATCGGGTGGGTTTTAGAGTAGGGGATGTGTGGGTGGTGGGTTGTAATGGGGGGGTGTTATTTTTTTTACAGGTAAAAGAGCTGATTACTTTGGGGCAATGCCCCGTAAAAGGCCCTTTTAAGGGCTGGTAATAGAGCTGATTACATTTTTAATTTAGTTTAGGGTAGGGAAATTTTATTATTTTGGGGGGCTTTTTAATTTTATTAGGGGGCTTAGATTAGGTGTAATTAGCTTAAAATTCTTGTAATCTTTTTTTATTTTTTGTAATTTAGTGTATTTAATTGTATTTTAGTTTAGATAATTGTAGTTTATTTAATTAATTTATTAATAGTGTAGTGTTAGGTGTAATGGTAACTTAGGTTAGGATTTATTTTACAGGTAATTTGGTAATTATTTTAACTAGGTAGCTATTAAATAGTTATTAACTATTTAATAGCTATTATACCTAGTTAAAATAAATATAAAGTTACCTGTAAAATAAATATAAACCCTAAAATAGCTACAATGTAATTAATAATTATATTGTAGCTATCTTAGGCCTAGATTTAGAGTTTGGTGGTAGCCGTGAAAACCAGCGTTAGAGGCTCCTAACGCTGGTTTTAGGCTACCGCCGGTATTTGGAGTCAGTCAGGAAAGGGTCTAACGCTCACTTTTCAGCCGCGACTTTTCCATTCCGCCTCACTCCCGCCTCAAAAACCCTATAATAAATAGTATTAACCCCTAATCTGCCCTCCCTAACATCGGCGACACCTAACTTCAATTATTAACCCCTAATCTGCCGACCTAATCTTGCCGCTACTGTAATAAATGGATTAACCCCTAAAGCTAAGTCTAACCCTAACACTAACACCCCCCTAAGTTAAATATAATTTAAATCTAACGAAATAAATTAACTCTTATTAAATAAATTATTCCTATTTAAAGCTAAATACTTACCTGTAAAATAAACCCTAATATAGCTACAATATAAATTATAATTATATTATAGCTATTTTAGGATTTATATTTATTTTACAGGTAACTTTGTATTTATTTTAACCAGGTACAATAGCTATTAAATAGTTAAGAACTATTTAATAGCTAAAATAGTTAAAATAATTACAAAATTACCTGTAAAATAAATCCTATCCTAAGTTACAATTAAACCTAACACTACACTATCAATAAATAAATTAAATAAAATACCTATAATTATCTACAATTAAACCTAACACTACACTATCAATAAATTAATTAAATAAACTAACTAAAGAACAAAAAATAAAAAAATATTTACAAACATTAGAAAAATATTACAACAATTTTAAACTAATTACACCTACTCTAAGCCCCCTAATAAAATAACAAAGCCCCCAAAATAAAAAAATGCCCTACCCTATTCTAAATTACAAAATTTCAAAGCTCTTTTACCTTACCAGCCCTGAACAGGGCCCTTTGCGGGGCATGCCCCAAGAAATTCAGCTCTTTTGCCTGTAAAAACAAACAAACAATACCCCCCCCCCAACATTACAACCCACCACCCACATACCCCTAATCTAACCCAAACCCCCTTAAATAAACCTAACACTAAGCCCCTGAAGATCTTCCTACCTTGTCTTCACCTCACCGGGTATCACACCGATCCGTCCTGGCTCTGATATCTTCATCCAACCCAAGAGGGGGCTAGACATCCATCATCCGACGGCTGAAGAAGTCCAGAAGAGGGTCCAAAGTCTTCATCCTATCCGGGAAGAAGAGTAGATCGGACCGACAACCATCTTCTTCCAAGCGGCATCTTCTATCTTCATCCGATGAGGACCGGCTCCATCTTAAAGACCTCCATCGCGGATCCATCCTTCTTCTCCGACGACTTCCCGACGAATGTCGGTTCCTTTAAGGGACGTCAATTAAGATGGCGTCCCTCGAATTTCGATTGGCTGATAGGATTCTATCAGCCAATCGGAATTAAGGTAGGAATATTCTGATTGGCTGATGGAATCAGCCAATCAGAATCAAGTTCAATCCGATTGGCTGATTCAATCAGCCAATCAGATTGAGCTCGCATTCTATTGGCTGATCGGAACAGCCAATAGAATGCAAGCTCAATCTGATTGGCTGATCGGATCAGCCAATCGGATTGAACTTGATTCTGATTGGCTGATTCCATCAGCCAATCAGAATTTTCCTACCTTAATTCCAATTGGCTGATAGAATCCTATCAGCCAATCGGAATTCGAGGGATGCCATCTTGGATGACGTCCTTTAAAGGAACCGTCATTCGTCGGGAAGTCGTCGGAGAAGAAGGATGGATCCGCGATGGAGGTCTTCAAGATGGAGCCGATCCTCATCGGATGAAGATAGAAGATGCCGCTTGGAAGAAGATGGTTGCCAGTCCGGATCTACTCTTCTTCCCGGATAGGATGAAGACTTTGGACCCTCTTCTGGACTTCTTCAGCCGTCGGATGATGGATGTCTAGCCCCCTCTTGGGTTGGATGAAGATATCGGAGCCAGGACGGATTGGTGTGATACCCGGTGAGGTGAAGACAAGGTAGGAAGATCTTCAGGGGCTTAGTGTTATGTTTATTTAAGGGGGGTTTGGGTTAGATTAGGGGTATGTGGGTGGTGGGTTGTAATGTTGGGGGGGGGTATTGTTTGTTTGTTTTTACAGGCAAAAGAGCTGAATTTCTTGGGGCATGCCCCGCAAAGGGCCCTGTTCAGGGCTGGTAAGGTAAAAGAGCTTTGAACTTTTGTAATTTAGAATAGGGTAGGGCATTTTTTTATTTTGGGGGGGGCTTTGTTATTTTATTAGGGGGCTTAAAGTAGGTGTCATTAGTTTAAAATTGTTGTAATATTTTTCTAATGTTTGTAAATATTTTTTTATTTTTTGTAACTTAGTTCTTTTTTATTTTTTGTACTTTAGTTAGTTTATTTAATTGTATTTATTTGTAGATATTGTATTTAATTCATTTATTGATAGTGTAGTGTTAGGTTTAATTGTAGGTAATTGTAGGTATTTTATTTAATTTATTTATTGATAGTGTAGTGTTAGGTTTAATTGTAACTTAGGTTAGGATCTATTTTACAGGTAAATTTGTAATTATTTTAACTATTTTAGCTATTAAATAGTTCTTAACTATTTAATAGCTATTGTACCTGGTTAAAATAAATACAAAGTTACCTGTAAAATAAATATAAATCCTAAAATAGCTATAATATAATTAGAATTTATATTGTAGCTATATTAGGATTTATTTTACAGGTAAGTATTTAGCTTTAAATAGGAATAATTTATTTAATAAGAGTTAATTAATTTAGTTAGATTTAAATTATATTTAACTTAGGGCGGTGTTAGTGTTAGACTTAGCTTTAGGGGTTAATTAGAATAGCGGTGAGCTCCAGTCGGCAGATTAGGGGTTAATGTTTGAAGTTAGGTGTCGGCGATGTTAGGGAGGGCAGATTAGGGGTTAATACTATTTATTATAGGGTTAGTGAGGCGGATTAGGGGTTAATAACTTTATTATAATAGCGATGCGGTCCGGTCGGCAGATTAGGGGTTAATAAGTGTAGGCAGGTGGAGGCGACGTTGTGGGGGGCAGATTAGGGGTTAATAAATATAATATAGGGGTCGCGATGTTAGGGCAGCAGATTAGGGGTACATAGCGATAATGTAAGTAGCTGCGGTTTACGGAGCGGCAGATTAGGGGTTAATAATAATATGCAGGGGTCAGCGATAGCGGGGGCGGCAGATTAGGGGTTAATAAGTGTAAGGTTAGGGGTGTTTAGACTCGGGGTACATGTTAGAGTGTTAGGTGCAGACGTAGGAAGTGTTTCCCCATAGCAAACAATGGGGCTGCGTTAGGAGCTGAACGCGGCTTTTTTGCAGGTGTTAGGTTTTTTTTCAGCTCAAACAGCCCCATTGTTTTCTATGGGGGAATCGTGCACAAGCACGTTTTTGAAGCTGGCCGCTTCCGTAAGAAACTCTGGTATTGAGAGTTGAAGTTGCGTTAAATATGCTCTACGCTCCTTTTTTGGAGCCTAACGCAGCCATTCTGTGGACTCTCAATACCAGAGTTATTAAAAAGGTGCGGCCAGAAAAAAGCCAGCGTTAGCTACACGGGTCGTTACCGACAAAACTCTAAATCTAGCCGTTAGGGTTTATTTTATAGGTAAGTATTTAGTTTTAAATAGGAATAATTTAGTTAATATTAATATTATTTAGATTTATTTAAATAATAATTAAGTTAGGGGGAGTTAGGGTTAGACTTAGGTTTAGGGGTTAATATATTTAAAATAAGTGGCGGCGGTGTAGGGGGCTCAGATTAGGGGTTAATATAGGTGGCGGCGGTGTAGGGGGATTAGATTAGGGGTTAATAATTTAATATAGGTGGTGGCGGTGTAGGGGGCTCACATTAGGGGTTAATAAATTTAATATAGGTGGCAGCGGTGTAAGGGGGTCAGATTAGGGGGTAGTACATATACTATAGGTGGCGGCGGTGTAGGGGGATTAGATTAGGGGTTAATATAGTTAATATAGGTGGCGGCGGTGTAGGGGGATCAGATTAGGGGGTAATACATTTAATGTAGCTGGCGGCGGTGTAGGGGGATCAGATTAGGGGGTAATACATTTAATGTAGCTGGCGGCGGGGTCCGGGAGTGGCGGTTTAGGGGTTAATATATTTATTATAAGGAGTGAGAGGGGGGATTGCGGATAGAGGGGTATACATGTCGGGATGATGTTTGGGAGGCGTGTTAGACAGTAACGGGAGATTTTATACTTTAGTCAGTTTTTTTACGTGGCAGCAGTTTCTAAAGTGCCGTAAATCACTGGCGACTTCAGAAATTTGTACTTACGCTGATTTCTGCACATCGCTAGTTTGTCCGACTTACGGCACTTTAGCAACTGCCGGCGCCGTATATGTGATAGGTTGCTGTGCGAGGTGAAACTACGGGCGGCGCAGGTTTCCATGCTTGCGCCGAAACCTGAGCCGTATATCGGATCGTGCCCCTGATTGCAATCTAGTTTTTAAAAACCACCCCTTCACAGGTGTTATAAAATGGGCTGGCATATAAGATGACATTTCTTACTGAAAAAGAAATACAAGAGAAGGAAGAAATACATTAAAATATCATGACAGTAAAGAGGTGATTTCTGCTGTATCTGAATCATGACAGTTTAATGTTAGGTGGGCTATCCCTTTGAGCTATCAGCTTACGATTATATTGAATCAAACATCAATTCAAATTTAAAGGGACACTCAACACCAGAATTTTTGTTGTTTAAAAAGAAAGATAATCCCTTTATTACCCATTCCCCAGTTTTGCATAACCAACACTGTTATAGAAATACACTTTTTACCTCTGTGATTACCTTGTATCTAAGCCTCAGCAAACTGCCCCCTTATTTCAGTTCTTTTGACAGACTTGCACTTTAGCCAATCAGTGCTCCCTCCAGGGTAACTTCACGTGCATGAGCTCAATGTTATCTATATGAAACACATGAACTAATGCCCTCTAGTAGTCAAAATGCATTCAGATTAGAGGCAGTCTTCAAAGTTTAAGAAATTAGCATATGAACCTCCTAGAATTAGCTTTCAACTAAGAATAGGAAGTGAACAAAGCAAAATTGATGATAAAAGTAAATTGGAAAGTTGTTTAAAATTGCATTCCCTATTTAAATCATGAAAGTTTTTTTTTGGACTTGACTGTCCCTTTAAAATCCTTGTATAAAATATTACACTGTGTCCTAATGTCAGCATCAATGTTTATCTTTAATACTAATTTCACATATACATAATTTCAAAGTATAATACAAAATGTAACAAATGGCACTTACAAGTTCTGATGAGTGATCAATGACAGAAGTATTGAGAAATTTGATTAGTTAGTGATTCAAATATAGTTTAAAATGTATATTTGAATCAGATTGGCTGATGTCATAAATCATCTAATTATGCATATTCCAATCAAAAGTGGTTGAAAAATTAACTAGTGTGTGGGTTGTTTAGGAGCTTGTGTCATAATTGGTGTGAAAAGTGTTGTGTAAAATTTGGTGCGAACTGGAGAGTGGGAGTTGTAATTACATGGCTTAAACATGGTGCACATAGATTGTTCACAAAAAATAAAAATAAACGTCTAGATTACGAGTTTTGCGGTATGAGTGAAAAAGCACCGTTAAGGCTCTTTTTCACTACCGCTGGTATTACAAGTCTTGCAGGTTTAGCTGCACCACACACTTTTTTTCAATAACGCAACGTAACTACCGCAGCTTTCAAAAAGTCCTTTTTCAATGGGACTTCCTTTGCGCCGGTATTACGAGTCTGCCTGGGAGGCCAAAAAGTGAGCGGTACAGCCTAAAACTACAAGATTCATACCGTAAACTGAAAGTCAGTAGTTATGAGTTTTACGCTACAAAGCCGTAACATAAAACTCATAACTAAAGTGCTAAAAAGTACACTAACACCCATAAACTACCTATTAACCTCTAAACTGAGGCCCTCCCGCATCGCAAACACTAAAATAAAATTATTAATGCCTAATCTGCCGCTCCGGACATCACTGCCACTAGAATAAACATATTAACCCCTAAACCGCCGTACTCCCGCATCGCAAACACTAGTTAAATATTATTAACCCCTAATCTGCCACCCCTAACATCGCCGCCACCTACCTACATTTATTAATCCCTAATCTGCCGCCCCCAACGTTGCCAACACCTACATAATGTTATTAACCCCTAATCTCCTGCCCCCATGTCGCTGCAACCTACCTACACTTATTAACCCCTAATCTGTCGCCCCCAACGTTGCTGCCACTATACTAAATTTATTAACCCCTAAATCTAACCCTAACCCTAACACCCACTAACTTTAATGTAATTAAAATAAATCTAAATAAAACCTACTATTAATAACTAAATAATTCCTATTTAAAACTAAATACTTACCTGTAAAATAAACCCTAAGCTAGCTACATTATAACATGTATGTAATATAATAGTTACATTGTATCTAGCTTAGGTTTTATTTTTATTTCACAGGCAAATTTGTATTTATTTTAACTAGGTAGAATAGTTAGTAAATAGTTATTAACTATTTACTAACTACCTAGCTAAAATAAAAACAAATTTACCTGCAAAATAAAACCTTAAACTGAGTTACACTAACACCTAACCTTACATTACAATTAAATAAATTACATAAATTAAATACAATTAACTAAATAAAAAAACAAACAAACACTAAATTGCACAAAATAAAAAGAGAAAGTATCAGATATTTAAACTAATTACACCTAATCTAATAGCCCTATCAAAATAAAAAAGCCCCCCCAAAATACCCCCCCAGCCTAAACTAAACAACCAATAGCCCTTAAAAGGGCCTTTTGCGGGGCATTGCCCCAAAGAAATCAGCTCTTTTACCTGTAAAAAAAAATACAAACAACCCCCCAACAGTAAAACCCACCACCCACACAACCAACCCCCCAAATAAAATCCTAACTAAAAAACCTAAGCTCTTTTTCCGCCCAAACCCTAATCTAAAAATAAAACCCACCCAATAAACCCTTAAAAAAGCCTAACACTAACCCCCGAAGATGCACTTACAGTTTTTGAAGACCCGACATCCATCCTCAACAAAGCTGGCAGAAGTCCTCAACGAAGCGGCAGAAGTCTTCATCCAACCGGGCAGAAGTCTTCATCCAGACGGCATCTTCTATCTTCAACCATCCGGCACGGAGCGGCTCCATCTTCAAGACATCAGACACGGAGCATCCTCTTCAATCGATGTCTTCTTGAACAATGAATTCTTCTTTAAATGACGTCATCCAAGATGGCGTCCATTGAATTCCGCTTCGTTGAGGACTTCTGCCGGCTTCGTTGAGGATGGATGTCGGGTCTTCAAAAACTGTAAGTGGATCTTCTGGGGTTAGTGTTAGGATTTTTTAAGGGTTTATTGGGTGGGTTTTATTTTTAGATTAGGGTTTGGGCGGAAAAAGAGCTAAATGCCTTTTTAAGGGCAATGCCCATCCAAATGACCTTTTCAGGGCAATGGGGTGCTTAGGTTTTGTAGTTAGGATTTTATTTGGGGGGTTGGTTGTGTGGGTGGTGGGTTTTACTGTTGGGGGGTTGTTTGTATTTTTACAGGTAAAAGAGATGATTTATTTGGGGAAATGCCCTGCAAAAGGCCCTTTTAAGGGCTATTGGAAGTTTAGGCTGGGGGGGTATTTTTGGGGGGGGGGCTTTTTATTTTGATAGGGCTATTAGATTAGGTGTAATTAGTTTAAATATCTGATAATTTCTTTTTTTATTTTGTGTAATTTAGTTTAGTTTTTTTGTAATTTAGTTAATTGTATTTAATTTATGTAATTGATTTAATTGTAGTGTAGGGTTAGGTGTTAGTGTAAGACAGGTTAGGTTTTATTTTACAGGTAAATTTGTTTTTATTTTAGTTAGGTAGTTAGTAAATAGTTAATAATTCTACCTAGTTAAAATAAATACAAACTTGCCTGTGAAATAAAAATGAAAACCTAAGCTAGATACAATGTAACTATTAGTTATATTGTAGCAAGCTTAGGGTTTATTTTACAGGTAAGTATTTAGTTTTAAATAGGAATTATTTAGTTATTAATAGTAGGTTTTATTTAGATTTTTTTTAATTACATTAAAGTTAGTTGGTGTTAGACATAGGGTTAGGTTTAGGGGTTAAGAAATTTAGTATAGTGGAGGCGACATTGGGACGGCAGATTAGGGGTGAATAAGTGTAAGATTAGGGGTGTTTCGACTCAGGGTTTATGTTAGGGTGTTAGGTATAAACATACATTTTCTTTCCCCATAGGAATCAATGGGGCTGCGTTACGGAGCTTTACGCTTCTTTATTGCAGGTGTTAGGCTTTTTTTCAGCCGGCTCTCCCCATTGATGTCTATGGGGAAATCGTGCACGAGCACGTAAAACCAGATTACCGCATCTCACTGCAGCGCTGGTATTGGAGTGCGGTATGGAGCTCAATTTTGCTCTACGCTCACTTCTTGCCTGCTAACGCCGGATTTTTGTAAACCTGTAATATCAGCGCTGTAGGTAAGTGAGCGGTGACAATAACTTGCAAGTTGGAACCGAGAAGCTGTTACCGCAAAACCCGTAATCTAGCCGGAAGTTAGTTATATAATGTTGTGTATTTTATTTTTATCTCTATATCTATTAGTGCGACAAGTTTGGGGCAAAACTTTTCAACAAATTTGTAGAAATAATATTGTGCCCTTGCTTTGTAATGAGAGACAAATATGTAGCATAATGCATAAGTAGTAATGTATTTTTAATTTTTATCCCTATATCTACTAGTGCACCAAATGTGGAGCAATAATATTGTTTGATTTAGAAAGAGTATACAATTTTAATAGAGTTTCTAGTTTACTTTTATTATTTAATATACTTCATTCTCTTGCAGCATCGAACATAAGCTTTCTGTGTTTTCAGACTCCCATTGAGTTCTATGGCATCTGCAACCTCAAGGGCTGTTAAATGTTTGATAAATTGGGAAAAGGGTCAAATAGAGTCGAATCTGAACTAGAAACATCTGTAATGAGCAAGCATCGATCTGCGTCAGATTGAGATCGCTGTATCATATTTTACGTCACAAATTTCAACATTTGCCGATCTTGACGCTTTGATAACTACGGCAGATCAATCTCGCGACAAATACGACTCAAAATTCAAGCGTATTTTCAGTTGACGCTTTGATAAATCGACCCCTAAGTATGAAATATTTGGAGCGGATGAATGAGGATGGAGACCCCTTATTTCTTGTTATCCCATCACTGGCCAATAGAGTTTGAATTGCTTCCTGAAAAATCCATAACCCTCTAATTTTAATAATTCTACTATTCTAGATGTCCAGAGTTGTTTGGAGGGGGTTACATTTTTACAAATACCTGGGGGTCTGGTATTTAATAAGGTTTGGTGCCCTTATAATTTTTGTGTGCAATATTTTTCTTTAAAATAAATATGTTAATATGAGTGTAATTGCACTTTGTAATGTATTTTTGAAGTTTTTTTTGTGAAACTTTTATGTTGTGCAAAACTGTTAACTACAGCTCTTTGAGTAGGGAAAGGATTGTTGCGTAAAAGGCGAATTTGCTCATGCAATCAGGATTTTTCAAAACGTGTAATAGCTGCACAGTGGAAATTGATTGCGAAACCATATCGCATGCAAAATTCATAATGCACGACTTGTAATCTTGCCCTTAGTCTTTCGTAAATGTGTTGTGGGAGCATCTGGTGGCAGTAGTCAACTCAGCAGGTGTCAGTTTTCTGAAAACATTATTCATGGGAAACCCCACTTTGTCCTCAGCAGATATCTTGAATGATGCTTTTGGTCCAAGCGGAGGGAAGATTTTTACAAAAACATCACAGTTTTCCTCGCTAATGTCCTCAACGAAGCCTAACCACCACTGATCATTATAGACACACAAGCAACTCAACCATTATTCAGTAGGATCAAGGGGACTGATTTTATCACTGCATGTTCTTCAAACTCTTGCAACATTTTCTTAAACCAAGAATTCTATCACACTTATTGAACCTGTCCTAGATTTTCAGTTCATGAAGTTCAGTTACTTGCTCGCTTTTGATATAAGATTTCTTTTCAGAGTTACAGAAATACTTGCAAAGCACTTTGTCCTTTGTCTGCACCTATCTTCCTAATCTTTGATGCAGGGGATACACCAAAAGCAGTACCAGCCGAGACAAACTTCTAAAAAGAATGTTCAGGTAATGCATAGACCTCACTCTGCACCATACATGTGTCTTTTTCAATTTTGTAGTAGGTGGGACACAGTGAACTACAAGGGACAAGTTTTATAGGATAGTTCTTTTCCTATGATATAAGCTCTAATCAAAATTCTCATAGTCCTTTTCTAATAGTTTTTTTGTGATATTCCTAGGGATTGCAACTGTTACCAAATAGGTGATGAAATTTCAAGAGCAATTTTGTTTTCATGATACTTACAAACTGATGTAACATCACATCCTACCCTTAAACAGTCAGTCATTTTCTTCTGAGCTGTAGTCACAAAACAACGCCATAGCTATGTTTATGACACTGTTCATTTATAAAACATCCAATTTGAAAATGTATTTTCATACAGTTTTGACCACACAGTTGCAGGTTTGGGCATGACCAGCCATTCAGAGACAAGTCTTCCTGCCCTAATGTCATATTTATGCCTGTACCAACATGATAGATCATGCGTCACTGTTGCCAATATCATATGTTTTAACATTTTAGACCTCACTGACAATCTTAAACATAATTACTGTAAAACACTTTTACTATTTGTTATGCTTATATTACATCTGTTCATTTCTGAAAACGCATGAATAACAGTCTTTTCCCCAGATTTCTACTAGCCCTAACTGTGTAAGCAATGGAATCTCAAACTCAAATGTTTACAGCAGATTTTATCATAGAGGACATATATCTGTGAAAATGTCAGGTTCCTATCTGGTCCCCCACCAGAGATACTCAACACGAAATGTTACAAAATTGCACTTTTTGCAACTAGGATCTAGGACCATTATGAGCTGAGATATTGAAGTTTCCTTAAACATCTGTATAACAAAATTTGTTGTGCACCATGACACAAAGATGTCTGCCGTGGTTAAACTAAGTAAAATGTAATAAAAAAAACTGGTGGTTTTGCAATTCCAGCACATAGAGGTAATCAATAAAAAAAATAGGAACATTAAAGCCATAGATTGACCTATCCCTCAGGGAACATTTGGTATAGCTACCAGTTTCTAGGGCCTCCAAGGAGCCACTCATATTGTTATTAGGAATAAATGCATCTGGCGATAAGAAAAACATAAATTATGCTTACCTGATAATTTCCTTTCCATCTGTATGAGGAGAGTCCACGGCTTCATTCCTTACTTGTGGGAATACAGAACCAGGCCACCAGGAGGAGGTAAAGACACCCCAGCCAAAGGCTTAAATACCTCCCCCACTCCCCTCATCCCCCAGTTATTCTGCCGAAAGAACAAGGAAGAGTAGGAGAAATATCAGGGTATAAATGGTGCCAAAGAACAACAAATTTAGGTCCGCCCAACGGAGAAAAATGGGTGGGGGCCGTGGACTCTCCTCATACAGATGGAAAGGAAATGATCAGGTAAGCATAATTTATGTTTTCCATCTTAATATGAGGAGAGTCCACGGCTTCATTCCTTACTTGTGGGAAACATATACCCAAGCTCTAGAGGACACTGAATAAAAAATGGAGGACAAAAGAGAGGCGGACCCTATTCTGAGGGCACCACAGCCTGCAAAACCTTTCTCCCAAAAGCCAAAAACCATCACATTTGTAAAACTTTGAAAAAGTATGTAAGGAGGACCAGGTAGCCGCCCTACAAATCTGCTCCATAGAGCCCTCATTCTTGAAGGCCCAAGATGAACAAAAAGATAGGGAAGTGGAAGAAGCCTTCTGCCCTCTGCAGTTCCCAAAATAGACACAAACAATGCAGAAGTCTGTTTAAAATCCTTTGCAGCCTGAAAATAGAACTTCAAAGCTCGAACCACAGCCAAATTATGAAGTAATCGCTCCTTCGAAAAGGAAGGATTAGGACACAAGGAAGGAACCACAATCTCCTGATTAATGTTGCGATCAGACACAACCTTAGGGAGAAAACCCAACCCAGTGCGAAGAACAGCCTTATCAGCATGAAAAACTAGGTAAGGAGGCTCAAATTGCAAGGCCGCCATCTCAGAGACTCTGTGTACCGAAGCAATAGCCAGTAAAAAAAGAACCTTCCAAGACAGTAATTTAATGTCAACCGAATGCATGGGCTCAAACGAAGCCCTCTGCAAAACCTTAAGAACCAGATTTAAACTCCAAGAAGGAGCGGAATGTCTAAACACAAGCCTGATTCTAGACAGAGCCTAATCATAGGACTGTATATTAGGAAGCTCAGCGAGCCTCTTGTGTAATAACACAGATAGAGCCGAAATCTGTCCCTTTAAGGAACTAGCGGCAAGTCCCTTCTCCAAACCATCTTGGAGAAAAGAAAGAATCCTGGACACCTTGAATTTATGCCAGAAGAATCCAGGCTCTTCACACCAGAATAAGTAGGTCCTCCACACCTTATGATAAATGCGACGGGTGACCAGCTTTCTAGCTTGAATGACAGTATCAATTATTCTCTCAGAAAAACCTCTCTTGGCTAGGACTAAGCGTTCAATGTCCACTCAGTCAGCCTCAGAGAAACTAGATTTTGATGAACAAAAGGACCCTGTTCCAGCAGATCTCTGCGACAAGGTAACCTCCATGGAGGAGATGAGGACATCCCCACCAGGTCTGCAAACCACATCCTTTACGGCCACCAAAAAGAGCAATTAGAATAGCCGAAGCTTGCTCCTGCTTGATACGGGCCACTACCCGAGGGAGAAGTGGTAACAGTGGAAAAATGTAAACTAGGTTGAACCTCTAAGGCACTGCTAATGCATCTATCAGCTCTGCCTGTGGATCTCTGGACCACAACCCATATCTGGGTAGCTTTGAATTGAGTCGGGACGCCATGAGAGCTATCTCCAGTGCCCCCCATCTGTTGCAAATCTCCACAAATACTTTGGGATGGAGAGACCATTCCAACGGATGAAAGGATTGTCTGCTGAGGAAATCCGCATCCCAGTTGTCCACACCCGGAATGTGGATCGCTGACAGCGAGCAGTTGTGGGCCTCTGCCCATTCCAGAATCTGAGATACTTCCCTCATAGCTAGGGAGCTCCTCATTCCCCCCTGATGGTTTATGTAAGCCACCAAGGTTATGTTGTCTGATTGGAATCTGATAAACTGGGACGAACCCAGAAGACGCCAAGCCTTCAGAGCGGTGAAGATCACTGGAAGTTCCAAATAGACATGGGCGTTTCGTTCCGAATCGACATTTGGATGAATTTGACAAATTCGGAGCTTCTGATCGATTCGAATTTCCGAATTACCGTAGCACCGAAACTAACAAATAAATCCAAATTAGTTTGGAATTATTTGTTAAATTTGGATGGCCATGGACTAATCACAATTACACTAGTAATGTACAGTATATTGGGTTATATCACTCTGCTATGGGTTACACCTAATATTACAGTACATAATACTAGTCTAATACACAGCACATCCCACCTAACACATACCGAACTTCCGAATTTACGAATCGAATCCGAACCAAATACATCTGAATTTATTTGAATCCGAATGAATCCGAAACGATTGCATTTGAATTTATCCAAATTTGAATCGATCCGAAATTCTAAAAAATCCAAATTGATTCTAAACGAACCGAAACAAATGTTTCCGCCCCGCACAAGTCTAGTTCCAAAATTTTGATCAGGAGAAGAGATTCCTCTCCAGTCCACCGGCCCTGTGCCTTCCTGGCACCCCAAACAGCTCCCCATCCTGATAGACTTGCATCAATAGTCACAATCTCCCAGGATGGTCTCAAGAAGGATGTCCCCTGGGACAGGCGATCTGGACAGAGCCACCAAGAGAGCGATTCTCTCGACCGGTTGTCCAGAGAAATCTGTTGGGACAGATCCGATTGTTTGCCTTTCCATTGCCTCAGCATGCACAACTGAAGAGGTCTGAGATGGAACCTGGCGAATGGAATGATATATATGCTGGACACCATGAGCCCAATTACCTCCATACACCGGGCCACAGATAGCGTTAAGGAGGTCTGGAGGGCAAGACAATTGGAAGTAATTTTGCAACGTCTCTGGTCTGTAAGGAATTTCCTCATGGATATGGAATCTATTATCGTGCCCAGAAATTCCACCCTGGTACTGGGAACCAGAGAACTTTTTCCTAAGTTTATCTTCCATCCATGAGATTGAAGAAGTAGAAGAGCTCTTGAATGGTCTTCTTCCAGCTGGCAGGACGGAGCCTGGACCAGGATGTTGTCCAAGTATGGCGCTACTGCAATACCCCTAGATCTCGCTACCGTGAGCAGAGCCCCTAGAACCTTCGTAAAGACTCTTGGAGCAGTAGCCAAAACAAATGAAAGAGCCACAAACTGGAAGTGCTGGTCCAGAAAGGAGAATCTTAACAACTTGATTGGTAAATGAAGGTAAGCATCCTTCAAGTCTATCATAGTCATGAACTGTCCTTCTTGAACTAATGGCAGAATAGACCTTATCGTCATCAACTTGAACAATGGGACCGACAGAAACTTGTTTAAGCACTTTAGGTCTAGAATCAGGCGAAACGTACCCTCCTTCTTTGGGACAACAAAAAGGTTTGAGTAGTACCCTAGACCTCTCTCTGCTAGAGGTACTGGCATAATTACACCCAGGGAGGAGAGATCCCTCACGCACCCTAGAAAAGCTTTTTGTTTTTCTGTTCTTGAATACAGGTTTGATAAGAGGAATCTGCCCCTGGGTGGATGAAATTTGAAACCTATCCTGTAACTCTGAGCAATGACCTCCAGAACCCAAGGGTCTTGCATGTCCCCCAGCCAAGCCTCCACAAAAAGAGATAGTCTGCCCCCAACACAATCCAGTGACGGATTGGGCCGCCCCTTCATGCCGATTTTGTTTTGGCAGGCTTCTTGTTCTGCTTGGATTTATTCCAAGATTGAGATGTTTTCCAAGTTCCCTTGGACTGATCAGGCTTCGCAGAGGGCTGCTGGCGTTGGGATTTATCCAAACGAAAGGGGCGAAAATTTGGACCCTGTCCTTTAGGTTTAATTTTCTTATCCTGCGGTAGAAAGGTACCCTTGCCCCCAGTGACCGTGGATATGATAGAGTCCAGGACTGGACCGAAAATAATCTTCCCCTTAAATGGAAGGGAAAGCAATCTAGATTTTAAAATCATGTCTGCAGACCAAGGCTTCAGCCAGAGCGCCCTACGGGCTAGAATAGAAAAGCCTGATGTCTTGGCATTCAAGCGAATAATCTGCATATTTGCATCACAGATAAAAGAATTAGCTACCCTCAAGGCCTTAATTCTTTCCTGGATCTCGTTGAGGGGAGTTTCCACCTTGATCATCTCCGATAGAGAATCGCACCAATAAGTAGCGGCTCCAGCCACCGCAGCAACTGCCACTGCAGGCTGAAACAAATACCCTGTGTGCTGAAACATATTTCTTAACAGAGTTTCTAGCTTCTTATCCATGTGCTCCTTAAATGACAAACTATCCTCAAGCGGGATAGTGGTGCGCTTAGCAAGCGTGGAGATAGCTCCATCAACCTTAGGGACAGACCCCCACAACTCTAATTCAGAGTCTGGAACTGGGAACAATTTCTTAAAAAAAGAACAAGGGGAAAAAGAAGATCCAAGTCTCTCCCAGTTATTCCTAATAATATTTGCCATCTTTACGGGAACCTGGAAAGTCTGTGGCACCACCCTATCCTCATAGACCTTATCAAGCTTAGGAATAGAAGGTTCCTCGGGTAACTTAGGTTCCGGGAACCTCTAACGTAGCCAACACTTCCTTAAACAGAAAACGTAAGTGCTCGATCCTAAAGTCTGGTTCCTCCAGAGGCTTAGAGGCAGCCGATTCCGACCCAGAAAGAGCCTCCTCTGAAGTATCAGAGGCGTCTTCATCAGGGGATAATCTAATATCAGATACATCCAACAAGTTGGTAGATGAACTCTGGGAAGGATAGCAATATTTAACCTTTCACTTGCGCTTAGCAGGGCGAGGTAAAGCACTGAAGGCCGCAGACACTGCCGTTTGTAACTGTTCAGTAAAGTCTGTCGGTAAGAGGGCCCCTCCCGAAGGAGGATTAGCAGTGCAATGGGAAGCTGCATGTGTAGTAGGAGATGATTGCAGGGAACGCACCTCACGGGACGGAGACCACTCAGAGGTGGATGGCTCAGTGGTACTAAATATCTTGTTTGTTTTTTTTTAGATATAACTACCTTATCAAGGCATGTGGAACATAATTGAGCAGACGGGTATACCGTAGCCTCCTCACAATAAAAACAGGTATTAGATTTAGGTAAAGAGGGAGTACCCTTTAACTGATCAGAGTCCTCCATAGCTTGAGCTTTTAATATGGACTATAGAAAAAAATAAATGGCACCTTTATACCCCCAATGGCCGGGGCACTCACCACCTCCTATGACCCAGGCCCCATAGAGAAACCCCTTCTTCTCCTGTAAACCGCACAGTTAGGAAAGAGGAAGTCAATAAGACCACACCCAGTAACATAGTGTGCCACGTAGGACCGCCCCTGCTCCAGGAAAAAAATGCGCCAAATCTAACAGGCTGCGCAGTTATCCAAAAATGAAAGTAAAACCGGAATGTTCCCACTTCTGCCTGAGCCTCATCTCACACATGTCGCAGCATAAAACATAATAAAGTAAATTATGCATAAATCCCCCTGTTCAATAATCTCCTTCCGGAAATATTAACCCTTGATTCCATACAGATAAAGGAGTTACACTGTAACCCTGTCTTTTTACGTTGTCATATAAGATAAAATGAAACAATCTTACTGGAATCACCGCCGTGGAACAGACACACAGCCTCTCAAGTTTGACAGTCTTGTAGCATCGAACCTGACATGGACTTGAGTGATAGAAGCAGGCAGTGAAACTCGTCAACACTGATTGATTAGGAGTTGTTAATACAAGTCTGGAAGGTTTCTAAGACAGACTCTCCCTGCATCTCCAGACCCTAACATTCGTCAATGCTCTCACTGAGAGGCTGACAAGACTACTTAAAACTCCAGTCCCATACAGAGAGTACTAGCCTTCATATGAGACTACTCCGAATCTTCTGACACTTCTCTGCCATCCTCCTGTGACGAAAGGCAAAGAATGACGGGGGGGGGGGGATGAGGGGAGTGGGGGAGGTATTTAAGCCTTTGGCTGGGGTGTCTTTGCCTCCTCCTGGTGGCCAGGTTATGTATTCCCACAAGTAAGGAATGAAGCCATGGACTCTCCTAATATTAAGATGGAAATAAAGCCCCTCTTGGTTTATCACTCGGTCAACATACTGAAGGCTCACTCCATAAATAATCTGAAAGTTGTATGGGGAGCTAACTGCATAGTAGGATTACACAGTCATCTGAATCCAAGTCTTCCAACAACCTGCTTTGTAAATAGAATGATTATTCCAAGAGAGAAATGTCCTTAAAGGATCACTAAAGTCAACATTAAACTTTTAAGATTCAGATAGAACACACAATTTAAACAACTTTCCAACAATCTTTTTTATATACAAACTTTTGGAGGCCCCAGCTCCTACTGAGCATGCACAAAATTCAAAGAATATACGTATATGCATTTTGTGATTGGCCAATGGCTGTCACATGATGTAATGTCAAGGAAAATAAAACTAACTTTAAAATTTGTCAGAAAAAAACAACAGCTCATGTGAAATTAAAAGTTATTTTGCATTATCTATTTATTATGCATTTATTGAAAATGCTATTCTACTGTATTTAGTGGCCATTTAAATTCTTCTGTTGCCAAATAATACACCTGGGACTCCGCAGGATGCACTGGTAATGAGAACATGGATCAGGGTGTCACAGCAACTTTGAAAAGTCATTATCTTTAGAAAACATTCACTTTGAATGTTACAGATCAACTTTTTCTAAAAGATGTTTAAATGAATTACAACATCAAGAAAACATAATTTATGCTTACCTGATAAATTTATTTCTCTTGTAGTGTATCCAGTCCACGGATCATCCATTACTTATGGGATATTAACTCCTCCCCAACAGGAAGTGCAAGAGGATTCACCCAGCAGAGCTGCTATATAGCTCCTCCCCTAACTGCCATTACCAGTCATTCGACCGAAAACATGCAGAGAAAGGAAAACCATAGGGTACAGTGGTGACTGTAGTTTAATGGAAAAATTACCTGCCTTAAAGTGACAGGGCGGACCGTGGACTGGATACACTACAAGAGAAATAAATTTATCAGGTAAGCATAAATTATGTTTTCTCTTGTTAAGTGTATCCAGTCCACGGATCATCCATTACTTATGAGATACCAATACCAAAGCTAAAGTACATGGATGACGGGAGGGACAGGCAGGCTCTTTATACGGAAGGAACCACTGCCTGAAGAACCTTTCTCCCAAAAACAGCCTCCGAAGAAGCAAAAGTGTCAAATTTGTAAAATTTGGAAAAAGTATGAAGAGAAGACCAAGTTGCAGCCTTGCAAATCTGTTCAACAGAAGCCTCATTCTTAAAGGCCCAAGTGGAAGCCACAGCTCTAGTAGAATGTGCTGTAATTCTTTCAGGAGGCTGCTGTCCAGCAGTCTCATAGGCTAACCGTATTATGCTACGAAGCCAAAAGGAGAGAGAGGTAGCCGAAGCTTTTTGACCTCTCCTCTGACCAGAATAAACGACAAACAGGGAAGACGTTTGTCGAAAATCCTTAGTTGCCTGTAGATAAAATTTCAGGGCACGGACTACATCTAGATTGTGTAGCAGACGTTCCTTTTTCGAAGAAGGATTAGGACACAAAGATGTAACCACAATCTCTTGATTGATATTCCTGTTAGTGACCACCTTAGGTAGGAACCCAGGTTTAGTACGCAGAACTACCTTGTCTGAATGAAAAATCAGATAAGGAGAATCACAATGTAAGGCAGATAACTCAGAGACTCTTCGAGCCGAGGAAATCGCCATTAAAAACAGAACTTTCCAAGATAACAACTTGATATCAATGGAATGAAGGGGTTCAAACGGAACCCCCTGTAAAACATTAAGAACTAAGTTCAAACTCCATGGTGGAGCAACAGTTTTAAACACAGGCTTGATCCTAGCTAAAGCCTGACAAAAAGCTTGAACGTCCGGAACTTCTGACAGACGTTTGTGTAAAAGAATAGACAGAGCTGAAATCTGTCCCTTTAAGGAACTAGCGGATAAACCCTTTTCTAAACATTCTTGTAGAAAAGACAATATCCTCGGAATCCTAACCTTACTCCATGAGTAACTCTTGGATTCGCACCAATATAAGTATTTGCGCCATATCTTATGGTAAATCTTTCTGGTAACAGGCTTCCTAGCCTGTATTAAGGTATCAATAACTGACTCAGAAAAACCACGTTTTGATAAAATCAAGCGTTCAATTTCCAAGCAGTCAGCTTCAGAGAAATTAGATTTTGATGTTTGAAGGGACCCTGGATCAGAAGGTCCTGTTTCAGAGGTAGCGACCAAGGTGGACAGGATGACATGTCCACTAGATCTGCATACCAAGTCCTGCGTGGCCATGCAGGCGTTATTAGAATAACTGATGCTCTCTCCTGTTTGATTCTGGCAATCAATCGAGGAAGCATCGGGAAGGGTGGAAACACATAAGCCATCCCGAAGGTCCAAGGTGCTGTCAAAGCATCTATCAGAACCGCTCCCGGATCCCTGGATCTGGACCCGTAACGAGGAAGCTTGGCGTTCTGTCGAGACGCCATGAGATCTATCTCTGGTTTGCCCCAAGAAGGGAACTCTTGTGAGTGGAAAGAGAGAACTCTTCTTTTCGTTCACCTTCCATCCATGCGACCTTAGAAATGCCAGTACTAACTCTGTATGAGACTTGGCAGTTTGAAAGCTTGAAGCTTGTATCAGAATGTCGTCTAGGTACGGAGCTACCGCAATTCCTCGCGGTCTTAGTACCGCCAGAAGAGCACACAGAACCTTTGTGAAGATTCTCGGAGCCGTAGCCAATCCGAATGGAAGAGCTACAAACTGGTAATGCCTGTCTAGAAAGGCAAACCTTAGATACCGGTAATGATCTTTGTGAATCGGTATGTGAAGGTAAGCATCCTTTAAATCCACTGTGGTCATGTACTGACCCTTTTGGATCATGGGTAAAATTGTCCGAATAGTTTCCATTTTGAACGATGGAACTCTTAGGAATTTGTTTAGGATCTTTAAATCCAAGATTGGCCTGAAAGTTCCCTCTTTTTTGGGAACCACAAACAGATTTGAGTAAAACCCTTGTCCTTGTTCCGACCGCGGAACCGGATGGATCACTCCCATTAATAAAAGATCTTGTATGCAGCGTAGAAACGCCTCTTTCTTTATTTGGTTTGTTGACAACCTTGACAGATGAAATCTCCCTCTTGGGGGAGAGAATTTGAAGTCTAGAAGGTATCCCTGAGATATGATCTCTAACGCCCAGGGATCCTGGACATCTCTTGCCCAAGCCTGGGCGAAGAGAGAAAGTCTGCCCCCCACTAGATCCGTTCCCGGATCGGGGGCCCTCGATTCATGCTGTCTTAGGGGCAGCAGCAGGTTTCCTGGCCTGCTTGCCCTTGTTCCAGGACTGGTTAGGTCTCCAGCCTTGTCTGTAGCGAGCAACAGCTCCTTCCTGTTTTGGTGCAGAGGAAGTTGATGCTGCTCCTGCTTTGAAATTACGAAAGGAACGAAAATTAGACTGTCTAGCCTTAGGTTTGGCTCTGTCTTGAGGCAGGGCATGGCCTTTACCTCCTGTAATGTCAGCGATAATTTCTTTCAACCCGGGCCCGAATAAGGTCTGCCCTTTGAAAGGTATATTAAGCAATTTAGATTTAGAAGTAACGTCAGCTGACCAGGACTTTAGCCACAGTGCTCTGCGTGCCTGAATGGCGAATCCGGAATTCTTAGCCGTAAGTTTAGTTAAATGTACTACGGCATCTGAAATAAATGAGTTAGCTAACTTAAGGGCTTTAAGCTTGTGTGTAATCTCATCTAATGGAGCTGATTCAAGTGTCTCTTCCAGAGACTCAAACCAAAATGCTGCTGCAGCCGTGACAGGCGCAATGCATGCAAGAGGTTGCAATATAAAACCTTGTTGAACAAACATTTTCTTAAGGTAACCCTCTAACTTTTTATCCATTGGATCTGAAAAGGCACAGCTATCCTCCACCGGGATAGTGGTACGCTTAGCTAAAGTAGAAACTGCTCCCTCCACCTTAGGGACCGTTTGCCATAAGTCCCGTGTGGTGGCGTCTATTGGAAACATCTTTCTAAATATCGGAGGGGGTGAGAACGGCACACCGGGTCTATCCCACTCCTTAGTAACAATTTCAGTAAGTCTCTTAGGTATAGGAAAAACGTCAGTACTCGCCGGTACGGCAAAATATTTATCCAACCTACACATTTTCTCTGGTATTGCAACTGTGTTACAATCATTCAGAGCCGCTAACACCTCCCCTAGTAATACACGGAGATTTCCAGCTTAAATTTAAAATTTTAAATATCTGAATCCAGTTTGTTTGGATCAGAACCGTCACCCGCAGAATGAAGCTCTCCGTCCTCATGTTCTGCAAATTGTGACGCAGTGTCTGACATGGCCCTAATATTATCAGCGCACTCTGTTCTCACCCCAGAGTGATCACGCTTACCTCTTAGTTCTGGTAATTTAGCCAAAACTTCAGTCATAACAGTAGCCATATCCTGTAATGTGATTTGTAATGGCCGCCCAGATGTACTCGGCGCTACAATATCACGCACCTCCCGAGCGGGAGATGCAGGTACTGACACGTGAGGCGAGTTAGTCGGCATAACTCTCCCCTCGTTGTTTGGTGAAATATGTTCAATTTGTACAGATTGACTTTTATTTAAAGTAGCATCAATACAGTTAGTACATAAATTTCTATTGGGCTCAACTTTGGCTTTAGCACATATAGCACAGATATCTTCCTCTGAATCAGACATGTTTAACACACTAGCAAATAAACTAGCAACTTGGAAATACTTTTCAAGTAATTTACTATAATATGAAAACGTACTGTGCCTATAAGAAGCACAGAAAAAGTTATGACAGTTGAAAATTAATAAACTGAAAAGTTATAGCATCAAATCTTTGTAAAAAACACAATTTTAGCAAAGGATTGCTCCCATTAGCAAAGGATAACTAACCCTGATAGCAGAAAAAAAAAAATAAAAAAAAAAAATACAGAAATAAACGTTTTTTTTATCACAGTCAACTACAATCTCACAGCTCTGCTGTGAGTGATTACCTCCCTCAAAACAAGTTTTGAAGACCCCTGAGTTCTGTAGAGATGAACCGGATCATGCAGGGAAGACAATAAACTTCTGACTGAATTTTTTGATGCGTAGCAAAAGCACCAAAAAAGGTCCCTCCCCCTCACACATAACAGTGAGAGAGATCAGTAAACTGTCATAAATTAAATAAAACGACTGCCAAGTGGAAAAAAATAGTGCCCAAAACATTTTTTCACCCAGTACCTCAGAAAATTAAACGATTTTACATGCAAGCAAAAAACGTTTAACATTAATAAATTGAGTGTTATTAAAAAGCCTGTTGCTAGTCCCTGCAAATTAGGCTAAATGTTTATGCATACAGTATAATTCCAGTGATGTGCCATTCCCCAGAATACTGAAGTGTAAAATATACATACATGACAGCCTGATACCAGTTGCTGCTACTGCATTTAAGGCTGAGTTTACATTATATCGGTATGGCAGAATTTTCTCATTAATTCCATTGTCAGAAAATAATAAGCTGCTACATACCTCTTTGCAGATTAATCTGCCCGCTGTCCCCTGATCTGAAGTTTACCTCTCCTCAGATGGCCGAGAAACAGCAATATGATCTTAACTACTCCGGCTAAAATCATAGAAAAACTCAGGTAGATTCTTCTTCAAATTCTACCAGAGAAGGAATAACACACTCCGGTGCTATTATAAAATAACAAACTTTTGATTGAAGGTATGAAACTAAGTATAATCACCACAGTCCTCTCACACATCCTATCTATTCGTTGGGTGCAAGAGAATGACTGGTAATGGCAGTTAGGGGAGGAGCTATATAGCAGCTCTGCTGGGTGAATCCTCTTGCACTTCCTGTTGGGGAGGAGTTAATATCCCATAAGTAATGGATGATCCGTGGACTGGATACACTTAACAAGAGAAATGATTGACAAACAATAGAGGCAGAAGTCTCCCAGCTTTACATAAAGGGTGTTTGTAAAGATATTTGGTCTGATGTCACACAGTGTCAGCTTTGATTTTGAACTTAATTCTCTGCATGAAAATCTATTTTCTCATGTACCAAATGATCCATCATACCAGTTACACATTGCATAGCAATCGTGGTTTTTTATACAGCAATCACTTAAATTATTTTACAAACATTTAAGAAAATGTACAGTATAAATACTCTGACTAGGTATGCTATATACTGTATATCCAAAACAGCATAGTGCTTTCATTTTATTAGCATCTGTGGTAAAGGTATAGCTTGTTATCTCAATATCATTTCATTTACCCTTTGCTTTCATCATTTACACAGCTAAACGCACAGTGTAGTTGCACTTTTGTTTCTTCTTGATAATAGTAAACGTTTAGTACAGACATGGCTTCTTGTAGTATGGCTTTCCTAGTGTTACACATAATTACAAGTACAATGTATTTGTACTATATTTGTGCCTCAATGGCTCTGCAGTAGTAGTACAGATATGGCTGGTTTTAGAGTATTATACACTGTTATTATTATCAACTGCTTACATTATATTATAATCACTTACAGTGGTGGTAAACTTTCCTATTCATATAATCAGATACGGAAATTCTACAGACGGAGCGCAGGGTATTAGAATTCTATCGCTATATTAAAAAGTAAGTTATAGAGTATCTTCATAAGAATGCATGAAATAAAGTCCATCTAAAATGTCAGTTCCATTCCGGATCTGATTATAGGAAACTTAACCATCGCTTTAACTTAATGTACAGTGTATTTTTCTACCTTGAGTTTTGTATTGCTTGCTATATGCAGTATTACTATAAATATGGTATTTTATTTAGCATCTAATGACTCTGTGTACACTATTTTAATGCACTGTTGACATTATTTGTACTTCAGTAAATACTTGTAATAGAATAATAACAAGGCACAGGAGACCTGTATTTGAACTTATAACTTTGTCAGTCAGTGATGTGTAAAATGGCGTTAGTCTGTCTGCTACATATTCATTGTCAGAAGTGCAGTAACACACACCACACACGTAAGATTAAATGACACCGTTTATTTACGTTTTGAGATACTTTTTACAATGAGATGATCTGAAATTCAGATGAAAGAAAGCAGGGTGGCATAAAAGGGTTACTATCAGGCAGGTGATAAGGTTGTCCAGAGCAAAAGACAGAGGCACAAATGTCTGTACCAGGGCTCTCAGCCTCATAGTGAATCACAATGCTGTCCAGCCCTAGGCACAGAGACCTGCAGCTGGAAAGGCAAGAGCAGAGCACAGACACTTAATGACTATAGGGCCAGGAGAGGTCAGCAACATGAAATGAACATCTCTTTACACATGTTGCCACCAACCAATCCATTACTCTGAGAATTCAATGAAATAGGGGTTCACAAGGGAAAACACTGGGAACTACTTAAGTCAAGGCTCTTCCAAGTCCACCTGAAACAGAGCTAAACAACTTATTAAAGCTTTATGATATACTATTGTACCTTCAGGATGTTTTAGTATGATAAATAGCATTAGCTCCTCCAACTTTTCACAATAAATCAAATCTATTATTAACTTAGGATGTATCTGTTATTGTTTACCAGTGGTTGAGATAATGTTCAGTAACAGCACAGTGAACGCCCTAACCAGATATTTCCATTTTCTCCATAGATGAGAGTAGATCTCTTGATATAGTATCACACTAATTTATTAGATGTTTTTTGGTCTCTTATTTTTCCTGTAGCCTTTATGTTGTTTTCATTCATATTCAATTCTAAAAAACACAGTTTAAAATGCTGACATTTACAGGAAGTTAAGAATAGATAGTTTGGATCTTTTCCTGGCCCTGTTCATAAATGACAGTAGAACTTTGATTTATATATATATATATATATATATATATATATATATATATATATATATTATATTATAACACATATATATATATATATATATACACATATATATATATATGCAGGGTCATAGGATGTGTACCCGGTCCGGCATGAGAGTGCTGACCCCACCCCCGTGTTTTGTATATGTTTGGGGAAATTACATAAGCCTGTGCACCCTCCATTTTTTCACAGTTGCTTTTTTTCACAGTTGTTTGATTGTGAGCCTGCATTGTGTGGCTGGTTAGGGACCCAGGTTTATTGGAAGAAACCTTGACGAGGTACCTGGGCTTTTCCCATTTGGCCAGATGCGGTAACTAATTCTTCCATTGCTGCTTTTTATCTTAGTTGAGAGCTTGTGAGTGAGTGCTGGACTTTTTCTGTGTGTTTATATTAAAATATTTTTTTGTAATTTTCCCTGTTTGGGCCTTGCACCCAGGCCTGACTGGGGTTAACTGCCTGTGGCTCTGGTAACAGTGCAGCTTCCTGAGAGTGCTGGTTTGCACCCAGGGCTGTGCATGTTGCAGGGTCATAGGATGTGTACCCGGTCCGGCATGAGAGTGCTGACCCCACCCCCGTGTTTTGTATATGTTTGGGGAAATTACATAAGCCTGTGCACCCTCCATTTTTTCACAGTTGCTTTTTTTCACAGTTGTTTGATTGTGAGCCTGCATTGTGTGGCTGGTTAGGGACCCAGGTTTATTGGAAGAAACCTTGACGAGGTACCTGGGCTTTTCCCATTTGGCCAGATGCGGTAACTAATTCTTCCATTGCTGCTTTTTATCTTAGTTGAGAGCTTGTGAGTGAGTGCTGGACTTTTTCTGTGTGTTTATATTAAAATATTTTTTTGTAATTTTCCCTGTTTGGGCCTTGCACCCAGGCCTGACTGGGGTTAACTGCCTGTGGCTCTGGTAACAGTGCAGCTTCCTGAGAGTGCTGGTTTGCACCCAGGGCTGTGCATGTTGCAGGGTCATAGGATGTGTACCCGGTCCGGCATGAGAGTGCTGACCCCACCCCCGTGTTTTGTATATGTTTGGGGAAATTACATAAGCCTGTGCACCCTCCATTTTTTCACAGTTGCTTTTTTTCACAGTTGTTTGATTGTGAGCCTGCATTGTGTGGCTGGTTAGGGACCCAGGTTTATTGGAAGAAACCTTGACGAGGTACCTGGGCTTTTCCCATTTGGCCAGATGCGGTAACTAATTCTTCCATTGCTGCTTTTTATCTTAGTTGAGAGCTTGTGAGTGAGTGCTGGACTTTTTCTGTGTGTTTATATTAAAATATTTTTTTGTAATTTTCCCTGTTTGGGCCTTGCACCCAGGCCTGACTGGGGTTAACTGCCTGTGGCTCTGGTAACAGTGCAGCTTCCTGAGAGTGCTGGTTTGCACCCAGGGCTGTGCATGTTGCAGGGTCATAGGATGTGTACCCGGTCCGGCATGAGAGTGCTGACCCCACCCCCGTGTTTTGTATATGTTTGGGGAAATTACATAAGCCTGTGCACCCTCCATTTTTTCACAGTTGCTTTTTTTCACAGTTGTTTGATTGTGAGCCTGCATTGTGTGGCTGGTTAGGGACCCAGGTTTATTGGAAGAAACCTTGACGAGGTACCTGGGCTTTTCCCATTTGGCCAGATGCGGTAACTAATTCTTCCATTGCTGCTTTTTATCTTAGTTGAGAGCTTGTGAGTGAGTGCTGGACTTTTTCTGTGTGTTTATATTAAAATATTTTTTTGTAATTTTCCCTGTTTGGGCCTTGCACCCAGGCCTGACTGGGGTTAACTGCCTGTGGCTCTGGTAACAGTGCAGCTTCCTGAGAGTGCTGGTTTGCACCCAGGGCTGTGCATGTTGCAGGGTCATAGGATGTGTACCCGGTCCGGCATGAGAGTGCTGACCCCACCCCCGTGTTTTATATATATATATATATATATAAAACAGTGAAACACACATACATGTACATACACACATATCTTTTATTACATATACATAAAACATAAATACATAGGTGTATATATATATATGTATATATATACTGTATATATATACACACACACATACATAAAATACATATAGATAGATAGACAGACGGAGAGAAAGTAATAGCTGTAGAGATCATCCAAGTATGATTACACAAGAGGACAATGCTCAGTCTGTGGTTACAATACATCTGTCTGTATAGGAAGTAAAGTTGTGAAATGTCTGAGGAGCACCCATCACATTTATTCAGGGGAAATCAGGAAACCTTCTTTGAAGATTTTATGGATAAGGCCTCCTATTTCAGCTTGGATGAAAGAAGAGCATTTCTCAGTCTAAAGAGGTAAATAGAGCCACATTTGCTGGGGAAGGGGAAAGAATCACAGGTTTTGGAGATAAACACGAACCATCCTCTTAGGTTTCTAGGAAAAAAAATTGGAGGCAAATGGATTGAGCTCCTCTTAGGTCAGTAAGGAGCAATCCTCCACAACTGAGTGTAAAGGACAAAAGTGTTCCTCTCAAACTGGTAGAGAATGAGGAGAGAGCAGCTTTGCCCATGATTTTGGGCAAAGGCGAAGTTCCACTCCCTGGCTACACATTGGGGAGGGAAATGCAGTCTTCCCCCAATCTCCTTATTTACATCACACTGCAGCACTTGCATCTCTGCTTCTTCATGGTCAGATCCTGATCCCCAACTTTTGCTGGTCCAGTGTCATTGGTCTCCGGTTTATCACTCTTGTTGGGTGGATCAGCAGGTGCACCATTCGGAGGGTGTTGAGTTTTTTCAGGAATCTCCCCGTCAACTGCTGTCTGGGGGTCCCCATCACTGATGACCACCAGTTCAGCTGTAATGGCTTCCTCCATACCTAGAACTTTCTTGGTTTCATTCTCATCTTCAACATTCTGGTAACCCATAAAGATCATTGTGACTGGAGGCTCAGGCCCAGTTGGGGTTTGTGGTGGTCTTGCCTGAACACCAGGGATTTCTTTCCGTGGTGATGCTCGTTGGACTGGAGTTTTTTCATCAGAGGTTAAGGAGATCTCACTAAGAGTGGCCTCCTCAGCTTTCTGGATGATATCTTCCACCTCATAAGAGCTAAGTTGATGGACAGAATTAGCAGGTGCAGTTACTTCTGACCTCACTGCATGTACCACTGTAGAGAAAAGAAAGCATATGACATAGGACAAAATGATAAAGATGGAGTATAACAGCTAGGGAGATATAGATAGGATATAAAGAGGGATAGCAATGAAGAAACAAAGTAAGAGAGAAAGACAGAGAAAAAGAATGTAGATGCAACTGGTAAAATGTGTCTTATAAGGGGAAACTGAGATAAAGAACGTGAGAATCAAGAAAGAAATGGGGACAGTAAGGTATAAAATATACATCTCTGTATACCTCTTAAATATCTATTTAGGACAAATAGAGATACCTTTATATAAATGTATATCTGAGATAGATATATGATTGAATGAGAAGCAAAACTAAAATAACATATTGAAGCTCATCTGTACTAATAGCCTTATGCTGGGGTTATTAACCAAATATATTCTGCAACCCAGAGATAAATTCTGTTCAAGATTTCTTTTAGAAAATTCAGTTTCTTCCATTCCATAATAATATCCATGCGCTATAATATAGTTACTGTGTTGCTCAAGTATAAATGCTGTTGATAAATGTTTTTCCATGACACTGGCTAAAAAGTCAATTGATTCTGTGGGATTATAGTGAAAAAAGGGGGAAATTCCCCATGATGCATTATGGGAAACTTCAGTCAGTCCTAAAGCAAAGGGTTTGGTCATGTTGCACTAACTTGCATATTTGTCTCAAAATGAGGAAATTTATAAAGTAATATTTGTGTAAGAATAATTTATATAAGCTTCAAAGTATTAAATAAATATAACAAATCTAATCAAAGTAACATGCAATATAATAATACAAAGAATATTGTATCAAGTGTGATGTCAAGTTTCACAACTCAAAGAAATAAAAGAAAAAAATTGTGAAGTTCTGTGTAAAGTTAAAGGAATATTGAATAGTCAATAAATTCTAAACATAATGTAGAATCATATGTAGGTGCATTTTTTTAATAATTATATTAGTTGTTTAAATATTTAAGATATAAACAACCAAAAAAATACTTAAATTTCTATAAAGTAACGGGACTACCATGTTTGAACTATTTTTCTATTTATCTGTCTTCTCTTGACAACAATTAGGGACATTTATAAATCGGGCAATACACTAGAGTTTATGCAAACAGGGCTGTGGGTAATCGTATGTTGCACACAGCCTTGTTCAGACAGTCTCTTTTATTGTTTTCTATCTGTTACTAATTGTCCTCAGCAGGAGAGTGAGATAATGGGAAAACTTAAGTTTAAACACAGTGGAGTTACATTACAGGAAAGAGGGACAAAATAAATAATGAAAATATATTGCAACATTTTTTAACTACACATAATTAAACATTTTATATTTTAATCTCATTTAAGATTCCTAATCAAATATATGATGAGTGTGTATGCATGTGAGCTATAGTCACCTTTATTTTTTGTGTGGTGTCTGTTCAGCTGCCAAGCCACATAATTTCCCAATGTAATGGTGTGTATACTCCTCAAAAAGATACAAATCTCATACAGTCTTTATAAAGCCTTAACTGGCTGACTTTGTAACCCTTAATGATATAACTTGAGTTACATATATACAATATATGTAAGTATATGTTTTGTAAAATATATCATTTTATAAAAGGAAATAAATATCTTATAGAAATGAATAGTAATCAGAAAAGATACAACTAACAACTATAATAATACAATACAAATAATACACTTAAAGGGACATGAAACCCACATTTTTTCCTTTCCTTTCATGATTCAGATAAAGCATACAATTTTAAGCAACTTTCCAATTTACTCCTATTTTCAATTTTTGTTTGTTCGCTTGATATCTTTATTTAAAAAAAGCAGGAATGTAAGCTGAGCAGCCGGCCCATTTTTGGTTCAGCACCCTGGATAGCGCTTGCTGATTGGTGGCTACATTTAGATACCAATCAGCAAGCTGAATCCAGGTTCTGAACCAAAAATGGGCCGGATCCTAAGCTTACATTTATGCTTTTCAAATAAAGATACCAAGAGAACAAAGAAAATTTGATAATAGGCGTAAATTAGAAAGTTGTTTAAAATTGCTGCTCTTTGTAAAGCAAAAGCAATCAGTATGTATGTTATTAACAATATTGTATCAGTCACTAATCTGCAATCATACTTTAATATACTGGTTATTATTTTAGTTGTATACAAGTCAGTTATGACATTTTTAACTTTTTTAGAGAACCAGGAAACAATAGTATTTATTGATGTGAGCTGATCCTATGCAAAAACATTGACATAAAAAAAAAAAACGGAGTGAAAAGCCATGATATGCCAACTAATTGCCCTGCTGGCTTATTCCTGCCATTATACAGGCTGGCCATTATCCGCTCTTGAGTCTTGCTGGTCTATACTTGCTGGCCAATACCCACAGCTGTTCTTGTACTGGCTGTCCATAACTCATGGTTTGCCCTGCTGGCCTATACCTATCATTGTACTAACCAGCCATTACAGGCCTAGATTACATAGATTATAACTGAGCACAACTGATCACATGTGGTGTGTTATTTTGTGCTTGGCCTTGTGCGTACAATAACGTATATTCAGATATTACAAGTTGGTTAAAATGTTAAACCAAAGCATTTTGTTGTGTAGCACTCACCCACAAAATCAGAAAATTACGAATTAATTAAATGGAGGTAAATTAAGACATAACAAATGTGAAACAAAGGGTTAAAATGAAACAGTTTTGTAGAGGGGTAAAAGAGGTGTGGGAGTGTGAAAGGGTCAGGGGTCTAGTCTCAACACCTCACCCTAGCTCCGTTGTCTTGGGGTTACACTTGACTCAGAACTCACATTCAACCCACATATACAAGTGCTTACCAAATCCTGCCACTCATACCTACGCAACATTTCCAGAATTCGTCCCTTCCTTACTCAAAAAACTACAAGAATACTTGTTCATTCTCTCATTTTGTCACGCATTTATTATTGCAATCTACTTCTAAATGGGCTTCCAAAACACTGCCTCTCCTCCCTCCAATCTATTATGAATGCTTCTGCTAGACTCATCCACCTAAGTCGCCGATCTACATCAGCTGCTCCGCTCTGCCAGTCTCTACACTGGCTCCCCATTCACTCCAGAATACAATTTAAAGTATTAACCCTAACTTACAAAGAACTCAACAGTTTAACTCCCAACTATATTTCCTCTCTCATCGTGAAATATTCCCCATCCTCTTCGATCAACCTCTGACCTACATCTCTCCACTCCTGTTATCTCTACGTCCCACTTCCGTCTCCAAGACTTCGCATGTGCTGCTCCTGTCCTCTGGAACTCTCTACCCCACTCCAACCTTGTATAGCTTCTGACGCTCCTTGAGAAACCCACCTATTCAGAGAGGCTTACCATCTCTCCTCCATCTCTCATCCTAACCAAACTAATACATGAACTGCCTGACTAACTGCTGCAACTACAACCGATGTGAAAGCTACCCGCAACCTTATGTCTCTGCACCCTAAACCTGTAGACTGTGAGCTCTCCGGAGCAGGGCCCTCTTCCTCCTGTACTAGATTTGTTTAGTTTTGTATTTTATCACAAATCCTTGTCATTGTATATCCTTATCACTGTACCCAGCGCTACGGAATTTAGCGGCGCTATACAAATAAATGATAATAATAATAACATAAATTATGCTTACCTGATAATTTCCTTTTCTTCTGATGGAAAGAGTCCACAGCTGCATTCATTACTTTTGGAAAATAAGAACCAGGCCATCAGGAGGAGGCAAAGACAACCCAGCCAAAGGCTTAAATACTCCTCCCACTCCCCTCATACCCCAGCCATTCTGCCGAGGAACAAGTGAACAGTAGAAGAAATATCAGGGTGAAAGGTGCCAGAAAAATATAAGGACGCCCCACATAAAATAACGGGTGGGGAGCTGTGGACTCTTTCCATCAGAAGAAAAGGAAATCATCAGGTAAGCATAATTTATGTTTTTCTTCTTAAATTAAAAGAGTCCACAGCTGCATTCATTACTTTTGGGGAAAAATACCCAAGCTATAGAGGACACTGAATGCCAAGATGGGAGGGTACAATAGGCGGCCCATACTGAGGGCACCAGGCCTGAACCTCTACCCAATAAAAAACCCTGCTTTGTCCGAAGCTGAGAAAATTTTAAGAGGAAAAGCCCCAATGACACTGACTCACAGTTAGTCTAGAAGCCAAACTAGAGACCGCAAATGGACTTGACTGAGCCAACAGTCCTCCAAGAGACACTGTCGCCCAACAAACGGTCCTCCACTGCTCATCTCCCCAAATTTTACACCAGCCGAAACCACCAAGGGAACAAGGCAAAGGAGTACCAAGGAAATCGAAAGGTCCCCTAATACAAAAAAGAACACCTCCACGAGTGATTCCAGCTCACAGACACCCAAAGGGGCCAAAACAGGGAAAGGAGGCCATGCCTATACCAAGCAAAGCCCAGGATAAGACCAGGCACAGAGACAGAACAGACGTCTCTCCAACATCCTGCAAGCACGCAATGCAACTGAAGAGGCAAAAACCTCCCGGTGTCTGACCATAGAATACCAAAGCATTCGACCATGAAAAAGTGTGTAATACACCCAGGTGAAAAACCCCAAGTTTGAGAACACAGAGTCCATAACAGGACGACACAGAGGGTACTTGCGAGGAAGAAGAAGAAGCAGTCAAGCAAGAAACAAACTGCAAAAGCAACCCCCAGAAAGAGGGTACGCTCCAGGCAACCTAAGTCGCCGGACCTACACACAGGTCCCTAAAAAGGGGAACGCAAAACCTCAATTGAGGCCCCCCGAGAAGGAGAGTATACCCTTAGAACCAGAAGGAAGAGTAAACCCTCTTCTGAAATCAATGGAGCAAGTTGAAAGGAAAATCTATACCCTAGCAGACTAAGCTAACAGGAAAGACTCAACAAAGCTCACACATCGAGAGGAGACTGCGACCCGAACGCAGCTCCTAGACCGCTTGGCCATCCTGACCTGCAGACCCACAGCCAGTTGGACCAACCCAGCCTCAAGGATCCAAAACAGGGGAACAAAAGAATCCTGAAACAGGTACAGGAACGAGGGTAAAGATAGCACAGCCATCCCCACAGAGTACAAGTACAACCCGACTCTGAAAACAGACAACAAGGCCATAGACCTAAGGATCTATCAAAATAAAGGCCCAACAAGTCTGCTTGGAGCCAGCAAGACCCCAGGGGGAAGAGGGAGAAGAGGAAACGGTGGAAAGACATAAGCTAGACTGAATGACCAAGGCGCTATTAATGCATCTATCAGTGTCGACTTAGGATCCCTGGATCTGGATCCATAAAGGGGAAGTTTGGTGTTCTGACGGGACGCCATCAGATCCAACTCTGGAATGCCCCAACACTGGGTCAGCTGAGCAAAAACCTCCGGGTGGAGTTCCCACTCCCCCGGATGGAAAGTCTGACGACTTAGAAAATCCGCCTCCCAGTTGTCTACCCCTGGGATGTGAATTGCAGATAGATGGCAGGAGTGATCCTCCGCCCATTTGATAATCTTGGATACTTCCTTCATCGCTAGGGAACTCTTTGTTCCCCCCTGATGATTGATGTACGCTACAGTCATGATGTTGTCTGACTGAAATCTGATGAATTTGGCCTCTGCTAGTTGAGGCCACGCCTGGAGCGAGTTGAAAATCGCTTTCAGCTCCAAAATGTTTATTGGGAGAAGAGATTCTTCCAGAGACCATAGTCCCTGAGCCTTCAGGGAGTTCCAGACCGCACCCCAGCCTACCAGACTGGCATCGGTTGTGACAATAATCCACTCCGGTCTGCGGAAACTCATTCCCTGAGACAGGTGATCTTGAGACAACCACCAGAGAAGAGAGTTTCTAGTTTTTAGGTCCATTTGAATTTGAGGAGATAAATCTGTGTAATCTCCATTCCACTGTTTGAGCATGCACAATTGCAGTGGTCTGAGATGGATTCGGGCGAAAGGGACTACGTCCATCGCCGCAACCATTAAACCAATTACTTCCATGCACTGAGCCACGGAAGGCCGAGGAATGGAATGAAGAACTCGGCAAGTATTCAACAGTTTTAACTTTCTGACCTCTGTCAGAAAGATTTTCATTTCTACCAAGTCTATTAATGTTCCCAGAAAAGGAACCCTTGTGAGCAGGGACAGAGAACTCTTTTCTACGTTCACCTTCCACCCGTGAGACCTTAGAAAGGCCAGAACGATGTCCGTATGAGCCTTGGCTCTGTGAAAAGATGACGCCTGTATTAATATGTCGTTTAGGTAAGGTGCTACTGCAACGCCCCGCGGTCTTAGTACCGCCAGAAGGGACCCTAGCACTTTTGTGAAAATTCTGGGAGCGGTGGCCAACCCAAAAGAAAGGGCCACGAACTGGTAATGTTTGTCCAGAAAGGCGAACCTTAGGAACTGATGGTGATCTTTGTGGATAGGTATATGTAGGTACGCATCCTTTAGATCCACGGTAGTCATATATTGACCTTCCTGGATCATCTGCAAGATTGTCCGAATGGTTTCCATCTTGAAAGATGGAACTCTGAGGAATTTGTTTAGAATTTTTAGATCCAGGATTGGCCTGAAAGTTCCTTCCTTCTTGGGAACTACGAACAGGTTTGAGTAAAAGCCCAGTCCTTGTTCTGCAAATGGAACTGGGTGTATCACTCTCATTTTTAGTAGATCTTCTACACAGCGTAAGAACGCCTGTTTCTTTGTTTGGTCTGAAGACAAACGGGAAATGTGGAACATTCCCCTTGGGGGAGAGTCCTTGAATTCTAGAAGATACCCCTGAGCAACTATTTCTAATGCCCCGGGATCTGTGACATCTGTTGCCCAAGCCTGAGCAAAGAGAGAAAGTCTGCCCCCTACCAGATCCGATCCCGGATCGGGGGCTACCTCTTCATGCTGTCTTGGTAGCAGGAGCAGGCTTCTTGGCCTGTTTACCCTTAATCCAGCCCTGCAAGGGTCTCCAGGTTGCCTTGGGCTGGGAAGCGTTATCTTGCTTTGCGGCAGCAGAGGTTGCAGCAGGTCCGCTCCTGAAGTTGTGAAAGGAGCGAAAATTAGCCTTGTTTTTGGCCTTAAACGGCCTATCTTGTGGAAGGGCATGGCTCTTGCCTCCAGTGATATCTGAAATAATTTCTTTCAGCTCTGGGCCGAAAAGGGTTTTCCCCTTGAAGGGAATATTTAACAGTTTTGTTTTGGACGACACATCCGCCGACCACGATTTGAGCTAAAGCGCTCGTCGCGCCACGATGGCAAAACCTGAGTTTTTCGCCGCTAGTTTAGCCAATTGGAAAGCGGCATCAGTTATAAAGGAATTAGCCAGCTTTAAAGCGTGAATTCTATCCATGACCTCATCGTATGAAGTCTCCCTCTGGAGCGATTCCTCCAGGGCCTCGAACCAAAAAGCCGCTGCAGTAGTTACCGGGATAATGTAGGCAATTGGTTGAAGTAGAAAACCTTGCTGAACAAAAATTTTCTTCAGCAATCCTTCCAATTTTTTATCCATAGGATCTTTGAAAGCACAACTGTCCTCTATTGGTATAGTTGTACGCTTAGCCAGTGTTGAAACAGCTCCCTCTACCTTAGGGACCGTCTGCCACGCGTCCCGCCTAGGGTCATTTATGGGGAACATTTTCTTAAATATAGGTGGGGAGCAAAGGGTACACCTGGTCTTTCCCACTCCCTAGTCACAATATCCGCCACCCTCTTTGGGATCGGAAATGCCTCAGTGTATACAGGGACCTCTAAATATCTTTCCATTTTACACAATTTCTCAGGGACCACCATGGGGTCACAATCATCCAGCGTAGCTAAAACCTCCTTAAGCAGGACGCGGAGGTGTTCCAGCTTAAATTTAAACGCTAAGGAATCTGAATCTGCCTGCTGAGAAACTTTTCCTGTGTCAGAAATTTCTCCCTCAGACAGCCCTTCCCTCACTGCTACCTCTGAGTTTTGTGAGGGTACTACAGATAAATTATCCAAAGCTTCAGATTGTTCATCATCTATATTTAAAACTGAGCTATCGCGCTTTCTTGGAAAAACAGGCAGTTTGGATAAAAATGCTGCAAGGGAATTATCCATTACTGCTGCTAATTGCTGTAAAGTAATAGGGGCCAATGCGCTAGAGGTACTAGGCATCGCTTGCGCGGGCGTAACTGGTATAGACACATGGGGGGAGGAAGGAGGACTATCCTCATTACCCTCCGTTAAGGAATCATCTTGGGCAGCATTTTTAATTGTCACTGGATGATCCTTAAAATGCTTAGATGTTTTTGCACACTTTAAACACAAATGCAATGGGGGTACAGCCATGGCTTTTGAACATAAAGAACAAGGTCTATCTGAAGGCTCAGACATGTTTGACAGACTCAGACAACACTAGAATATTGAAAAATATACTTTTTGAAAAAACGTTACTGTCTCTTTAAATATTAAAAAGGCACACACTTTTTTACCAAATCATCAAAAAACATCCGATCTTAATGAAATTTTCACCACATGATCCTAATGCCTTGAAATGATAGCACACAAGTTTTCAAATCGTTTAACCCCTTAATGCCCAAACCGGAGCAAAATGAAGTAAATACGCGGTTTAACCCACTACAGTACTATGCCACAGTCTTTGCTGTGGCTTTACCTTCCTTTAGGGTTAATTGCAGGTGTAAATTAAGCCTCCCTGAAGTCCTCCTGTACTCTAAAGGCTCTGCACATGAAGCTGCATGGAGCTGTGCTGCAAATCAACTGCGCAATTGAGGCGCGAAAATGAGGCCCCCTCCTTCCATTCTCCAGAGTTATGGGGCCTTTCTGAGTCAGATTAGCTGTCTTATAATATGCCAGGCGTAAAAAAGTCCCCAAAAAGTGTTTTCTACGTTTAAAAACGCTTAAAAAATATAAGATTACCCTAATAAAGTAATCGATTTAGCCCATCACAGTGTCTGCCAGTATTAAAACCCTTAACTGAAGCCATCATTTTATGCTGTGTCTCAGAAAATGGCTTACCTTCCCTCATGGGATATCTGTCAGTCTTCTAGCACTACCAGGTCTTATTAGAAATATTGACTGAACATACCTTAAGCAGTATAAGCCTGCAAACTGTTCCCCCCAACTGAAGTTCTCCTGTATTCAACAGTCCTGTGTGGGAACAGCCATGGATTTTAGTTACAACATGCTAAAATCTTTTTCCTCTCAGCAGAAATCTTCATCACTTTCTGCCTCAGAGTAAATAGTACAAACCGGCACTATTTTAAAATAACAAACTTTTGATTGCAGAAATAAAAACTACAAATCTAACACCACATACTCTTTACCCTCCCGTAGAGATGCTACTTGTTAGTGCGGCAAAGAGAATGACTGGGGGGGCGGAGCCTGAGGGGAGCTATATGGGCAGCTTTGCTGTGTGCTCTCTTTGCCACTTCCTGTAGGGATTGAGAATATCCCACAAGTAAGGATGAAGCCGTGGACTGAATACACCAAGTAAGAGAAATACTATTAAAAACAGGGGCACTTTCATTCATCAAAATTTACAAATCAGCTGTTTTGATTAAAAACTTACCTTTGTTTTTTTCACAGCCAGAGCAGCTTCCCCCTCCTGGAAATCCTCTCTTCACACATCAGCAATGACTAATCCGTCTTCCTCCAATCACAGCATGGGCTCAGGCAATAACCACCCTGGGGGGAAAGCCATGATTGGAGGAAGCCGGATTAGTCATTGCTGACGTGTGAAGAGAGGATTTCCAGGAGGGGAAAGCTGCTGTAGCTGTGAAAAGAAACAAAGGTAAGATTTTAATCAAAATGGCTGCTTTGTAAACTTTGATGAATGAAAGTGCCCCTGTTTTTAATAGTATTTTTAAAAAACGGACTTTCATTCATCAAAGTTTACCTTCACTTTAAGTAAAATATGTAAAAACGTTATTCATACACAAACACATATAGTCACTCATAAACACACACACACTCACTCATACACATACTCATACATACATACACAGTACACAGACATACAAACACACTCACAACATACAAACAACCAAAACAGTACATCATTAAATGTTTTGGGATCCCCAATTTTTTTCAGGACCCTCAGTTTAAGAAACACTTATCATTCTAGGCCACAGTGTCTTGCTGGCCTATACCTGCATTTGTAATCTACTGGCCAATACTTACCTTTGTACTGGCTGGCCATTACCTGCTACTGCACTTTGCTAGCCTATACTTTCATAAATATCCTGCTGACCTATACCTGTCATTGTACCAGCTGGACATTACCCACTGCTATTTCTTGCTGGCTTATATCTGAATTAGTATCCTGCTGGCCTATGCTTACCACAGTACCAGCTGATCCTTACCCACTGCCAAGCTTTGTTGGCCTACAATTGCATTAATATCCTGTATATACAAATTTGAGCCCTTCCCAGTCTAACACCTTGTCATATACCATATCATTTAAAAAAAATGTTAAAATGTTAAAATAAATAAATTTAAAAATATAAATAGTTTAAATAACTTTATTTTTCAATTAGTAAAAAAGAAGGTATTTTTATTTATATAAAAAAATATATTTAAATTTCTATATATACAATTACATACTGTATACAAATGTTAATAAAAATAACATTTTCTACTACGTTAAGAACAAAGGTATTTCATTTACTTTGTAGCGCACCTTGAGGATAGTGCTCAAGCGAAAGCCAGAACATAGTTTTGTAACACGCCATATAAAAGTATTTGAGGTGAGGGATTTATCAAGGCCGCGCTATTTGACCTCCAGATGAAAGCGTGCCTGAGGCTTTCGCTCAAGCGCTACCATTTTACTTTCAACTTGTAATATGAGCGCAAGAATAAGAGTGCTGTAGATTTAACTTAATCTGGGCCATAGTGTACAAGAATGTTCAAATTCCAAGATGGCGTCGCCCAGTGTGAAGATGCAGAACTTCACTAACCAGCACTTTTGAAGAGTTAAAATAAGAGAATAGCTTTCAAGATAGCTGCAGGCACAGGAGAACACAATAGCATGGTGAGTAATAACTATGCTACTGTAGTTGTACCCAGTGGTTTAATTTTCCCTTTAAAATGGGCTAAAAATAATAGTTTATTCAGTATCCTTGTAACATAACGTATTTGATGAACAATACTCCTTTATAAAAAAAATGCCATTTGATGTTACCCTTTAATCTTTCTTAGTTCATTTGATGCTATTGGCGTGGAAATGCCTCCCTTGTTAAGCAGGAAGTGGAGCAGTTGTAGAACGAGATCTCAGCCAAAAATGACTGCAGCTTCCACTGTGCAATTCTAATTTGACTTCTTTACAAGCATAAATGATTTAATTATACCTTTCAAAATGTAATCATTCATTGCCTACTATTTCATTGGACATATTACCATGATGATCTGTTATTTTGCTACCGTTAACTACTAGCCCTTTGCTTAGTTTCAACATTTTTTGAACAGCAGAAACTAGTCAGGAAGTGCACATCAGAAAATTCCTGGACTGAGATAGATGGAAGTGAACGTGAAATACATTCAATCTCTCCTTCTGATCCAAGCGCTATTGCTTAGCTATAACTTTATTGAATCCATGGATAATCTTCCTTAAAATTAGGGGGGAAAACATGACCATGCAAAGCAAATACACTGAGACCCATACCACTCTTTATTGCTGTGGGAAAGAACATATCTTATATAGGCAGCTTTCCACTTATTCCAACTGACAGGTTGAATCTTAAAGGGACAGTAAAAATTACATTTTAATTATTCAGCTAGAGCATGCACTTTTAGACAACTTTTCAATTTACTTTATCTAATTGACTTCCGTCTCTTGTTAGCATATGTTAAAAAGCATACCTAGGTATTGTCAGGAGCAGCAAAGCACTAACTCTTGTCATTGGCTTACCCGATGTGTTCAGCTAGCTCCTAGTAGTGCATTGCTGTTCCTTCAACAAAGGATAGCAAGATAATGAAGCACATTTGATAACAGAAATAAATTGGAGATTGATTAAAATTGTATGCTCTCTATCTTAATCATTAACGAAAACATTTGGGTTTCAGATCCCTTTAATTATTAAAGGGGTAAAATGATTTAGGAAAACTGGCAAATAACCTATTTTGTTGACATGATTTATAGGGCACGCCCACTGACCCTACCTTTTTGATCATCTTCATACACCTTGACCCCCTGCATGGGGTATTGTCGTGGAAGGACAGTGTTGCTGGAGAGTACTTTAGTCTCCCCTGTGATTTTGTCCTTCTCCACTGTGATCTCCACAGAGTACATTGCTGGGACACAAACAGGACAGCAATATTAAACTTTGGCACTCCCCAGAGGTTCCCCACAGGCCTGCCGAGGAGCAGTAAGCAGGGAGAGGAATGAAGGGCTCAGTGGGAGAGGAGCAAAGCAGGAACAGCTGAGGATGGGACAGCAGCTAATTCCATCTGCTCTGGGTGTGCAGTGTTCTGGGACTGGTTCTTGCTCATGCTGCAAGTCCTCCAAGACCACACGCCTTGGAGTGTTATTAGCAAAGCAGTGTCAAATTACGTAACACAGCAGGATGTGATGCTACAGCACCGTGTGATATTATTACTTTGGAACTAAGCGGATTTGCATCATTACAGGTTTTGTGTCATTGCTTTAGCCTTTTGTGCCAGTAAAGTGTGATACTGCATCAGTGCGCTGGAACTGCATCACACTCTGTCATTGGGTTCAGCTCAGCCATGCTACCTTATCTAAAGCTCTGAAAGCCAAGCAGTGCCTACAGCAGGGTTAGGTCGCTGCCAGTCTATTTTGCCTTTAGTATGACACAACTCAGCCTGGTCCAACGTACTACTTACCTGTTCTGATCATGTCTGGATTGTCTGTTGTGTGAGAGGGCGATGCTGAAGTATGATCTGGAAAGATAAGAATCAGATATTAATAACTACTGGACTGGTCAGAGGAGTGACATCATCACATACAAGGACCAATGACAGCTGAGATAACTTTTATACTAACCAACCAGTCACAATATTCCTGATGCAGACAAAGTCCATTTAGATAAACAAAAAATGGTAACACCAAAACAAAAAAAACAAATGACAGATTGATGTACAGCAATAAAAAAAGGAAAAACAGTGGTTACCTCTTGATGCATTCAGAGGGGACTGTAACAAAGAAAGAAAGAGTTTAGTATGATCTTAAAATATTCATGCAAGTAAGCAATAATATTTATTTGTAAAAAAAAACAACAACCCATCTATAACACACAGCACTGCTAAACTATAGGAATAATGAATCATGTTATCTACATTTTCAGGGGCAAGCAAAAGGTAGTTTCTTGCTGTGTGCAGGAATATCCCCCCACAAAAAACCACTGCACAAACTGCTATATTTTATGGTAAACCCTTTGCTCACATTTCATATTTATCTATACCAATATACTTCATATTTTTAATTGTATCTCACCCCCTTCACAGGCACAATTAAATTACAGATATCAATTTACACACATAAACACATATTAACACACACAAATACATACTCAAACATAAGCTATCATGATTCAGATAGCATATGCAATTAACAACTTTCCAATCTACTTCCATCATCAAATTATGGCACTCTTTCTGAGGCACCAGCTTCTACTGAGCAAATTCACATATGGGGTAAATGTACTATTGTGTGGATGGACATGATACAATGTAGCCTATCATGTCCGTCGCACATCAATATATGCCAATGCACCAGCAGTTCTTGTGAACTGCTGGTGCAATACCGCCCACCTGCAGATTCGCGGCCAATCGCAGGGGGTGTCAATCAGCCCGATCGTATTCGAATGGACTGATTGCTGTCCGCCACCTCAGAGGTGGCGGACGAGTTAAGGAGCAGCGGTTTTAGGACCGCTGCTTCTTAACTTCCGCTTCAGGTGGAAGCATCCCCTGCTTCATAAATCGACCCCATGAAGTGGATTCTATGGTTCGGTCTACAAAATTCCAAGCTGAAACTCCAATTCAGGCAGAAGAATGCAAGAATATTTAGCTTGTTAGTAACCGAGTGTGACTATGCTGACTTGAGGGAATGAGAGGAAGTAGTCACAGGCTGAGTGCTGCTACCTCAACTCCTACAAGGATTTGCCAGCCCAGGAAAAAGCGGAGCAGTAAGAACAGTACAGTCACTTCCCCTAACGCCACTGACCCTAGGCAGGAACCTAGGTTACTTTGCATTTGAGTCACCTGTAGTGTTATGAGGGAAGGAGGCGATTTACCAAGCAGCACAGAATATCCTATAATATCTGTTGTTACTGTAATGGAACGTGGGGGAGACAGGTACAACACAACTAAGTAACTGCAGAGTGGCTATGCAGGTTGCCAGCATATGTGTAAGGAATGCACTAGCAGCCAGTGAGATTAAAAAGGAAATACAATTAAGGCACCTAGGCCAGAACGTGGCACACTCAGCCACTAGAGACGCTGGTAGAAAATACACTATATACACAAACATGTAAAATATCACTATAGTTCACCATAGGCAAGTGCACCCAACTACTTCTCTTTAGCCCTGGTATTCTACAGATAGTGATGCATCTGTTTCAAACACCAATCAATTCAAAGAAAATCCACACACCTCTGGCCTACAGTAATAACACAATAACAATCCATCAATATGAATAAGAGTACAGTATATAAAGTAATGTAACAAAAAATATTAAAAATGCTTTATTCAAAAACTAAATCATGGAGAGGTTAAAAAGCATTTCTAAAAAGAACAACAAGCTTTATCAGGGAAAATCAGGACTAACAGGCCAAAAGATTGTAGCATGAGTAAGGGCACCAGCAGTGTCATGACTAAGGTAAAGGGTATGCTTTAAAAGGACACTAAAACCCTTTTAATAACAAAATATTTCCGTTGTCAGCCAAATCTAAATAAATACAATTATACTTACCAGATAATTTCCTTTCCATCTGTATGAGGAGAGTCCACGGCTTCATTCCTTACTTGTGGGAATACAGAACCTGGCCACCAGGAGGAGGCAAAGACACCCAAGCCAAAGGCTTAAATACCTCCCCCACTTCCCTCATCCCCCAGTCATTCTGCCGAGGGAACAAGGAACAGTAGTAAAAATATCAGGGTATAAATGGTGCCAGAAGAACAAACAAAAAATGTTGGTCCGCCCAATGGAGAAAACGTGCGGGGGCCGTGGACTCTCCTCATACTTATGGAAAGGAAATGATCTGGTAAGCATAATTTATGATTTCCATCTTAATATGAGGTCCACAGCTTCATTCCTTACTTGTGGGAAACATATACCCAAGCTCTAGAAGACACTAAATGAAAATGGGATGGTAAAGAGAGGCGGACCCTATTCTGAGGGCACCAGAGCCTGCAAAACCTTTCTCCCAAAAGCTGCTTCAGCCGAAGTAAAAAAGTCAAATTTGTAAAACTTTGAAAAAGTATGTAAGGAGGACCAGGTAGCCACCCTACAAATCTGCTCCATAGAGGCCTCATTCTTGAAGGCCTAAGAAGAAGCCACAGCTCTAGTGGAATAAGCTGTAATCCTCTGAGGAGGCTTATGTCCCGCTGTTTCATATGCTAAGCGGATAATGCTCCTCAACCAAAAAGATAGGGAAGTGGAAGAAGCCTTATGTCCTCTACGCTTCCCAGAATAGACAACAAACAATGACGAAGTCTGTCTAAAATCCTTCGTAGCCTGAAGTTAGCATTTCAAAGCCCAAACCACATCCAAATTATGAAGTAATCGTTCCTTCGAAGAAGAAGGATTAGGACACAGGGAAGGAACCACTATCTCTTGATTGATGTTGCAACACCACCTTAGAGAGAAAACCTTACCCAGTACGAAGAACAGCCTTATCAGCATGAAAAACTAGATAAGGAGGCTCACACTGCAAGGCCGCAATCTCAGAAACTCTGCGTGCTGAAGCAATAGACAGTTGAAAAAAAACCTTCCAAGACAGTAACTTAATGTCAACTGAATGCATGGGCTCAAACGGAGTCTTCTGCAAAACCTTAAGAACCAAATTTAAACTCCAAGGAGGAGCGGAATGTCTAAACACAGGCTTGATTCTAGACAGAGCCTGAACAAAGGACTGCATATCAGGAAGCTCAGCGAGCCTCTTGTGTAATAACATAGATAGAGCTGAAATCTGTCCCTTTAAGGAACTAGCGGCCAATCCCTTCTCCAAACCATCTTGGAGAATATAAAGAATCCTGGATACCTTGACCTTATGCCAGGGGAATCCACGTTCTTCACACCAGAATAAGTAGGTCCTCCAAACCTTATGATAGATGCGACGGGTGACCGGCTTCGAGTATCAATCACACTCTCAGAAAAACTTCTCTAGGCTAGGACTAAGTGTTGAATCTCCACGCAGTCAGCCTCAGATTATCTAGATTTTAATGAACAAAAGAACCCTGTTCCAGCAGATCCCTGCGACAGGGTAACCTCCATGGAGGAGATGATGACATCCCCACTAGATCCGCAAACCACATCCTTCACGGCCACAATGGAGCAATTACAATAGTTTGAACCCAGAGGGCACTGCTAAGGCATCTATCAGCTCTGCCTGCAGATCCCTGGACCGCGACCTGTATCTGGGTAGCTTGGTATTGAGTCTGGACGCCATCAGATCTATCTCCGGCATCCCCTATCTGTTGCAAATCTCTGCAAACACTTCGGGATGGAGAAACCATTCCCCCGGATGAAACGATTGTCTGCTGAGGAAATCCACTTCTCAGTTGTCCACACCCGGAATGTAGATCGCTGACAGCGAGCAGTTGTGGGCCTCCGCCCATTCCAGAATCCGAGATATTCTCTCATGGCTACGGAGCTTCTCGTTCCCCCTTGATGGTTGATGTAAGCCACTGAGGTAATATTGTCCGATTGGAATCTGGTAAACTGCGACAAACCCAGAAGAGGCCAAGTCTTCAGAGCGTTGAAGATCGCTCAAAGTTCCAAAATGTTGATCTTGGCACCCCAAACAGCTCCCCATCCTGATAGACTTGCGTCAGTAGTCACAATCTCCCAGGATGGTCTTAAGAAGGATGTCTCCTGGGACAGGCGATCTGGACAGAGCCACCAAGAGAGCGATTCTCTGGACCGGTTGTCCAGAGAAATCTGTTGGGATAAATCCGAGTGATCGCCATTCCATTGCCTCAGCATGCACAACTGAAGAGATCTGAGATGGAACCTGGCAAATGTAATGACATCTATGCTGGACACCATGAGCTCAAATACCTCCATACACTGGGCCATTGATTGCTATTTCTCTCAATCAGAGAGGGATTGCCTAGTATTTCGAGGCTGGACTGTACTGTGAAGTCAGGATCAGACTGATATGCTTCAGGAAAGTTCTTCTCTGTGAAAGGCACATGTTGAGCTAAAAGAAGCCGCTTATTTGGTGGTAACGAGCCATAGAACAGGCTATTATGCTATTGTTCGTTCCCAGGTTGAGTGCTTCTCTCTTTTTATTTATGCAGAAAGCGTAAGCGCTCTATCCTAAATCTAAAGTCTGGTTCCTCCGCAGCTGGAGGCTTAGAGGCAGCCGATTCTGACCCAGAAAGAGCCTCCTGAAGTATCAGAGGCATCTTCATCAGTGGATAATCTAGTATCAGATAAATCTAACAAGTTGGTAGATGACCCCTAGGAAGGATAGCAGTATTTAACATTTTGCTTGCGCTTAGCAGGGCGAGGTAAAGCACTGAAGGCCGCAGACACTGCCGTTTGCAACTGTTTGTTAAACTCTGGGGTAGGAGGGCCCCTCCCGAAGGAGGATTAGTAGTGCAATGGAGAACTGCATGTGTAATAGGAGATGATTGCAGGGAACTCACCTCATGGGACGGAGACCCCTCAGAGGTGGACGGCTCAGTGGTACTAAACATTTTGGTATTTTTAGATATAAGTACTTTATCAAGGCATGTGGAACATAATTGAGCAGGTGGGTATACCGCAGCCTCCTCACAATAAAAACAGGTATTAGATCTTGGTAAGGAGGGAGTACCCTCCAACACATCAGAGTCCTCCATAGCTTGCGCTTTGAAGATGCACTATAGAAAAAAATAAAAGGCACCTTTATACTCCCAATGGCTGGGGCACTCACCACCTCCTATGACCCAGGCCCCACAGAGAAACCGCTTCTTCTCCTGTAAACCGCACGATCAGGAAAGAGGAAGTTAATGAGGCCACACCCGGTCACATGGAGTGCCATGCAGGACCACCCCTGCTGCAGGAGAAAAGCGCGCCAAACTAACAGGCTGCACAGTTATCCAAAAACACATGTCGCAGCATAAAACATAATAAAGCAAACCATGTATAAATCCCCCCTGTTCAATAATCTCCTTCCAGAGATATTAACCCTTGATTTCATACAGATTCCATACAGATAAAGGAATCACACTGTGACCCTGTCTTCTTACGTTATCATATGAGTATAAAATGAAACGATCTTACCGGAATCAATGCCGTGGAACAGATTCACAGCCTCTCAAGTTTGACAGTCTTGTAGCATCGCACCTGACATGGACTTGAGTGATAGAAGCAGGCAGTTAAACTCGTCAACACTGATTGTATACGAGTCTGGATGGATTCGCAGAAAGACTCTCCCTGCATCTCCAGACCCTAACCTTTGTCAATGCTCTCACTGAGAGGCTGACAAGACTACTTAAAACTCCAGTCCCATACCGAAGAGTACTACCCTCCATAAGAGACTATTCCGAATCTTCTGACACTTCTCTGCCATCCTCCTGTGAAGAAAGGCAAAGAATGACTGGGGGATGAGGGAAGTGGGGGAGGTATTTAAGCCTTTGGCTCGGGTGTCTTTGCCTCCTCCTGGTGGCCAGGTTCTGTATTCCCACAAGGAATGAAGCTGTGGACTCTCCTCATATTAAGATGGAAATTAACATCTTGTTTTCTGCAATTGTTTTTTAATAGCCAAACTCCACCCATCACTTGTCTTATTTGAAGGAGCTAATGCAGGTTTGAGACTGCAGGTGTCATGGCTAGCCACGGTCTATGTTAGTATAAGATCCATTGCTTTTTGGTTGTTATCTACTGAAGCCAAAAATATGTAGCGCAGGGTTAGCCCTAAGAAGTCTGCGGTGTGTATTTATAGTTCAGAGAATTAGAAAAAACACAATTTTTAGAGGTAAATTACATGAAAACTGGGCAAAATAAATAATGAAAGTATATTGCAAAGTTGTTTTACTATGCATAACAAAACATTTTATATTAAAATTTTAAGATGTTTAATGTCCCTTTAACTATAGTCTTGTGGAAAATGTAGAAGGTTTTGGAATAATGTCAGATAGAGAGGATGATGTCAGGGGCTTGTGCAGCATAATATGTTGCCACTAGAGTTCTGTTTTGGCTAATACATTGTGGCATAGGCTTTAAAGGGATATGAAACCCAAAAATGTTCTTTTGTGATTCACACAGGGCATACAATTTTATTATCAAATTTGCTTTGTTCCCATGGTATTCTGTGTTGAAGAGATATCTAGGTAGGCATCTGGAGCACTATGTGGCAGGAAATAGTGCTGCCATCTAGTGCTCTTGTAAATGGATAACAATCTTGTAAAACTGCTGCTATATAGTGCTCTAGAAATGGACTGGCTCCTAAGCTTAAGTCCCTGCCTTTCAACAAAAGATACTAAGAGAATGAAGAAAAATTGATAATTGAAGTAAATTAGAAAGTTGTTTAAAATTGCATGTTCTGTCTGAAGCAAATATTTCTGGTTTCATATGCCTTTAACACGTAATGATTTTAGGGCTAGATTACATGTGGCACGTTAACAGTTACACGCAAGCGAAAGCGATATTAGAGATCCACTGAGTAATACCAGCGCCTGCTAATGTGCACTTGTATTACAAGTAGACAGAAATGCGAACGCGAGAGCACTCCCATAGGCTCCTATGGGAGCCATGTTCTCATGCCATGAGACACGGCATGAGAAACTACGCAGCGAAGGGGGAAAGTAGCGCAGCAATGGCAGCAAAGTGTAAATATATATGTATATCGCGCCATGCTCCACCGAGGAGAAACCGCCACCCTCATCCTCCTAGACCTCTCAGCAGCCTTTGACACTGTCGACCACAACACCCTCCGCACCCGCCTACACAACGCCGGCATACGCAACAAAAGCCCTGGAATGGATCACCTCCTTCCTCACGGGCAGGACCCAGAAAGTCAGACTCCCTCCCTTCTCCTCCAAACCCACACCAGTCAACTGTGGTGTACCACAAGGCTCTTTGCTGAGCCCCACCCTCTTCAACATCTACATGGCCCCTCTTGCAGCCATCCTCCGACGCCACAACCTCAACATCGTCTCCTACGCCGACGACACCCAGTTAATCATCTCACTCACCCGAGATCCCACCACAGCCAAAAAGAATGTCCACGAAGGCCTGATAGCAGTCGCCGCCTGGATGAATGACAACCGGCTCAAAATGAACACAGACAAGACTGAAGTCCTCCTCCTCGGACCAAAAAAATCTGCATGGGATGACTCCTGGTGGCCCACAGCCCTCGGTCACCCTCCAACCCCAACCGACCACGCACAAAATCTAGGCTTCCTCCTGGACTCATCACTCTCCATGAACCGACAAATCAATGCCATCACCTCAACATGCTTCCACATCCTCCACCTGCCACGAAAAATCTTCAAGTGGATCCCTACCGAAACCAGGAAAACAGTCATCCACACCCTTGTCAGCAGCCGGTTGGGCTACGGCAACGCACTCTACGCCGGCTCCACCATCAAACTCCAAAAGAGACTCCAACGTATCCAGAACGCCTCAGCCAGACTCATTCTCGACATCCCTCTCCAATGCCACATCACCTAACACCTAAGGAACCTTCACTGGCTCCCCATCAACAAGAGAATCACCTTCAAGCTGCTTACCCACGCGTTCAAGGCTCTACACAACATCGGACCCGAATACATCAACCACTGTGTAAATTTCTACAACCCTGCCAGACAACTACGATCGGCCAACCAAGCACTCGCAGTCATCCCCTGCATCAGCAAATCCACAGCGGGCGGAAGATCCTTCTCCCACATAACAGCAAAGACATGGAACACCCTCCCGCTGCACCTCAGACAATCCACCTCCCTTACAAAGTTCAGAAAGAACCTCAAAACCTGGCTCTTCGACTGAACGCCATCCCCTCCCCCCTCCTCCTATCTGCTTTCCCCTAGCACCTTGAGACCCTCACGGGTGATTAGTTAGCGCTCTATAAATACCTAATAGATAAATAGATAGATATGTGTTAATATGTGTATATACTGTATATATACATATATATTTACTAAGAACACACAGTTCCCATAGACCGCAATGTAAAGGCACTTTTTTTTTTTAGCCCCAAAAAACTGCTACGTGCAGTTTTCTTTTTTTTTTTAAAAAAAGCTAAACATTTTTGTTTTAAAAAAGAAAACTAACACTTGATTTTGGGGGCATTTGGGGCATTATTATCAAATTAACCAGAGATCTGATCTCTGCTTAATTTTATAAGCGCTAATTGCTACCACAATCTCGTGGTAGCAATATCCAGCCACTTGTAATGGCTGGTTATTTATCATGGTCTCGCAAACTGTCAAATGTGCCCGTTTGCCGGTGCGTGATAAATTAGCGTTCCACTTGTAATCTAGCCCATAATTAGAATGAACCTGTACTGGTGAAGCAGACTTCCGGCTGGGGGTGGGGCCAACAGGTAGCACGCAGGTAGTGTGCTGGTAGCTACCAATGGCTCTATTTTCCTATGTGATAGGAACGTTACTATTCATCAACCGCCCGTAGTTAGCCTCGTCCTAAGAAGAGGTATTAGGACCGGCTATTGATCCTCGGATCTCGGAGAGGAAGTCAGCAGAAGGCATAATTGCTCTGTGGCTAGGAGCACCTGGAGAAGCTGCCCTGTTTCTCGGGTAAAGCACTCTGATACACATAATCGCCTGTGGTAAGGCAAAGATGGACGTTTGATGTTGTGTGCAAAGTCTGTAACCTGAAGAATGAACCTGTCGTTAGAAGATTTTGTCTAAATTTGTAGAAGTCAGGCGTTAGGTGTCTGACTGAGGCATGCAATTAACGGTCTATCTGACATTCTCCTCTTCCATCTAAATATTGTACGTGGCAGGGGGTATGCTTCATTCATTTGGTATTACATTACCAATATTTTCTTTTTCATCAGCAAATGCTAACAGAGAGCTACTGGCACTTGTGTAAGCAAAAGCTTGGCCAGATATCTAGCCAGAGCACTGATCATGTGAGAGCTGTGTATATCTAGCTTTTGTTTCTAGCAATAGTATTTGTAAAATCTGCTAGCCAATCCTAGTGGAAAAAACATCCAGGGAGGCCCGTCATGTGAAAAGGCCGTACATAATGACCTAATTTTCTATGTATGAAGGTCATTCATTAGTATTGTCAGAGCTTCCCCTTTTTACAGTATTTCTCCTTGTTTAAATGTATCTAGTTTATTTGCTATAACAATGACATTGATTCATGGAGGCTCGTTAGGCTGTCAAGGGGCATTATCTTTAAGATGAGCCTATGAAGCCGGATGATCAAGCTCCGAATGGAAGCTGAAGGCTCGCCGGAAACAGAAGTTATGAAGCAGCAGTCTGCTCTGAGGCAGCGGATAGAAATCAACCCGATCGAATGCGATCGGGTTGATTGACACCCCCTGCTAGCTGCCGATTAGCCGCAAATCAGCAGGGGGCGGTATTGCACAAGCAATTCTGGTGAACTGCTTGTACAATGATAAATGCCAACAGTGTATGCTGTCGGTATTTATTAATGTGCGGCGGACATGATACGCTACGCTCGCACTTTAATAAATATGCCCCTATGTTTCGAAATTCATTGAGGTTGAATTCACCTATTTTTTCTAGCAAATTGCAAGAGGAAGTTCATCCCATTAACATATATAGTTGCGTCAATTGGCCCAATACATGATAGCGCCCGCAGCAAACGAGACTTACTAACAACACGGAAAAACAACAATTACAAACGCATTACTTGGAAACAGATTTCCTGAAAAGAGCGGAATGTGGGTGGGGTTGGGATTTTTCAGCATGTAGGATTTGTTGTGTTTTGTTACATCAACGTTAACTAGGTTGTCCCTATTTTCTTTAATTCATATAGGAGACTGTATTGATTTATCCACAGAAAAAACCTTAGACATTAAAGGGACACTAAACCCAAAATTTTTCTTTAATGACTCAGATAGAGCAGACAATTTTAAGCAACTTTCTAATTTACTCCTATTATTTTTCTTATTTCTCTTGCCCATTTTTGGCCCAGAACCTGGGTTACGCTTGCTTATTGCTGGCTAAATGTAGCTACCAATAAGTAAGCGCTATCCAGGGTGATGAACCTAAAATAAGCCGGCTCCTAAGCTTACATTCCTGCTTTAAAAATAAAGATAGCAAGAGAATGAAGAAAATTTGATAATAGGAATAAATTAGAAAGTTGCTTAAAATCGAATGCTCTATCTGAATCATGAAAGAAAAAATTTGGGTTTAGTGTCCCTTTAATGGTGGCTTTCTGTAGAAAGATAAGAGATTGTGATTGGCCCCTTGGTTTGTAATGTTTTGTGAAGTTGTTGTATTTCACAGAAAGTAAACAGTTGCGGGGGACAGAAGCGCCATTGATTTCATCAGAGCTGATCTTGCAACTTGCTGGCTGACAAGGGGCGGTTACAAATCTTTTTGAATAATGCAATTTGTGAGAGGTGATGTTGCTGCGAATTTTGTCAGTGAGATATTAGTTCTCTAAACCTTGAGTTCTACAACATGAATTAAATTCTTACTAAACCCGTAGAAGGGGGTTAGGAGTTTGGGGGGGGGGGGCGGGGGGTTGTTAAGGGGCATTATCACCTTTCACTGTCTATTAGTTTCCACTCCCAGTAGTGTCTTAAACAACACTTAACCTCTTTGGCAAATATACCTGACTAAAATATATACAGAGGACTAATAAACCCCTTCTATGACAAAGTGACCCTATATCTTAAACTCACTCACTGATTTGTTATGGTATTCCATGTCTTTTTTTACCTACTTGTTCCACTCTTCAGACACTTATGCACCCTCTTAAGCTAGTGTTGTCACAGTTACTGAAAAAGCACCAAGCTTAATAAATTAAATCAGAGTAATATTGTTACTACTGATGTTAAATGACCATGAATTTCAAATGGATTCTTTAAAAAGCATAAGATGTTATATTAGAGGAAATGTATTTCTAGTTATGATACCTACATTGGTTTAAACGTAAAAGGGACAGTCTACTCCAAAAATCTTATTGTTTAAAAAGATAGATAACGCCTTTTCCCCAGCTTTGCACAATCAACATTGTTATATTAATATATGGGTCATATAGATAACATTGTGCTCACTCCCATGGAGTTATTAACGAGTCAGTGCTAATCAGCTAAATGCAAGTCTGTAAATAGCACTGAAATAAGAGGGCAGTCTGCAGTGGCTTAGATAACGTTAATAACTGAGATAAAAAGTATATTAATGTTTTTTCAAGGAGTCTGTCCCTTTAAACAGCCAATAAGGATGCTAGTCCCAGGACTTGCAAGGGAGTGTGCATCTGTCATGTGTAGGTACAGTCATGTTATTTTCCTTTTCAGTTTAAGGAAGTTTACTGTGAAATCTCATAAGATCACAGCAAAGCAATGCATTGCCTCGGCACTGCTGATGCTGATTGGCTATTGTTTTTTTTTTTCTTTTAAAATTGCAGCTCTGCAGCAGCTGAAGCATAACTGTTCATAGAGCACTTACTCTGGTGAGCTGAGGTAAAATATCTTCCCTTTTTACAAAGAGATGTTCAATGGATATTTTTATGTGTGCTTTTTACATTTATGCTGCATCACTTCTCAAGTGATTTAGCATATGAGTATTATGTCCCTTTATGATGATGTTAATGAATTATGAAGTTAATAGAAAACCACACAATAACCAGGTTTTATAATCTATCTTTTTAAACAAAAAAACATTTTGGAGTAGACTATCCTTTTAAAAAGATCAGCCATGCTGGTAAAGTACTGTCTAGGTGGGAACTATATGCTCTATTACCCACCTCTCTCTTCCTGGATTCTAACATTTTCTTGTTTATTCTTTCAGCAAATCTCTTTTCCTTTGAAACCATAGTGCATGATTGTTAAATCTAGCAACCTACAAATAGGTCCTGACTCCAAACATCACTTCTGTGTGTGAGGTTTGCAGCAGTGATATCACCTAAGCAAGGGCTAGGACACAGCTGCAGGTACAGTATGTTTTGGGCAGGTTATGTGTTATGAAGCAGCAATTTAACCCGTTGATTGCCTATCTGTGTTCTGAGCTGTGTTTTGCTGTTAATTTAACTGTTTAATTACCCTATGAGTTTTGCTGTTAATTTAACTGTTTGATTACCCTATGAGTTTTGCTGTTAATGTAACTGTTTGATTACCCTATGAGTTTTGCTGTTAATGTAACTGTTTGATTACCCTATGAGTTTTGCTGTTAATTTAACTGTTTGATTACCCTATGCTTTGGGTAACCAAGGGGTGAAGTCACTCTTGTATGTGTGATATGTATCCTAATTTTTCTTTGATTGCGTTTAGGTTTTGAACAAATTTGTATAAGACCTGTCTTACTGCATTATTCCTTTAACACCCCATTGTAAGTATGGATATTCATATAATATAGGCAGCTACATATTCAAACCCAATTTACAAAGACATATATTACAATCACTCCTCTTACTTTAAATTACTTTGAAACAAACCTGATTTTACCAGTTGTTTAGAACACAGATCACATTTAATTGTGTAAGAAATATGTTTGTTTATTTATATCCTATTGTTTTACCTCTTTGTTTAGGTCCACAGTATAATCTTGCAATTTAGAACAGTAACTGTAATAAGAGCTACATATAACTATATAATTGGTAGTTCATTTGGTAGCAATACAATTCACGACCACAAGGAGGAGATGTTATCACGCTTATCAAGATAAAACTCCCCTGCCCATATAGGTATAAAAGTAATATTTGTAATACTATACTACTATGTATGTGGTTATATATAACTAACCTGATAACGATATAATAAGACTTTACTAACGTGCATTTGTATTAATCACAGATCAGTAAACAACTCATAAAATAGAAGTACTGTGTTTTTTATAAATGATCCCAAGGTTAAAGGGACAGAAAACTCTAAAAAAAAACTGTCATAAATATAAAAGGGCACATAAAAAATAAAAATATTTTAGTCAAGTTAAAGCTGTTTAATTTGGAAGCAAATAAGAAGTGTATGTCTGCGGTCAACTGGACCTTAGGGACTGATTGTTCACTAGCTGATAAGAACATCTCCCACTGCTTTATTGGTGGACCATGACACACCTTACAACATACATAAAAACATATATATATATATATATATATATATATATATATATTATCTAAGAATATGTCTTTAACCAGGAAAAAATGTAATTAAAAAGTTAAAGTTCTTAAATAAAGTAAAGTATACAGCATTTAAACAGATCTGGCTTGGTACCTATGGAAACTGACACCTGCTTTACTTAGTTAACCTTTTTGGGTTTATGATATTAACTACAAATTAGATATTCAACTAATAAAATATTTTTTTCTAAGTAAGCAATACTAATCAACATAAATTCCATTCAATTTCTAAGAACAGCTCCAGATTGACTTATCAAGGCTCTTGCTGTTAAATGACCGACTTATCAAATGCATGAAATTGTAATAAGACAGAAGACCCTTTCTCTATTTTTCAAATACCTCTCATAGAAACAAATAACATTATAAAGCATGAGCGGAGCCACCCTGATCTACTTCTTCTTGTGCATGAGACGTTCAAAACATGGGATAAAATCTTGACATAAAACTTAATACCTCACTCTCCTTTGACACCCCTACTTAACAACCCTACCGTCCCCCTACAGCTAATATCAAACAATTACACTACTCAATCACTACAACAGGCAATACCCCACTACTACAAAATGTCAAACTAAAAACCAAAGAGGAACTAACTGAGATCATAGGACCTGCACTTAATAAATGGTTTTTCACCTCCAACTCCTGCACTATTTCTCGACACATACAGATAAACACAACTTTAACACCATTTGAATCAATATGTTACATGCCATTCAGCGACAAAAAGAGACTGTTATTGAAAGAAATTTGCGCTTCCACGGGCGCATATGGGTACCAACAGTTTATATATATATATATATAGTAAAGCAGGTATGAATCCCACGGACGGGCTCCGTGTTGCAGCCAGGATCCAAATGAAGCAGGCACACAGGTTTTTTCAAAAACACTCCGGTTTATTGGCAATGTTGTTTACCAAACGTTTCGGCTCTAACACGAGCCTTTGTCAATGGTGTACAAAACCAAATGTGAAGACTAGAACAAAAACACACCTTAAATACCCACCCAGCCCAAGTGATAAACTTGTGTATCCGCGGCACACCCACTTACACAAACCTAAACAACTTTTAGCCGGGCTCAATGTGGGCGTGACGTGACGTCATCACGTTACCGCTGCCCTAGGTGAAACCAAGGAAACATGCGTAACCATGGAGACAACGCATAAACATTAGTGTGGTGTGGGTGCGCAGACGGGTAAGGCTCTGACAGGAAACAATTTAACAGTCGATCAAAAAGTGATCCAAATACCCCTACATAAAAATACAATAATAGAAAAGGTATCTATCTATATGCAACATAGAAGCAAACCTTATATATAGCTAATAAAGCAAATAACGCTACCGTAACCCAAAGTATAAATAACTAATAGCACAGCCCTCTATACTCATGGTATCAAGGCATGTGGGGAGGTAGCTGATGAGGGCGAAAAACAATCTAAAGCCCCCTATATAATAGAATAGGTATACATTGCATCATGCCTGAGGAGTAGGTAGAACTTAGGTCCTTGATGACTCCCAGTAGTTCACAAGTCATTTGTGTTTATACCAACAGCCAAAGTCTATTTTAACATTCAGGCCTCGAGGGGCAACTGTGTCCAATGTGAAAATCCAACGGGATTCCATTCTTAGTAGTGCCAATCCTCTATCACCACCACGTCTGTTGTAAGGCACATGGTCAATCAACATCACTCGTAGCGAGGAAACAGCATGTCCCACAGTTGCAAAGTGTCGTGCAACCGGTTGTTCTGATCGTCCTTTTTCAATCGCCTGACGAATAGCTGTTTTATGGTTAGCCAAACGTTCCTTGAATGCTGTCACCGTTTTGCCTATATAAAATTTGGAACATGGGCAAATAATGGCATAAACCACATATTCCGATGTACAGGATAATCTATGCCTTATTTTGTACCTTTTATTGTTATGGGGGTGTTGAAAGGATGTCCCAGCAATAAGATTATTGCAAGTGACACAATTGCCACACTTGTAGCATCCTGGTTTCCCTCTTGTAAGCCATGTCTGTTTTTCGTAATAGTGTATGGGATCACTGAGTACTAGTAGATCTCTGAGGTTACTTGCTCGTTTGTATACCACCCGGGGTACCGGAGCATCCACAAAAGGTAGGCTGGTGTCTTTGGAGAGCATCATCCAATTTTTCTTAATCACATTCTGGAGCATCCCAGATCCCGGAGTGTAAGTGGTTACAAAGTTCATTCGTTTGGGTTGTTCCGTGACTGTCCGTTTCGGGATAGTATCATTCTGGGTGAGTTTTATTGCTTCACTCTTTTGTTGATCTATTAACATTGGTGGATATCCTCTGTCCAGGAATTTTTGTGACATTTCTTCAAGTTGTCTCTCTTTTCGGGAGTCATCCGTGTTGTTCCGGACGACCCGCAGGAGTTGTGAGGAGCTAACACCATCTTTCTGAAATCTAGGGGGGAAACTTTGGTAATGAAGTATAGAGTTTTTATCTGTGGGTTTTTTGAACAAGGTGGTGTGTAGTTTATCACCATTGGATGTTTCTACCCTAAAGATTTCCAGGTCAAGAAAGTGAATCTGGTTGTTATTATGTTCCATTTTAAATCTGATCGTGGAGTCAAGGGTATTCAATCCTTCAACCCACTCGATGAGATTTTCAGGTGTGCCACCCCAAATCAAGAAGACATCGTCAATATATCTGCGATACATTCTAATGGGGTTCTGTCTGGAGAAGATATTATATTTTTCATACATTGACATATAAATGTTTGCATACGATGGGGCCATATTCGACCCCATCGCAGTGCCCATAATTTGTAGGAAATACTCATTTTCAAATCGAAAATAATTTTTCTCCAGGCAGAACTCAATCAGATGCAGCAGAAATTCCACAGGTGGACCAGTGTATAGTGGGTTGTCAGTCAGGATCTGGCGCACCATGTTGATACCATGCCCATGTGGGCATGGTATCAACCACGGGCGCATATGGGTACCAACAGTATATATATATATATATATATATATATATATCTCAATACATTGATATATTTATTTTTGTGATCTTCAATTATCAACATATGGCAAAAACAGCACAGAAACATTATATAATATATATAAGCTAAATAGTTACCTAAAAAAATGCTTTTTTAATAATCAAAACATTGTGGTGTAAATATTTATAGGGATGTACTGTGATAAATAGGGAGCAAATGCTTTGGCCGACAGGCAAAATTTATCATTATTACGCCCCAGCTCGCCTGCGCAAAGTTACATCAATTTTTGTGATAAATTCAGGCGCACATGTGCGCTTCTCCGGAGGCGAGCTGGGGCGCAGTTACCGGCAAAACACATACAGAGTTCGTCTAGCCTTTGATAAATCTAACCCATAGTGGTCGTGTCCTTTCGGGCAAACATACTGGTTGAGCATTAGAGGGGAGATAGAATCAGCGTTGGGCATTTCTCTACATACACCATGGACGTTTCTCTTTAACTACTTTCCTCCGCTAAAATGCGCGCTCAGACTTAAACTTTTAACTATTATCGTAAACACGGCCAAAAGATACATTCCATATTATTGGAAACAAATGGCTAGATTACGAGTTTTGCGGTATGAGTGAAAAAGCAGCATTAAGGATCTTTTTCCCTACCGCTGGTATTATGAGTCTTGCAGGTATTTCTGTACCGCACACTTTTTTGGCCATAACGCAACGTAACTACCGCAGCTTTCAAAAAGCCCTTTTTCAATGGGACTTCCACAGCGCCGGTATTACGAGTTTGCCTGGGAGGCCAAAAAGTGAGCGGTACAGCCTATACCGTCAAGATCCATACCGTAAACTGAAAGTCAGTAGTTATGGGTTCTATGCTACAACGCTGTAGCATAAAACCCATAACTAAAGAGCTAAAAAGTACACTAACACCCATAAACTACCTATTAACCCCTAAACCAAGGCCCTCCCCCATCGCAAACACTAAAATAAAATTATTAACCCCTAATCTGCTGTCCCTAACATCGCCGCAACCTACATTACTGTTATTAACCCCTAATCTGCTGTCCCTAACATCGCCGCCACTATACTAAAGTTATTAACCCCTAAACCTAACCCTAAGTCTAACCCTAAGACCCCTAATTTTAATATAATCAAAATAAATCTAAATAAAACTTACTATCATAAATAATTCCTATTTAAAACTACTTACCTATAAAATAAACCCTAAGCTAGCTACAATATAACTAATAGTTACATTCTAGCTATCTTAGGTTTTATTTTTATTTTACTGGCAAGTTTGTATTTATTTTAACTAGGTAGACTAGTAAGTACATATTTATTAACTATTTACTAGCTACCTAGCTAAAATAAATACAAATTTACCTGTAAAATAAAACCTAACCTGAGTTACACTAACACCTAACCTTACACTACAATTAAATAAATGACATTAATTAAATACAAATAACAATTTACAAAAACAAACAAACACTAACTTACACAAAATAAAAAATAAATTTTCAAATATTTAAACTAATTACACCTAATCTAATAGCCCTATCAAAATAAAAAAAGCCCACCCAAACTAAAAAAACCCTAGCCTACAATAAACTACCAATGACCCTTAAAAGGGCCTTTTGTGGGGCATTGCCCCAAAGAAATCAGCTCTTTTACCTGTAAAAAAATAATATAAACAACCCCCCAACAGTAAAACCCACCACCTACACAACTAACCCCCCAAATAAAATCCTACCTAAAAAAACCTAAGCTCCCCATTGCCCTGAAAAGGACATTTGTATGGGCATTGCCCTTAAAAGGGCATTTAGCTCTTTTTCCGCCCAAATCCTAAGCTAAAAATAAAACCCTTAAAAAAAACCTAACACTAACCCCGGAAGATCCACTTACAGTTTTTGAAGACCCCCCGACATCCATCCTCAACGAAGCGGCAGAAGTCCTCAGCGAAGCCGTCTTCATCCAAGCGGGCCGAAGTCTTCATCCAAGCCGGCAGAAGTCTTCATCCAGACGGCATCTTCTATCTTCATCCATCCGGCGCGGAGCGGCTCCATCTTCAAGACATCCGGCGCGGAACATCCTCTTCAATCGACGTCTCTTCCAGAATGAAGGTTCCTTTAAGGGAGTTCATCTTGAATTCCGATTGGCTGATAGAATTCTATCAGCCAATAGAATGCGAGCTGAATCCTATTGGCTGATTGCATCAGCCAATAGGATTTTTTGCCCTTTAATTCCGATTGGCTGATAGAATTCTATATTTACACCTCAATTATAATCTTGAGCACTGCACTAATACTCAAGCACCTAATAATTTGTTACAACTCACAGCTGCGCAATTGTTGATGTTTTTATTATATGTTTCAATGTTTATACCAAGTTGAACGAAGAACGCAGAGCAATTTCTGGACTAGATTTTATGTTACACTCTGCCAGTGGACACTACCAACATACCACGGACCATGAGAGGTAACTCTGTCCGTTTTCGGACTTGGAACATTGTTGTTTGCTCATTGATGGAGCATTATTCTCTTACCAACTTTATCCAATTGTCAATTAATCTCTACTGTGTAACGTATGTTTAAAATTGTTACAATAAAGCTCTTTGAAACAAAACAAAAAACAAAAACAAATAACATTAGACTCAAACAAGGAGCTATTTCTCCAGGGACATCGCCCAGGGAGACAAAAATGGGCAGCAATCATATGGAATAAATCATGCTATATTTCCCTCTAATTCTGTCTACTCATTCATTTGTAGAGACCACCTCAGATTCTCAGTAACAATATGTGAATTGCAACAGGTGGCAAACAAAGCAGACTGATACACGCTGGCTTCAAAGACATTTGTTACAGATAAGATCCTATTTAGGTTTAGTGAATATATGTTTGTAACCTAATTAGCCCACAGAACATTTCATGACAATGACTTGTGATCAGGGCAACTCGCATCCAAAATAGCAACTCCTGTCTTACTAATAAGTACTGTTATAATTCTGATAACTGTATTATTAACATAGGGCTAGATCACATTCAAGCTTCTCATTGTAAAAGGGTTTCTACAACCCGCAATATGCTGTTTAAAGTTCAGCAGCATAAAAATGTAGCAACAGTTACCAAGTAATAATGATAGGTATTGCTTTCTATGGGAGCACCTATACCTTAGTAATAACAATATGCTATGTTGCTACTTTCTGTGGTTAGTTGCTATACTCCTTTTTCCCTACAACTGCCTTGACAAGGTGTGAAGTCCTTACACCAGCCTTAAGGTAGCCTAACATGAACCATCAAAAATAAACTGCAAAAAAAGCTTAATCCCAAAGTGACACACAGCAATTAAACCTAACCATGGCTGTCCCGGCCCAAGCTAGTGTGACAACCTGGTCATACTAGCTTGGTCCAACTCCACTATGCAATCACTCACTAAAGGAGCACCCCTACATGATTCCTCATCAACCAAGGTTCACCCCATTTCATCCTACTTGTAAACTTCCTTAAAATCCCCATCACAAACACCCTCTAAAATCTAAGAACCCCTACATTTAAAAACCTCATCAACTAAACACAAAATTGTCCTATCATAAATCTGTTTAAAGATTCTTCTAGTTTCAGCTTTTTTCTGCCCGGCAGAAACAGGCTCTCATTGTCCACTGTGTATAGTATTTTAAATAGCACAGACCATTAAAGTATATAAGCAGCAGATCATAAAGGAGACAGTTGCACCTAAATTCCTTTAGGCAGCTGCCTACTTTGCCTAATAACAATACTGGCAGTGACCATGATTTAAAAAAAAAAAGTAGCATGAAGCGTTATGCTTCTGGCACACAAATTCATCACTTTGGAGTTACTCAGAGATGTATAACGTTCCACATCTAAGGTTCCCTGAGGAAGTCTGCTTCCCAATCTTATACCACTGCCACATGAATAAGGGATTGTGTTTCTAAGTTTTATCTCCTCCAAGTGATTATCTGTAGCACCTCTTTTATTGAGGGGCGCTATTGATTAAACTTTCAGGACAACTGAAGTAATTTTGTCTGTCTAAATACAAACATGGTTACTATAAAGCTGACTCTCCTAAGCCACAAAACATTACTTGAATTTCTATAATGTTTATGAACAAAACTGCTTCCAAAGGCCCTTCCAAATCTAAAAGACCCACAATCCAAAACTAGTGATGAAAAGAAATGGTTAAAATTACACTCCAGGGGAAGTTGAGACTGAAAATACCAAACTTGAATTATTGGAGCTCCCATCATCCACCATGGCCATGAAATTAGAATATTTACTTTGGTGCTGGGATAACATTAGACTTCAGTCTTTGCATTGACTGAACTTAGTTGATTTACATACTTTGTCAAACTGGTGACCTTGGTGGAACAAAAAAGTCAATTTGTCTTGTTCTTTTTTGATATGTGAGAGAAGATGATATTATATTGGATTGGTTTATTTATCAGTAATGTCATAGTCCCGTTGTAAAAGTAGATGCTATTAACAATCAAGAAGATTCTTCGTAATACTGAAGTCCATAAACACACTTAGCTGCTCAAGCTTCAAGCAAAGCCTCAGAAACCAGATGATGTAACGACTACTGGTGACATCTACACAGCTGAAGCCGTTTAGTCTTCATCAAGAGTCAAAATAAGTACAAAAGTCCAACCTGACATTTCCATACTGCTGGGGAGGAAAATGTTAATGTTTTCAGAGATTTTAACCATTGAAAGCTCTTACTTTTATATTTACTCTCAGTCTTTGGTGAACCTAGCTAACAATCCATTCACCTCTTTATATAATAGGCCAAGGGTTGTCTAATATGCTCCTCCCCAATCAAATAAATAACTTAACACATTGGTTTTGGCATCCTTCTCATTTAAGTGTTCATTATTTTAACCAAGTGCTAATATGATTGCAAGTTTTTTTAAAACTAGATCTAATTATGGATATTACACTGTTCTTCTTTCTCTGGCCATTTGCACACTAAACATTGATTCCTATGACTTCAACAATTGTCCCACACAAGGTTTACACTTTTAATATATAATATATATATATATATATATATATATATATATATATATATATATTTTGGGCATTATAATTAATACATTATACCCTGTAACACAAAGATGTTACCATCGATCTAGAGACATAATTTCTTTACAAATATATTATCTACATATTTGAAGAAATACCATATGTATATTCTATATTACTTACACTGCTTGTATTATAAAAATAGTACATTACTGGCAAAATAACAGATGGGAGACAGTTCTAGTGCCATGTAAGTCAACAGATAATACATTGGATGATTCAGAGGATAGCTTTAAGCAGCACAGGCAAAATGTTTCCGCATGTAATGCTATATACTAGTTATCTGCATTATCCAGCTACTAAGTAACATGCATTTTCCCCTGGCAAACACACTACTTTTCAACATGTGCATGCTGAAAATCTGACCTTGTGGCCCTTGGCTCTCTCCTGGTTTTCTTTTTCCGCAGTTACTGGTTCCTCTGCCAGGCTCTCTTTGGTAGACGCGCTAGACATGCCACTTTCCAGTAACTCCAGTTCTCTCTCTAGTCTGTAAAATGGGGAATTGTGAGAGGACAACTCCTGATAGCAGAAAGATCTTAACACATGTTGTAAATATTTTTTCACACCCACCTGATACATCGTTAACAGAGGCCGCACCCAATGACAATCAGAGTTGGCACTGATGAACTAGCTGGAAAGTATGATACTCTTTTGTTCTTGCCAAAAATGTTAGAAACGAATGAAAATAACTCAATGTGTTTGATAAACTTAATACAATATGTGCATGTCTTTATATCAATCTATCTATCTATCTATCTATCTATCTATCACATGGCAAACACTTATGTAAAAACAAAGTTTAAAGGGATATGAAACAGTATCTTGTAATAAAACACTAAGAGCTCGCTTCCATTGAGCCGCTAAAAATGGAGCCGTAAGCTACCGAAGCAGCCGACAGCTGAAAGTAATTTACGGCTCCATTTTAGCAGCAGGCTTCCATTGAAAAGTTTTCCGTATTGCGCGCGGTCATTCTTTTCGTGTAAGTCTAAGTTAGCGTTGTGTTAACGCTTCCACCCGATGCCAGATTTCTAAAACATTTATAGGTTACTATGGAATTATTAAATCAGAGGAACTTTTAAAGTTACACTGTATGAGTTTTTTAATAGTATTGAATATTGGTACCAATATATTTAGAGGTTTATGAATATTAGTTTCAACCTTTTATCTATTCATGAGAAACAGAGTTTTTAATAGTATATATTAAGTATAATATTTAGTATATAGTTAGTATAATATTTAGTATATATTAAGTATAATATTTAGTATATATTAAGTATAATATTGACACTAAATATTTAATCTTTTTTATTGTGTATATAAGTTGAATAAAGTAATTTTTGTGTTGGATAGCTTGTAATGATGGATTCATTTTCTATATAGGACATGTGAATATGATAAAATAAAAATAAAAATATTTTTGCCATTTATTTAGGTCCTTAGCCAGTGTTGTACATATACCATTCTTACTATGGTAACCCTACCTTACACTACACTCGATTGCACGTATATTTTCCCCGTCGCTTGCTGTTAAAATAAAATCAAACACCTAACGCATGAACAATATCTAGCTCTCAACCCCAACCCCCCACCGCAATAACTAATGTATTAACCCCTAATCAGCCAACCCCCATATCACAAAGTATCTATTTAAACTTTTAACCCCTAATCCGCCATGCCCCATATCGTATTTAACGTAATAAATCTATTAACCCCTAAACCGCCAACCCCCTCACAATGCAATTAACCTACTTAAGCTATTAACCACTAATCCACCATGCCCCACAAAGCAATCTAGCCTTTTAAACTATTAACCCCCAATCCGCCATGCCCCACAACGTAATTTAGCTAGTTAAACTATTAACCCCTAAACCGCCATGCCCCCATATCGCAAATAACTATTCACTAAGCTTCCTAACCTAACACCCCCTAAATTAACAGATAAAAAGCAAATTGAATCCAGCACAACAATCCAACTGGATTGAATCCTCCTGGAGTTACCACCGAAACTCCCAGCAACAAATATTGGTAAATAGAAAAAAGAGGATATCCAAATATGCCAAAAAGTGTTTAATGTAATGTATCAAAACATCACAGAGTCAAGAAAAACCACAACGTTTCGGGGCCATGCCCCTTAATCATGTGTTAAGGGGCATGTGCCCCGAAACGTCGTGGTTTTTCTTGACTCTGTGATGTTTTGATACATTACATTAAACACTTTTTGGCATATTTGGATATCCTCTTTTTTCTATTTACCCCCTAAATTAACCCCATTACATAAATTAAAATAATCCTAAATTACAATTAAAATAAAAAAACTAACATTACTTTAAAAATAAAAAAAACATAACTTTAAATTAATCTAAAATTACAAAAAAATAAGAAAAGTCTAACATTACATAAAATAATTAACCAAATTTATACCTAAGTCTAACCCCCAGATAGGTACTCACGGTTCCTGAAGTCCAGCGGTGAAGTCTTCTTCCAAGCGGTGACCTCTTCTATCTTCATCCAGGACCGCGAAACTGAAGACCGGCGACAGCGGAGTCAAAGAGCATGGAGGATCTTCTTCATACGATCACCGCCGTACACTGAATATTGAATGCAAGTTACGCTTTTAAATATGGCGTACCTTGCATTCCTATTGGCTAATTTGATTCTTCAAATTCAAAATCAGCCAATAGGATGAGAGCTACTGAAATTCTATTGGCTGTTCAAATCACCAATAGAATTTCAGTGACTCTCATCCTATTGGCTGATTTGAATTTGAAGAATCAAATCAGCCAATAGGAATGCAAGGTACGCCATATTGAAACGTGTAACTTGCATTCAATATTCAGTGTACGGCATTGATCGTACAAAGAGGATCCTCCACGTTCCTTGGCTTCGCGGTCGCCGGTCTTCAGTTCCTCGGTCGCCGGTCTTCAGTTACGCGTTCCTGGATGAAGATAGAAGAGGTTGCTGCTTGGAAGAAGACTTCACCGCCAGACTTCAGGAACCGTGAGTACCTATCTGGGGGTAAGACTAAGGCTTTTTAAAAAAAAATAATATATATTTTTTAGATTAGGGATTTTGGGCAATTGTAAAAGAGCTGAATGCCCTTTTAAGGGCAATGCCCATACAAATGCCCCATTAGTAGCAATGGGTAGTTTAGGATATTTTAGTGTTAGTTTTCTTTTTATTTTGGGGGGTTTGGTGGGTGGTTTTTTTTTTATTGTTAGGGGGAACTTATTTTTTTTTAAAGGTAAAATAGCTGTTTAACTTAGGGCAATGCCCTACAAAATGCCCTTTTAAGGGCTATTGGTAGTTTAGTATTAGATTAGGGGGTGTTTTTATTTTGGGGGGGTCTTTTTTATTTTCATAGGGATTAGGTATTATTTTTGATAATTTGGTTTAATGGGGTTAATTTAGGGGGTGTTAGGTTAGGGGGCTTAGTGATTAGTTATTTGCGATATGGGGCATGGCGGTTTACGGGTTAATAGTTTAAATAGCTAGATTGCATTGTGGGGTATGGCGGATTAGGGGTTAATAGTTGAAATAGCTACATTGCGTTGTGGGGCATGGATGATTAGGAGTTAATAGCTTAATTAGGTTATTTGCGTTGTGGGGGGTTGGCAGTTTAGGGGTTAATAGATTTATTACGTTAATTGCGATATGGGGGAATGTCGGATTAGGGGTTAATAGTTTAAATAGATACTTTGTGATATGGGGGCATGGTGGATTAGGGGTTAATAGTTTTAATAGCTAGTTTCCATTGTGGGGCAATACGGTCTAGAGGTTAATACATTTATTATAAGTTGCGATGTGGGGGAGATGGCGGATAGAGGGGTTTTGACATGTCGGGATAGATTTCAATGGAAAAAAGTCTCAAAGCACCTTTTTCCTGTTTTACACCTAGTTGAGCTGGGTGTTATTTTTGTTATTGTATTAACGGTTTGCGCGGGCATTGGAAACCGGGTATTATTAAAAGATTAGTGGCTTCTGATACTTTGTATGGGACACGATTATGTTTTCGGCAGCCGGAGACCGGTTGCCGAAATTGAGTTATAACGGGCCGTTGGAAAAAATCGATAAACGATATTGCTTCCTACAGCTTATTTAACGGTTTGCAAGTGCACGCAAACCGAATTACGGCTCAATGGAAACAAGCTCTAAGTGGTGGGTTATGCTTAATACAAATCATTGTAATATATATTATTTATCATTTTAAAAGGATTTTACCTTTTATTTTAATTTTTTTAACTTTATTCGTGCAGTGTCACAGTCCTACAAGGGGGCTCTAAATGAAGGCATATCTAGCTTGATGTCATCAGTCTTCTAGAGTAACTTGAACTGGCTTCGTAAAGGCAAGAGAAACAGGCAGACCATGCTGCCCTTGCTCAAAAGAGGACAGAATGCAAGTTAAGTTACTAACATTTATTCTCTTATCTCCCTGAGGGGAGTGGCTACAGTTAGAATTTTTGAGGCCTGGTTCCCAGTGAAATGTTAAAGTTTCAATGTAGAAATAAATTGGTATATGTAATATTTGTTGTCCCATGTATAGGAATAGTTGTACGTATGTTCTTATGGAAATATCAGTATGTATATCTACAAAATTCAAACTAGACCTATGCCTAGGGCAGCAATAAATATTACATACAGTATATTCAGTGGTCGATAAACCCACGAGCCAGGCAACAACTGGCTCCTAGAATTTAACCCCTGGCTCCTAACATTTTTTTTTCTCTCCATAGATCTATATTCAAATGCCACTGTTTGGCTCCTATAAGTATGTCTGGCTCCTAAATATGTTTACTGGCTACTACAATTTAAACAGATTTGTCGACCACTAAATATATTAAGTAGAAAATGTATTATAAATAAGTGTATCTTTGTTTTAGTTTCTCTTTAGAGGTAATCACAGGTATGGAGCACAGACGTTAAACGTATATATTTATAGTGTAAAGTTGGGTTATCATAGCAACTAATTTGTAATGGCGCAATTTACGAGAAATCTGACGTCGGATGGAAGCGTTAACACAATGTTAACTTAAACCTACACGAAAAGAGTGACTGCTCGCATTGCACAAAATATTTAAATGGAAACCTGGTACTAAAATGGAGCCGTAAACTACTTTTGGCTGTTGGCTGCTTATGACGCCATTTTTTATGGCTCAATGGAAACGAGCCCTAAGTTCCCAATATCTCTCTCTGGAAATTTAAAACTCTGAGCTTCCCCTAATATGCTGCATGTAATCTTAGAAAAATGACAGTACCACCTTATGAAGGAGCTGTAATATCAAAAGGACAGTAAAGTTAAAATTAAACGTTCATTATTTAGATAGATCATACAACTTTCCAATGTATTTACCAATCAGCAGCCAGCTCTTAGCAGTGCATTGTTGCTCTTGAGTCTACCTAGGTATGCTTTTTAACAAAGGATACCAAGAGAATGAAGCAAATTAATTTTAACTTTACTGTACCTTTTAAAAAAGACGGTTCACAGAGCTTAAGTGTAGGGATGCAAGAAAAATGTCACATTTGGCCCAAATTCTGGAATGCATATAAAAGTTACAAACATTTGAAAATCAGAATTTAACATAGAAAGCTTGTTTAAATTATACTTTTCTGTCTGATTGTTGGTCACATTATTTGGAAACTAAAATGTTAATATCACTGAATTTTGCTTGCTTTTCTCGCTTATCGATTTATCAAGCCCTGTATGGTCCTCGTATTCACCTGTTTCCGTGCGAGCCTTCAGGCTTGCTGGAAACAGGAGTTAAGAAGCAGCGGTCTTAAGACCACCTCTGAGGCTGCGGACAGAAATCCGCCCGATCAGATACGATTGGGTTGATTGACAACCCCTGATAGAGGCTGATTGGCCGCGAATGTGCAGGGGGGGCATTGCACAAGCATTTCACAAGAAATGCTTGTGCAATGATAAATGCAGACAGCGTATACTGACGGAATTTATCGAAATGCGGCGGACACGATCCACTACAGCGGATTAGGTCTGTCCGCACTTTGATAATCTGGCCCCTTTGACTTTTTATGGCTTATTATCTACTTATTTTACTCTCTTTCCAAAGGCTAAATTCAAGACCAAAACAATTATAAACTACCGAATATTTTACCGTCACTTGACTGGAAGCATCATAATTCCTTTTCATAAGCTACTTTCTGTATAGAATACGTTAGTCTCACCATTATTAGTTCATCTATGTAATTACCTAAGTCAAGTTACTGAACATGTACTGGTCTATAATCACTTCCAAAACCACATATTGCATTTACTCCCCTGCCCATGAAATACAATTACAAATATTTCCACCAATGTCTATGTGTTTATAAAGGAAAGTTCTATCTTCCAGGAGCCTCTCTTCTCAGACTTCTAAATGTACTTTTTCTAGTTTATGTGCTATCTTCATAACCTCCGTGTATCTATTCCAGTTCACAGGACTGAACCCCCCCCCCTCTTACCTCTGTATAGTCTCTTCCAGTTCCCGGCTTTTCTGCTCATCCTCCTGCATCTGTCTTCGCGCTGCTTCATCTTCCTCAGGAGAGGGAGCCGGTGCACCCTCCAACAGCCAGCGTTCCCGCAGGGCCTTTGACTACAAAAAGGATCACAGATGAGACATAATCATGCATGATAATGACAGATAAAGTAGATATATGTTTCACTTGGTATTATGGATTTAGTAAGCAGCTGATGCAAGCAATTAGCTTTTTGTTCCCAAGGACATCATATATTTTGGTTCAGTAGTATGACGTGAATATTTTGTTTAATATAGAAGGGATACAGAGTAAAATAATAATGGAAATGGTGTTGGGCGTGAGATGTTGGACATATATTTGTACAAGAGAGAAAAGCAGTGCAAGGTCCAATATGACATGGAGATGATGCGATACACAATTACATGAAGTACAGTTAAGCAGATAACCTAATGACCTAAGTACTGGGGATACAACATTATGATTACAATGACAGAACTATATGGGGGTTAGTTTGTACAATTTTACAGTAGTTACTGGGAAGATGCGGCATAACAAGGAATACAGTATACAATGGAGCAGTAGCGGGCCTACTCAACAGAGGCACCTGGTGCAAACGTTTTTTAAGGTAACTCCATAGTAAGCAATAGCAATAATATACATGCTGCTCTGTATAATGATATTGAGTAGATAGACTGCCGACACTAATAAAAGGCTCCCGTGTATTAGGATTGTACACATTCTGCACACGCCTATGTATAGACTGGCTGCTATGGGCCCGCTTTAGCTCTTGCTGCACCAATGGTAGTTCCGCTCTTGCAATAGAGATACCTGGATATTATTTATTCACAGAATCATTGATTGTGATAGCAGATATGAACCAACAGACCCATAAAGTACTTAAATTCCCTTCTGAAGTGTAGGCTTAATTAATTCTCTGCTCACCCTAATGTATATACCAGGCATTCATAAACAGCAGTAGTATTTGTCCTATTACGTCTAGAGACAAATACATGTAATATTGTTATTATTATAACATAAACACAAACTGATATAACTTATTGGAGAGGGACATAGCAGCAGGGAATATACGGTATTGCTTTCGTTACAATAACACAGTATTACTTCTGCTTACTAAAGTATTTCCTGCGTCACATTCTCAGTGATAGCACAAGAGCTAATCTGACCACTAGTTGTTCTATCACCTCCCACTAACTTCCAGCTAAAATGATATCCAAGTTACAGAGCAGGTGAAAAAACAAAAGAACAATCAAACAAAAACAGACCTTGTCCAGATTGTTAGCACCAATGGAGAAACAACAGGCCTGTAGATGCTGTCAATGGATGTGAAGAAAGATGTATTGTCACATAAAAACTTTGTTTTTCTCTCACTCTGAATCATAACAGCACAATAAAGCTAACTTATAAAATAGGTCTGCATCCGAATTCCACTCCATGACACGTGGATAAAAGTAATAAATAATAACTCCTGCCCAATTTTTTTGTCCTTTACATAAATGATCCACCATGACCTGATGTTTCCTGCCTCACAATAATTCCACTGTTGTAATAAAATAAAGAATAACTTAGGAGATGAAGGCTATCTCTTTATTTCACAAACTGAACTAAGAGTAAAACATATTTGTATAGTTATTTTAGCTTTGATAACATAACCTTCCCCAAACCCACATACTTTGGTAAATCTGGTTCCACAGAGTCCACATAATAGCACAGAACTCAAACAACACCCACCTTGTTTAAAATATATATATTTCGGTGGTGATTACATTTCTTTGATATTTTGGTGGTGATTACATTTGTCAAACAGGTTTTTAGTAGTAAAACATCTTGATGAAGTATCAATACAATACAATAAATTATTTACCCACTGTTAAAGGGACAGTCTATTTAGAATTAAACTGTCATGATTCAGATAGGGCATGCAATTTTAAACAACTTTCCAATTTACTTTTATCATCAAATTTGCTTTGTTCTCTTGGTATTCTTAGTTGAAAGCTAATCCTAGGTAAGCTCATTTGCTAATTTCTAAGCCCTTGAAGGCTGCCTCTTATCTGAATGCATTTAACATTTTTTCACAGCTATAGGGCATTAGTTTATGTGTGCCATATAGATAATATTGTACTCACGCATGTGGAGTTACTTATGAGAGGGCACTAATTGGCTAAAATGCAAGTCTTTCAAAAGAACTGAATTAAAGGGACACTCAATCAAAATTAAACGTTCATTATTCAGATAGAGCATGCCATTTTAAACAACTTTCCAATTTGCTTCCATTAACTAAATGTGCACAGTCTTTTTATATTTAAACTTTTTGAGTTACCAGCTCCTACTGAGCATGTGCAAGAATAAGCGTGTATGCATTTGTGAATGGCTGATGGCTGTCACATGGTACGTGTATGCATTTGTGATTGGCTGATGGCTGTCACATGGTACAGGGGGAGTGGAAAAATAAATAACTTAAAATAGTCAGAAAAAAATCTACTACTCATATGAAGTTCAGACTAAGTGCTATTGCATTGTCTTGTTATCTTGCATTTGTTGATTATGCAAATCTACTGTGTTGACTGGTCCTTTAAGGAGGCAATCTGCAGAGGCTTAGATACAAGGTAATCACAGATGTATAAAGTATATTAGTATAACCATAACTGGGGAATGGGTAATAAAGGGATTATCTATCTTTTATCTATCTTTTTAAACAATACAAATTATGGCATAGACTGTCCCTTTAAGGATCATTATCTCTTACATTTTATTTTCTGGAACACTTAAACAACATCACTGCTATACTGCCCATAAACTATGACATTTTATTTGTGACAACCACTGATGCAAGTTTAACCAGTCCTAACAGACGTTCTGCATATGATATGTGGTGATATAGATGAATTTTTATATAAAAATGAGTCTTCCTCCAGTCCTCTACCTCTTAGAGTCCCCACAAAGAGAAATTAGATTTTGAATTGGGAAGACATTTGTGGTAAGCAACAAGATCCAGAGATGACGACAACTCCCCTTTATTCTTTAGAAAACAATATTGCTATAATAGAATGCTTGAAATTTCTTGTCTGCTGTTACCAGTGGTATAGACGTGGGTTTGAAATGTTCTTTTTCACTGCAGATTTGTTTTTTAAAGAACCTCTTCTTCATTCTACAAATGTTTATGATACTATGGCCTCTATTTAACAAATGTCTTGCGGACCTGATCCGACAGTGTGGATCAGGTCCGCCAGACCTCGCTGAATACGGAGAGCAATACGCTCTCCGTATTCAGCATTGCACCAGCAGCTCACAAGAGCTGCTGGTGCAACGCCGCACCCTGCAGACTCGCGCCCAATGGGCCGCCAGCAGGGGGGTGTCAATCAAACCAATCATACTCGATCGGGTTGATTTCCGGCGATGTCTGTCCGCCTGCTCAGAGCAGACGGACAGGTTATGGAGCAGCGGTCTTTGTGACCGCTGCTTCATAACTGCTGTTTCTACCGAGTCTGAAGACTCGGCAGAAACACGGGCCGTCAAGCTCCTTTCGGAGCTTGATACATAGGCCCCTATGTCTTAGCAAAGCATTTGAAACTTGAAAAGACAACCCCTAAATAAATGTAAAGCCTTTGAGAATTTACCTAAAATTATTTATTGGACAGTTTGAGATTGAGATATGACTGTTATATGGTGGCTGAGACCAACCACTTTAGTTACGGTGAAAATGAAATCCCTTATAAAAAAGGGACATGAAAGTCAGAATTTAACTTTAATGGTTCATATATGCAAGATAAATTAAAAAAACACATTTTAATTTACTTATGTTATGAAAATGCATTTAATTATCTTGATATCCCTTCTTGAAGAGCATACCTAAGTCCCAAGAAGATATACATTACATGGCATCAGTATTTTCAGCAATTTCTATAACCATATAGCACTCAAGATGTGCACTCTTCTAAGGATGCCAAGAGAACAAAGTAAATTTGACTATGCAGGTAAAATGAATGTTGTTTCATTTTTTTGCTTTTTTATAATTTTTTTGAGGCATACATGTAACATGAAACAGTAAAACTGGATAATAATGAGATAACTACATCCCATTACCAAATATTTTCAATATACAATATACATTGCAAAAGGAGCTTGATGCCCTGTGTTTCTGGCGAGCTTTCAGGCTCGCCGGAAACACAAGTTATTAAGCAGCGGTCTAAAGACCGCTCCTCCATAACCTGTCGGCCTGCTCTGAGGCCGCATACAGATATCGCCAGAAATCAACCCGATCGAATACGGGTTAAATAGTACAAGTGTTAATAACATTCTGGGAAACCCCTATAACTTTTAACTAATTCATAACATAAGAAACATAGCCCAAATAACATATAATGGCTTCTTGTGGTCCTCCTGTATTGAGGTCATATAGAAAGGGCAGTCAATGGGGTTATAGAAATGATAGTTTTGATCTCTGGCAGGTTCTTCCCTTCAGATATGTTGAAATATTTAGAGAGATAAATTACCCCGTTTGATAAATAGAGGCCTCTCTTGGGACCCTCAGAAGATAATCCTGAATCAATGGGGAACTCAAGGGGAAACACAACACAAAAAGAAGAGCAAAACGAGCTTAGGGGAAGCAAAAAAAATAATAAAATAAAACAGGTTGTATAGTTTGTGCCTATGATTAAAACAGCGCTATGATACCCCTTGCAGGGCGTTTTCTTTATGAACTTATTATAATGAAAAATATATAGAAAATAATTATTGATAGCACAAAGAATATTAATCTAATTTATGTATAGTAACTGAATACTAATATTATTTAAAGTGAAATTGGAACATAGATATATAATGACTTGCCATACGACAAACTAATAGGCGATAAATAAAAGACATATTGTAGTCTAAGATAGAGAGCATAAAGACTGCTATTCTAGATATAACTCAGTAAACTGACTCCTGACATATACAGGGAGTGCAGAATTATTAGGCAAGTTGTATTTTTGAGGATTAATTTTATTATTGAACAACAACCATGTTCTCAATGAACCCAAAAAACTCATTAATATCAAAGCTGAATAGTTTTGGAAGTAGTTTTTAGTTTGTTTTTAGTTATAGCTATTTTAGGGGGATATCTGTGTGTGCAGGTGACTATTACTGTGCATAATTATTAGGCAACTTAACAAAAAACAAATATATACCCATTTCAATTATTTATTTTTACCAGTGAAACCAATATAACATCTCAACATTCACAAATATACATTTCTGACATTCAAAAACAAAACAAAAACAAATCAGTGACCAATATAGCCACCTTTCTTTGCAAGGACACTCAAAAGCCTGCCATCCATGGATTCTGTCAGTGTTTTGATCTGTTCACCATCAACATTGCGTGCAGCAGCAACCACAGCCTCCCAGACACTGTTCAGAGAGGTGTACTGTTTTCCCTCCTTGTAAATCTCACATTTGATGATGGACCACAGGTCCTCAATGGGGTTCAGATCAGGTGAACAAGGAGGCCATGTCATTAGATTTTCTTCTTTTATACCCTTTCTTGCCAGCCACGCTGTGGAGTACTTGGACGCGTGTGATGGAGCATTGTCCTGCATGAAAATCATGTTTTTCTTGAAGGATGCAGACTTCTTCCTGTACCACTGTTTGAAGAAGGTGTCTTCCAGAAACTGCCAGTAGGACTGGGAGTTGAGCTTGACTCCATCCTCAACCCGAAAAGGCCCCACAAGCTCATCTTTGATGATACCAGCCCAAACCAGTACTCCACCTTGCTGGCTTCTGAGTCAGACTGGAGCTCTCTGCCCTTTACCAATCCAGCCACGGGCCCATCCATCTGGCCCATCAAGACTCACTCTCATTTCATCAGTCCATAAAACCTTAGAAAAATCAGTCCTGAGATATTTCTTGGCCCAGTCTTGACGTTTCAGCTTGTGTGTCTTGTTCAGTGGTGGTCGTCTTTCAGCCTTTCTTACCTTGGCCATGTCTCTGAGTATTGCACACCTTGTGCTTTTGGGCACTCCAGTGATGTTGCAGCTCTGAAATATGGCCAAACTGGTGGCAAGTGGCATCTTGGCAGCTGCACGCTTGACTTTTCTCAGTTCATGGGCAGTTATTTTGCGCCTTGGTTTTTCCACACGCTTCTTGCGACCCTGTTGACTATTTTGAATGAAACGCTTGATTGTTCGATGATCACGCTTCAGAAGCTTTGCAATTTTAAGAGTGCTGCATCCCTCTGCAAGATATCTCACTATTTTTGACTTTTCTGAGCCTGTCAAGTCCTTCTTTTGACCCATTTTGCCAAAGGAAAGGAAGTTGCCTAATAATTATGCACACCTGATATAGGGTGTTGATGTCATTAGACCACACCCCTTCTCATTACAGAGATGCACATCACCTAATATGCTTAATTGGTAGTAGGCTTTTGAGCCTATACAGCTTGGAGTAAGACAACATGCATAAAGAGGATGATGTGGTCAAAATACTAATTTGCCTAATAATTCTGCACTCCCTGTATTGTAACTAGGTTTTTCCCTTTAATATCAGAGGCCTTTTATTAACTTAAACCTCTCAATAGAGATGGAGTAGAGGAAGATCATTTTGACTAACCAGTAATAAATCAACTATTAAAACCAAGCATAAAATACAAAATGCCTGGGACTCGCAGCTATATATATATATATATTGTGACAAAGCCCTTGCCGGAATAGTCACTTCAGCACGAACTATAGTGGTTTAGGCTGTTTTATTTTTATCAGCAGTTTTAAACATGGGGTGTACTTCCCCTTTAAAACAAACATAAAACAAACAAAAGCCTACTCCTTTTTCATACCCCCCAACTGTCCCGATTTTTGCGGGACAGTCCCGATTTTAGGGGTCTGTCCCGAGTTGATAGCCATCTGTCCCGATTTGCCCCAGGCATTAAAAAAAAATTAAAAAATTTTTTCTTTTTTTTAAAATTCTGTTGGGCCCATACTCAGAAGCAGCTGGCTTTGTTCTCACAGTTAGATACCAGTTATATTCCCTGTGGAAAAGGAATGGTGTGTGGGTTAAGCAGGAGTAAGAAGGCTGTATACACTCTGACCATGGGTAATGGTGACCTCTCTAACCTACCTCTGGTAGTGATGATGTCTAACCCCTGGTGATAATACTAGCATGCCTTCAGTTTTATAAAATGAGCAGTGCTAAAACCAGGGTAACAAACAGTGGCAGCCCCAGACTGCCAGCTAATGTGCTTGCCAACCCCAGGACCCCTGTATGTATACGTTTATGCTATGTAGTGTGTGTGTCTGCATGTATAAATGTAAGCTATGTAGTGTGTGTATGTGTATCTGCATGTATAAGTGTATGCTATGTAGTGTGTGTGTGTCTGCATGTATAAGTGTATACTATGTAGTGTCTGTGTATCTGCATGTATAAGTGTATGTTGCATGTATAATTGTATGCTATGTAATGTGTGTGTGTGTGTGTGTATCTGCCTGTATAAGTGTATGCTATGTAGTGTGTGTGTATCTTCATGTGTAAGTGTATGCTATGTAGTGTGTGTATCTTCATGTGTAAGTGTATGCTATGCAGTGTGTGTGTGTATCTGCATGTATAAGTGTATACTATGTAGTGTGTGTATCTGCATGTATAAGTGTATGCTGCATGTATTAGTGTAGGTTATGTAATGTGTGTATCTGCATGTATAAGTGTATACTATGTAGTGTCTGTGTATCTGCCTGTATAAGTGTATGCTATGTAGTGTGTGTGTGTATATCTGCATGTGTAAGTGTATGCTATGTAGTGTGTGTGTATCTGCATGTATAAGTGTAAGTGTATGCTATGTAGTGTGTGTGTATCTGCATGTGTAAGTGTATGCTATGTAGTGTGTGTGTGTATCTGCATGTATAAGTGTATGCTATGTAGTGTGTGTGTATCTGCATGTGTAAGTGTATGCTATGTAGCGTGTGTGTATCTGCATGTGTAAGTGTATGCTATGTAGTGTGCTACTGTGCATTTTTGCTGACTTTAAAGGCCAGAATTTAGAATATTAATGGGGAATGCAGAGAGCAGTTTTAAAGAATTTATTATTAAATGTCCAATTAAGATAAAAATATTTAGCAATGTCTTTGCAAAGGCTAATTAAAAATACATAGCTCACATAGCCATACAAGTGGTTTGAACTTGTGTTTGATTTGCTGCCTAAGTGTATTAAAATCTATGACTTTATTAATAATTTTATTTATATTACTTTGGTCTTATGATTTTTAAGCCCCGCCCACCACATTTCAAATGTTTTGCCGTGGGGGGGGGGGGTGTCCTTCTTTTGAATTTTGAAATGTTGGGAGGTATGCTTTTTAGGAGACTCACTATACATGCAATATTTCCTTTCTAGCCAGTACTGGGCAGCTAAGCTGATCCCAGTTAACAAAACAAATCAAAATAAGCAGAATAGAACAAAGTTTGCTCACCAGTCTCTTGTTTCTATCAGCTATAAATTCAGACATGCAGCAAGGTCTCAAATCCTCCCTCTCTGGAGTAGCCTGCACAATGAGACACTGATTCCCTCTACAGAACTGCTTATAAAGGATCCAAATGATTTAACCAGAATCAGCTGTGGTGAGCTACTAACAAATTAACACTTTGTTAGAGGGGAAAAAGTGACCTTTCCAATCTCCTGCTAACATACACTCCTTCTCTCACCCTGTCACACATCCCCCTCCCCAGCGCAACACCAGTGTGTGAAGCGACTGCTGCAAGAAGCCCATGCACACGAGACAGTGCATCAGCATTACCATGGAGCAAACCAGCTCTGTGCTTCACTACAAAAGTAAATGGTTGCAAGGACAAAAACCATCTAGTGACTCGTGAGTTTCTATCTCTGTTGGTGTGCATCCATTTTAAAGGAGCATGGTCAGTGACAAGGGTGAAGTGCCTTCCCAGTAAATAATACTTTAGAGTCTCCATAGCCCACTTAATAGCTAAGCACTCTTTTTCTATAACAGCATAGCGCTGTTCTCGAGGCAACAATTTCCTGCTTAGATATAGCACTAGATGTTCTTCCTCGCCTATGTACTGTGACAGTACAGCACCCAAACCGACCTCAGAGGCATCTGTCTGTAGGAAAAACTCTTTATCAAAGTCAGGTGCCACGAGGACGGGTTGCTCACACAATGTTGAACAAAGGTCCATAAAGGCCTCCTCTGCCTCTCTGTCCCACCTTACTGTGTCTGGACTTCTGGTTTTAATTAGGTTTGTGAGAGGAGCAGCTCTGGTCGCAAAATGGGGTATGAACCTGCGGTAGTAGCCAACAATTCCCAAGAAGGCTCTAACCTGCTTCTTCCTAAGAGGCCTGGGCCAATTCTGTATAGCTCCTATATTGTTCAATTGGGGTTTCACTAACCCCCTTCCCACTACATAACCTAAATACTTAGCCTCTGCCAATCCAAGAAAACATTTGTGGGGTTGGCAGTTAATCTAGCTTTCCTAAGGGTGTCTACCACTGCCTCTACTTTCTGCAAATGAGAGTCCCAGTCTGTGCTATGGATTATAACATCATCCAAGTACGCAACGGCATAGTACGCATGGGGTCTTAATAATTTATCCATGAGCCTCTGAAAAGTGGCTGGAGCTCCATGGAGACCAAAGGGCATCACCTTATATTGAAATAAACCTTCTGGGGTTACAAAGGCAGTTTTCTCTTGGGCATGCTTAGTGAGGGGTATCTGCCAATACCCTTTTGTTAAATCCAATGTAGAAAGAAATCTGGCCTTAGCTAGCCTCTCTACCAGTTCATCAACCCGTGGCATTGAGTAGACATCAAACTTTGACACTTCATATAATTTCCTAAAATCATTACAAAATCGGATAGAACCATCCAGTTTAGGTACCAATTACTATGTGATTCTTTTATCAAATCTAATTCAAGCATTTTCCTAACCTCTGCTCGTACAGCCATCCTTTTTGCCTCAGGAATCCTGTATGGTTTTAATTTAAGTGTTACTCCAGGCTCAGTAACAATATCATGGGCAATTTCTTGTGTTCTGCCTGGCATAGGCGAGAAAACTTCCTTATTCCTCTCCACCATTTCCTTAACTTCCTTTACTTGTTCAGGTGTTAGCTCTGGTGAAATAGTCACTACTTGTTCTGAGACTTGAGGCTCAGCCCCGGTATTATCTAACTGGGCTAGTAATGTTTCTCTATCCCTCCATGGCTTAAGAAGATTTATGTGGAATATTTGCTCTTTCCTACGTCGGTCAGGCTGACTAACTTTATAATTCACAGGGCTTACCTTTTCTATAATTTCATAAGGTCCCTGCCAATGAGCCAAAAGCTTACTCTCAGCTGTAGGAACCAAAACCATTACCCTGTCACCCTGTTTAAATTCCCTTACAGTAGCACTCTTATTATAATAAAACCTTTGAGTATCCTGAGCTTTTTCCATATATTGGCGAACCAGGATGAAAACATGAGCCATTTGCTCCTGCATTTTCTCTATATGCTGCACCACATTAGTACCTGGTACTCCCTGTTCCTCGACCATACAAAAGTTCAAAAGGAGAAAAACCAGTTGAGCTCTGGGGAATTTCACGGACTGCAAACAATAAGTAAGGAAGCAGTTGATCCCAATCCTTCCCATCTCTACTAACAACTTTCCTTAACATCCCTTTAAGTGTGCGGTTAAAACTCTCTACTAGCCCATCTGTCTGTGGGTGATATAACGAGGTTTTCAAAGCCTGTATTTTAAATAACTGGCACAACTCTTTCATGAGACGGCAAAAGAAAGGAGTACCTTGGTCAGTTAAAATCTCCTTTGGGATCCCAACTCGTGAAAATACTTGTACCAATTCTTTTGCTATATTTTTAGCATTAGCCTTACGTAGTGGAATGGCCTCAGGGTATCGAGTTGCATAATCCACAATAACAAGAACGTATTGGTGACCACGAGCTGATTTCTCTAATGGGCCTACCAAGTCCATCCCAATCCTATCAAATGGTACATCAATAATTGGGAGGGGTATAAGTGGAGCACTTAACTTGGGTTTTGAGGATGACAGTTGGCATTCTGGGCAGGAAGCACAATATCTCTTTATTTCTTCGTAAACCCCTGGCCAATAGAACCTCCTCAGGATCCTTTCCTGAGTTCTCTCTAACCCCAGATGTCCACCCAAAAGGTGTGAATGTGCAAAATCTAACACCTTCCTAGTATGAGAGGAAGGCACAACTAGTTCTATTTCTTGACCTTCCTCTGATATTACTCGGTACAGAAGGTAATTTTTAACCATAAAATACGGGTATACACTTTTTGTTTGACCTTCTACAGGTGCTCCATTAACCTCTACTACCCTGCTCCTTGCATGGTGTAGCAAGGGTTCATTAGCTTTTTCTCACCCAAAGCTACTGCTAATAATGTCTAGTTCACAGGGAACATTTTCAGTAATTTCACTTCCCTGATCTACTTCAGATTCTGTGCACTGAGTGGCCACGCCTTTATTACTACGTTTTCCCTGCTCATTTAACAAAACTTCATTAAGGGCTTTGTTAAATCTGTATTTACTCTTCCTGCGCTCTTTTCTAGATTTACCCCTTTTGGGACTGGATGCATACAAATCAGGGTGAATAAAAGGGAAAACTTCATGTAGACTCCTATCCCCTGCTTCAACCTCTGACTCTCCTTGTTTAGTAGTAAGTTTAGACTGTATTAGGGTGTGAAACTCTAGAAAGTTTCTTCCTATAACCAAGGGATAGGGCATCCTAAGTACCACTACAGCAGTTATTTGTATTAATTTCCCAAGTATAGAGACACTTATAACAGCAGTAGGATAAGTAACAGTACATCCATGAATACACAGTACCCCTATTGTCTTATTATTTTGCAACTGTGATTGTTCCGATAAATCTCCTGACACTAGAGTTAAGGCACTGCCAGAGTCCACCAAAGCCTCTGTGTCTCTTTTATTAAAGCATACTGACACCCGGAAGGTGTGTATGTTTTCTCCCATGCCTGCTAGGCAAATAAGTCCACAAAAGTCAGATGTTTCTTCTCCTAGGGCACATTGAATTGGTTCTGGTAGGTTTGGGCATCCTGCCCTGACATGTCCTTTGGCACCACACTCAAAGCAGGTTAAAGGGTTCCTCCCCAAACGATCCACTCTTGGCAAAGTGTAGTTTATCTGATAGGGATCTGCTGGTTCAGCTTCAGTCTCACCCTTTTTGTTTCCTGGCCTCTGGGTCCTAAAAGTCATTTGTTGTCTCAGAGATTCTGAAACAAATTTAGATGGCATAGGACAGGCTTTCTCAAGGTCCCTGGCAGCTAGGTATCTTTCCACTTGAGCTACCATAGAATCATATGTAGTGGGGTTTCCTTGTCCTACCCACTCACGGAGGCCACGGGGCAATTCTTGCAAGAATCTGTCAAGTACTAGCATTTCAACAATTTGTGCAGGACTTTGGGCCTCTGGTCTAAGCCATTTTCGTGCCAGATGTATTAAGTCAAACATCTGAGACCTGGGAGCTTTCCTCATGTTGAAATGCCAGTTATAGAAACTCTGGGCTCTCATTGTACATGTTACACCCATTCTGGCAAAGATTTCAGCTTTTAACTGTGTATAGTCTCTAGCAGCTTCTTCTTCCAAGTCATAATAAGCCTTTTGGGCTTCACCGAGGAGAAAAGAAGCAATGATTCCTGCCCACACTCCTTCTCTCACCCTGTCACAATATATATATATATATATATATATATATATATATATATAAATATATATACACCAGTAAAACATATGGAAGAGAATACTCTCGCAACATCCAGCCTCACTATTGGAAATATATGAAGATACACTTGGACTTAGGTCGCTATAACCCCCGCTGGGGGATAGCTCAGCATTATGATGTCATTGCACATTAGTTTTTATGGTCACCTGTAATTTAGTACTACTCATAGGGCGATATCCAAAATTGCCATGTAAATAGAATATAGTCTTGATGTAGTCATTCCTACTACAAGGAGGGAGTAAATAAATATATCGCTTTGCCCTGGCTCCTGACAGAGTAGATTAAAGTAAACTATGACCCTTACTAAAGTTATATATACCATAATGAGCTCTAGGAAGATCATTTGATTATAAGTTGCGCTAGGACTCTAATCATTGTACAACTAATAAACCAGCCCGCCCTTGTGGAATAAAAATAGACTATTTTTACTGACATACACCACATATTTATCCACCTGTTCCACCAATGAGCAGCATCAAAAGCAAAAGTAATACATACTGAAATAGCTCAACAAGGTACAAATAAATACAGGTGTAAACACGTATCACTTAGTCCCATATGTGATACAGAAAATCATGGTTACACATGGAGATAAAGCAGGTATTCAGCATGACTTTGATAGGAAACTACTTATTGCTGAAATCTTATTAAGGAAGAAAAATGCAACCAAATGTTTTGCAAATGTCTCACATTAGTCAGTAACTCGTGTCTAAGTCCCAGCAAAGTGAAACTGCTAAGCAGATAACAGTTAAACTTGTAAAAGCGCCAAATAATATGATTATCCTACTTTAACTGTCTAATATATTTTAAAGACAAAAGCATAGCTCCAAAAATTAGCTTGGCTATTCGAATATTCAGCAGGGAAGAAGAAAAAAATTCGACAACAGTGCGACAACAAAAAACTCAGATAGTGAAAATATCTGCAGCATGAGAACAGTTACTCAGGTCACCGGAGCCACAGATGTATCCCCGGGTATGTATGCAGAATATCACCACCTCATCCAATACCAGTCTGGAGAGCGTCCGAGGCAGAGAGGAGTAAGTCTATGAAACAGAGTGCAAGTCTCTGCAATATCAGCCACCTGCTGATAGCTGCTAGCCGGTATAGGTGGGTAAATCTGTGTGGTTTCTCGGATCCCCTTACTATCATATGTGTGATGTGAACTCGGGGAGCGATGGGAAAACCGATCACATCAGAGGCAGTATGATGCTTCATAATCTCTGTAGTTGGTTTGCATGGCTGGCCCATATTACCTCTCTGGAGAGTCTCATCCCCACGATTCGTGCCCATAGATAATTGCAAAGAGGAACATATTTGAGGAGATGTTGATGATATAGAGCTCTGCCGGTTTTGCACTGCCACGTTCTCCATCGTATCGCCATCATCAATCATATCCTTTACTTAAAGCAACCGGGCAAGGTCATCAAACCTCTCGCTTATTTTCTTCTCTAAATCTTCCATCAAGTTTCTAAAGACCGATTACAATGCTTGTGCATCTATGTTGAGATGCAATTTATAATCAACATACTCTAGACATTGAGATACGACAATGTCCCAGAGGTGCTCTGCCAGGGGGTTGACCATATGTTTTTAGCAGTAACTGCTTATACCTTAGATACATTTAAAAATGGTTTAGGTACATTTCTGTCTGGAAATAGAATTCAGGGATATAATTACTGGTGTTAAATGGGTCACCTTTTTAATGGGATAAATTTAGGATCAATTGGAGCTTTATTGTAGATAAAACAAAATTTATGCTTACCTAATAAATTATTTTCATTTGGAATGATGATGGTCCACAGTCCTCTATAACATATGGGATATATTTTCCGCCACTAGAAGGAGGTCAGGAACCCATATCAGAGCTTAAAATCACTCCCACCTCTATTCAGTTTAATGTACTGTATAGCCATGCGGAGAATAGGAAACATATAGGTAGGAAAGAAAAAGCAGGGTCTGTAGAGGTGTCATTAAAACCATCGTCAAAAAATGTAAAAGGCGGGGCGTATGGACCATAAACAATCTGAAAGAAAGAATTTATCATGTAAGCATAATTTTTTTTTCCCCGTAAAATGATGATGGTCCACAGTCCTCCATAACATATGGGATTAATAAAGAAGCAAATTGTCTATGTTACAAAAAGGGTGGGACAATTTTTCTGGCAGTTCCTATTTTACAGACACTGCAGCCTGAAGGACTTTACAGCCAAAAGCTGCTAGATCCGCATACCATCTTCTGTGGGGCCAGGTTGGAGCAATCAATATTACTGCAGTTAACACCTGTTTGATCCGAGCAATGGCTCTAGGAAGCAGAACAAACGTAGGAAACAGGTAAGTTAGATGAAATTCCCATGGACATATCAAGGCATCTATCATGTGAGCCTTTAGATCTCTTGATTTTGTACAATACCTTAGAAGCTTGTGATTTATGTGAGAGGCCATCAGATCTATGTCCGGTAGATCCCACATGATCACTTAGCGTTCAAAATGTCCTGATTGAGAGCCCATTCTCCTGGATAGACTAATTGATGGATGAGAATCCGCTTTCCAGTTGTTCACACCTGTTGAATATGAACTGCTGATAGGGAACACTGAATACTCTCTGTCCCTCAAGAGGGGCCAAACCTGAAGAGCCTGAAGAATCACTCAGAGTTCCAGAATGTTGATTGTAACCTCACCTCTAGAGGAGACCATACTCCTTGCGCTCATGGTTATTCCAGACTGCCCCCCCCCCAGCCTAAAATACTGTCATCCTTCGTTACAATAGCCCAAGTGGAAGTTGGCAAAGGTAACAGCATCTGAAATCGCAAATATAAAACCCACTACCTCCATGCATAGAACTACTAATGGAAATGAAGCATATTGCAGGGACATGCCTTCTGAAGTTTCATTATGCGTGACTCCATCAGGAATAGATGCACCAGGACAGAATCTATGATAACTCCTAGAAAGGACATCCTTATACCTGGAGATAAAGAGTTCTTTGGAACATTGATTCTAGAACCGTAGTCTTGGAGGAAGATAGAACCTTTGGGTATGAACAATAGCTAGAAGCATGGAAGGATCCTGCACTACGATAACATCCAGATAAAGGGCAATTTAGATCGCTTGAGCTCTAAGCATCGCCAACAATGGTCCTACTTTTAATATAAGCACAATATAACTTGCGTGCAAACAAATGTGAAAACCCGATATTGCTCACACGCAAAGTTTGCACTCCTCTAGTAATCTGGCCCTAATGTCTACAGATCTACATAGACATTAAGTTCTGCATATGTAAAAGAACTATGTGCGCAGCTGCACATGCAATAAACATAACAGTTTATATAGATTTGCATATATAATAGTGTAAATAAAGTGCATGAAGTACATTACTGCAAATAACATTCCAAAGAGCATAAAATGTACAACAGTATAGAGTGGATAGTGACATAAAAACAGAATTTATGCTTACCTGATAAATTACTTTCTCTTGTGGTGTATCCAGTCCACGGATTCATCCTTTACTTGTGGGATATTCTCCTTCCCAACAGGAAGTGGCAAAGAGAGCACACAGCAGAGCTGTCCATATAGCTCCCCCTCTAGCTCCACCCCCCAGTCATTCGACCGAAGGTTAGGAAGAAAAAGGAGAAACCATAGGGTGCAGTGGTGACTGCAGTTTAAAAATAAAAAACCACCTGTCTTAAAATGACAGGTCGGGCCGTGGACTGGATACACCACAAGAGAAAGTAATTTATCAGGTAAGCATAAATTCTGTTTTCTCTTGTAAGGTGTATCCAGTCCACGGATTCTTCCTTTACTTGTGGGATACCAAAACCAAAGCTTTAGGACACGGATGAAGGGAGGGAACAAGACAGGTACCTTAAATGGAAGGCACCACTGCTTGTAAAACCTTTCTCCCAAAAATAGCCTCTGACGAAGCAAAAGTATCGAATTTGTAAAATTTGGAAAAAGTATGCAGCGAAGACCAAGTCGCTGCCTTACAAATCTGTTCAACAGAAGCCTCATTTTTAAAAGCCCATGTGGAAGCCACTGCTCTGGTAGAATGAGCAGCAATTGTTTCAGGAGGCTGCTGGCCAGCAGTCTCATAGGCCAAACGGATGATGCTTTTCAGCCAAAAGGAAAGAGAGGTAGCGGTCGCCTTCTGACCTCTCCTCTTACCAGAATAGATAACAAACAAAGAAGTTGTTTGTCTGAAATCCTTAGTTGCTTGTAAATAGAACTTTAAAGCACGAACCACATCAAGATTGTGTAACAGATGTTCCTTCTTCGACGAAGGATTAGGACATAGAGAAGGAACAACAATTTCCTGGTTAATATTCTTATTAGACACAACCTTAGGAAGAAAACAGGGTTTGGTACGCAAAACTACCTTATCTGCATGGAACACCAGGTAAGGTGAATCACACTGTAAAGCAGATAACTCCGAAACTCTTCGAGCAGAAGAGATAGCTACCAAAAACAAAACTTTCCAAGATAACAGTTTAATATCTATGGAATGTAAAGGTTCAAACGGAACCCCTTGCAGAACGGAAAGAACTAACTTTAGACTCCATGGCGGAGCCAACAGGTCTATAAACAGGCTTGATTCTGACTACAGCCTGACTAAACGCTTAAACGTCTGGTACCTCTGCCAGACGTTTGTGTAAAAGAATAGACAAAGCAGAAATCTGTCCCTTTAAGGAACTAGCTGATAATCCTTTCTCCAATCCTTCTTGGAGAAAGGACAAAATCCTGGGAATCCTAACCTTACTCCATGAGTAACCCTTGGATTCGCACCAAAAAAGATATTTTCGCCAAATCTTATGGTAGATTTTCCTGGTGACAGGCTTTCTAGCCTGAATCAGGGTATCAATAACCGACAGAGAAACCACGCTTTGATAGAATTAGGCGTTCAATCTCCAAGCAGTCAGACGCAGAGAAATTAGATTTGGATGTTTGAAAGGATCCTGTATTAGAAGGTCCTGCCTCATTGGCAGTGTCCATGGTGGCACAGATGACATGTCCACTAGGTCTGCATACCAAGTCCTGCGTGGCCACGCAGGCTCTATTAGAATCACCGAAGCCCTCTCCTGCTTGATTCTGGCAACCAGACGAGGAAGGAGAGGAAACGGTGGAAAAACATAGGCCAGATTGAAGGACCAAGGCGCTGCTAGAGCAACTATCAGTACCGCGTGGGGATCCCGGGACTGGACCCGTAAAGAGGAAGTTTGGTGTTCTGACGGGACGCCATCAGATCCAATTCTGGAGTGCCCCATAGCTGAGTCAGCTGGGCAAAAACCTCCGGGTGGAGTTCCCACTCCCCCGGGTGAAAAGTCTGACGACTTAGAAAATTCGCCTCCCAGTTGTCTACTCCTAGGATGTGAATTGCTGAGAAATGGCAAGAGTGATCCTCCACCCATCTGATTATTTTGGTTACTTCCATCATTGCTAGGGAACTCCTTGTCCCGCCTTGATGATTGACGTAAGCTACAGTCGTGATGTTGTCCGACTGAAACCTGATGAATTTGGCCACAGCTAGCTGAGGCCATGCCTGAAGCGCGTTGAATGTCGCCCTCAGTTCCAGAATGTTTATTGGGAGAAGAGCTTCTTCCCGAGACCATAAGCCCTGAGCTTTCAGGGAGTCCCAGACTGCACCCCAGCCCAACAGACTGACGTCGGTCGTTACGATGATACACTCTGGTCTGCGGAAACACATTCCCTGAGACAGGTGATCCTGAGACAACCACCAGAGAAGAGAATCTCTGGTCCCCTGGTCCAACTGTATTTGAGGAGACAAATCTGCATAATCCCCATTCCACTGTTTGAGCATGCATAGTTGCAGTGGTCTGAGGTGTATCCGTGCAAAAGGGACTATGTCCATTGCCGCTACCATTAGTCCGATTGTCTCCATGCACTGAGCTACAGATGGCCGAGGAATGGAATGAAGAGCTCGGCAAGTAGTTAAAAGTTTTAACTTTCTGACCTCCGTCAGAAATATTTTCATTTCTACCGAGTCTATTAGGGTTCCTAGGAAGGGAACTCTTGTGAGGGGGGAGAGAGAACTTTTTTTGATGTTCACCTTCCACCCGTGAGACCTCAGAAAGGCCACTACAATTTCCGTATGAGCCTTGGCTCTTTGGAAAGTCGACGCCTGAATTAAGATGTCGTCTAGATAAGGCGCCACTGCTATGCCCCGCGGTCTTAGTACCGCCAGGAGGGACCCTAGCACCTTTGTGAAAATTCTGGGAGCAGTGGCCAACCCGAAAGGAAGAGCCACAAACTGATAATGCTTGTCCAGGAAGGCGAACCTGAGAAACTGGTGATGATCTTTGTGGATAGGAATGTGCAGATACGCATCCTTTAGATCCACGGTAGTCATATATTGACCCTCCTGGATCATTGGTAAGATTGTCCGAATGGTCTCCATCTTGAATGATGGGACTCCGAGGAATTTGTTTAGAATTTTGAGATCCAGGATTGGTCTGAAAGTTCCTTCTTTCTTGGGAACCACAAACAGGTTTGAGTAAAAACCCAGCCCTTGTTCCGCAATTGGAACTGGGGGGATCACTCCCATTGTATGTAGGTCTTCTACACAGCGTAAGAACGCCTCTTTCTTTGTCTGGTCAGAAGACAAACGAGAAATGTGGAACCTTTCCCTTGGAGGGGAGTCCTTGAATTCTAGAAGATATCCCTGGGATACAATCTCTAAGGCCCAGGGATCGTGTACGTCTCTTGCCCAGGCCTGAGCGAAGAGAGAGAGTCTGCCCCCTACTAGATCCGGTCCCGGATCTGGGGCTACCCCATCATGCTGTCTTGGAGGCAGCTGCAGGCTTCTTGGCCTGTTTACCCTTGTTCCAGCCCTGGTAAGGTTTCCAGGCTGCCCTGGGTTGTGAAGTGTTACCCTCTTGCTTTGCAGCAGGGGAGGATGAAGCGAGACCGCTCCTGAAATTCCGAAAAGAACGAAAATTATTTTGTTTATTCTTTGTCTTGAAAGACTTGTCCTGGGGGAGAGCATGGCCTTTTCCCCCAGTGATTTCTGAAATAATCTCTTTCAATTCAGGCTCGAAGAGGGTCTTTCCTTTGAAAGGGATGTTCAATAGTTTGGATTTTGACAACACATCGGCCGACCAGGACTTCAGCCATAGCGCCCTGCGCACCAAAATGGCGAAACCTGAATTTTTTGCCGCTAACTTAGCTAGTTGGAAAGCGGCATCTGTGATAAAAGAATTAGCCAGCTTAAGAGCCTTAATTCTGTCCATAATGTAATCATATGAGGTCTCCATCTGGAGCGCATCTTCCAGCGCCTCGAACCAGAAAGCAGCTGCAGTGGTTACAGGAACAATGCACGCAATAGGTTGGAGAAGAAAACCTTGATGAACAAAAAATTTCTTAAGTAAACCCTCTAATTTTTTATCCATAGGGTCTTTAAAAGCACAACTGTCTTCGATTGGTATAGTTGTGCATTTAGCAAGTGAAGAAACAGCCCCCTCCACCTTAGGGACCGTCTGCCACGAGTCCCGTATGGGGTTAGATATGGGGAACATTTTCTTAAAAACCGGAGGGGGAACGAAGGGAATACCTGGTTTATCCCACTCCCTAGTAACGATATCCGCAATCCTCTTAGGGACCGGGAACACATCAGTGTAAACAGGAACTTCTAGATACTTGTCCATTTTACACAATTTCTCTGGAACCACCATAGGGTCGCAGTCGTCCAGAGTAACTAATACCTTCCTGAGCAATAAGCGGAGGTGTTCTAGTTTAAATTTAAAAGCCAACGTATCTGAGTCTGTCTGAGGAGCAACCTTTCCCGAATCGGAAATTTCTCGCTCCGACAGCACATCCCTCGCCCCCATTTCAGAGCGTTGTGAGTTTATATCGGATACGGCTAATAAAGCGTCAAAATGCTCATAATCTGTTCTTAAAACAGAGCTATGACGCTTTGCAGGTAACACGGGCAGTTTAGATAAAAACACTGAGAGGGTACTATCCATAACTGCCGCCAAGTCTTGTAAGGTAAAAGAGTTAGACGCGCTAGAGGTGCTAGGCGTCGCTTGAGCGGGCGTAACTGGTTGTGACACTTGGGGAGAGGTTAACGGGCTAACCTCATTACCTTCTGTCTGAGAATCATCTTGGGCCACATTTTTAAGTGCAACAATATGATCTTTAAAATGTATAGACATATCAGTACAAGTGGGACACATTCTGAGAGGGGGTTCCACCATGGCTTCTAAACACATTGAACAAGGATTTTCCTTGGTGTCAGACATGTTTAACAGACTAGTAGTAAGACAAACAGGCTTAGAAAACACTTTAATCAAGTAAAAACACACTTTGCAAAAAAACGTTACTGTGCCTTTAAGAGATAAAAGAGACACACAATTTTCCAAAACAGTGAAAAATGCAGCAAACTTTTCAAAATTTTCACAGTATGTGCCTAAAGCATTAGTATGATTGCACCACTAGCAATAAAAACGATTAACCCCTTAATGCCCAAACTGGATCAATAGTAAGCAAAAGACAGGTAAAAAATAACTTCAGCACCTTGCCACAGCTCTGCTGTGGCCCTACCTTCCCTTAGGAGTCAGATTTGTGGGGAAAAAGCTTCTTATGGGCCCTCAAACTGTAGCAGGACCCTCCATGTGAAGACAGCCTGAAGTTCTAGTCAATATAACTGCGCATCTGAGGTGCAAAATTATGCCCCACCCACCTTACTCCGGTGCTGTGAGGCCTAAAGAAACACTCCTAAGTGTTTTAATAATAGCCATGTGGGTAACACTGAAATTGCCAAATAAACATTCTAATGTTCGAGGAGGGTTATCAATAAATTAGTCCTCTAAAGTGTTGACACTGATATCAGTGGGGACAGATTCAATTTGTTTCACAGTGTGTAATAGCAGAGAATGCAGAGACACTAGACATACACATATTAAAGAAAAATGGTAGAGAGCACTCTGCACTAAGTCCAATAACCCCTCTGACACAAAGTGTTAGACATAGATTCAGTGGGATCAGGTCCACTAGATTCCATAATGTGCAAAAAAACACACAATAGGTTAAGGTAATACCTAGGCCCTAAGATAACTTCCCTCAGAAAGTGCCTCTACGTAACCCCCCTGGCAGCTCCTACATGTGTACGCACCCCCTTATGAGCAGAATTATTTTGCAGAACACTGAACTGAAGTTCCTAAGACCTTGCCTTCCCAACTACAGTTCCTGAGTGAAGAGGGAAAGACTGCGAAGATGAGGGGGAGGGGCTACTACACATCATAGTGCCGGTGTCTCAGAGAGGCTTTTAAAGTGAAAATTTTTACTGAAAAAACGTTTACAAAAAAACACTATAAAACATGTCCCACAAACACAGGAAAACTGCCCCTCCCCAGCTAACTGGATTGTCTCTGAGGGAACTGCTGATTGCATAGAGCAATCAGCGGTTTTCTTTAAGGACCATAACTTGATATAGGTAAAAAAAATGTGTCAGTGGGAGGACAGGCTAAGTCCCCTGTCTATGCTGTACCTGTCTCAGAGTACCTAAATATAGCCTCTGGGCTGTGTGTGTGCTGTGGTAAGTCACTTACCTGAATATCACCCCTCAGCCATGTAGCTGCAGAAGTATCCAGTAGAGAGCCCATAAAGTGCTGGTACGGGTACCACAGAGGAGAGGATATACCTGTATTCCACAGAGGAATGCTAAGGACAAGTCACTGTGATGCCTCAGGGTAGTTATGGCTGAAATCCCATAGAGCAATCAGCGGTTTTCTTTAAGGACCATAACTTGATATAGGCAAAAAAATGTGTCAGTGGGAGGACAGGCTAAGTCCCCTGTCTATGCTGTACCTGTCTCAGAGTACCTAAAAATACCCTCTGAGCTGTGTGTGTGCTGTGGTAAGTCACTTACCTAAATATCACCCCCCCTACCAGCTTATCAGCCATATAGCTGCAGCAGTATCCAGTAGAGAGCCCATAAAGTGCTAGTACAGGTACTACAGAGGATATACCTGTATCCCACAGGGGAAGACTAAGGACAAGTCCCTGTGACGCCTGAGGGTAGTTATGGCTGAAATCCCATAGGGAAATACTGTGCACTTAGAAGGGTATTACTATGTCCCTGTATTATTAAGATACTGTGAATTCTCTCTTCTATGTTCTTTGTGAATGATAAATCCCAGGGATTAAGGGTTTCACATTGGTCAGAGCTCCGAAATATAAATCCATAAGCAAGTAGCTTTAACACCTTTATCTCAACCATCTCCTGAGAGGCCAAGAACAGAACTGAATAGAGATAGGAGGTGGGAGGGATTTTAAGCTCTTATATGGGTTCTTGACCTCCTCCTAGTAGCAAGAAATATTTCCCATATGTTATGGAGGCCTATGGATCACCATCATTTTACGAAAATAAATTAATATTTGTATAGATTGAACTCAATGGACTTCTGTCTTTTATCAACCTCATCTACTATGTTATGTTACTAAATGTCAATGGGCCTGGGCTGAAAAAAAAAGCATTTGCTGAAAGCCATAATGGATCTAAAGAAACATCACAAGTAAACAGATCTAAAGTTGCACCATGGCATTAAAAGTAAACTGCTTTGCCATCTATAACATCACAAATAAACAAACAGATTTACCATCTGCATTTAAGCTAAATCTATCCAATAGATCCTTAACTGAATACAAAATCTGCTGTGCAATCATTGATTTCCACCAAATATCGTGGTCTTAAAAATTAGCACAGCCTAGAACTATAAGATGTCTGGTAATATGGTTTGACTTTTACAGTTAAAGGGACAGTATACACTCATTTTCATATAACTGCATGTAATGGACACTACTATAAAGAATAAGATGCACAGATACAGATAAAACTGTTTAAAAATGTACTAAGAAGCTCTCAGTTTTCCTTTGTTGATAAGGCAGCTGGAAAGCCCACTGTAAGTGGCAAATAAGACTCTCCCCCCCCTCCCCATTCTTTTGCATATGAAAAGACCCTTTACACAAACAGGAGCAAGCTGGAGAAGGTAGCTGACGGTATTCTCATAAAACTTTGGGGCTTGGTTAGGAGTCTGGAAATCACAGCAATATTATTTAAAAATAAGCAAAACTATACATTTAAAAAAACAAAAAAACTTTATGGGCTATATAAATAGATAATTTACAAAACATTTATGCAAAGAAAAAATGAGTGTATAATGTCCCTTTAATGGTTAAAGAGTTGCTTTAGTTATTCTGTTAGTAATTCAATACTATGTTTATTTCTTGTTTAATTACCCTCCAGGTCATTACCCTCTATGCTGCCAAAAGCCGACACATTATACCTTTTCTATTGATACCATGATAGTTAGCACTCCCTCACTTATTATCTGGTCTCAACCCCCATCTCCATTATTCATAACATACGGACCTAACACCCTCTACACCTTGACCATTACGTTTAGAACCCACCACTGTTGGTCTTTCACGTGTTTTATACCAAACCACGCTTCAGTATTTTACCTTTAAACCCCTCTGGTTAACTTCATCCTTCACCACCACACCACCATACATACACGCACTAGAGATAAGTATTCTCTCCCACCAACCTTATTATGTCTCCTTGGGGTAGTTTTGAATCCACTCGCAGTAGATTAGCTGTTACTAAGAGAATCATCATTAATATTGTTAGCCGTCCCTTGGTAATTCTTTGAATGTTCATCTGATGCATGTGTTGTACATATATATATACTACTGTCTAATGTTTACTTTGGTCATGTCTAAAACCCGCTGTTGATCCGGGCAATTTAGCCCCCATCATTATTCAGACCTATTAACAAGCCTTATCCCTAGGACAAATAGCTCTGGTTCTCACACTACACATATTACCATTGTTAATATTATTTAAGACACTCTGCATTATACAGTCACCGAACAATGAGATTACCCTAACAGTCTCTTTTTGATCAGCCTCTCATCCTCTCCCACCTTATATTGCAGCCATAGTATACCACTTTATCACCCAAGATACAATTCCTACAGTAAAAAACCTAGACTACACGCCGATGACCCGCTTCCAGTGGGCTATGATACTTCTCCCTCTCACCTACAGACCACCTCCACATTACGACTGTTATTTAGTGACTATACACTGGGATACCCATACCCTTCATCTCCTACTTCATAGAACATTACCTATCTTCCCACTTATATACCCCATTCCCCACAGACCCAAGAGGCTACATCTTAGACCTCACTGACCATCGGTTTAGCCTTTTACTACATTGTTGAAACTGCACGTATTCTAGATGTCTCACTCACCTCACTATTTATCGCCTTACCTCAGTATCATGCCTATTACCCATTTATGACAGATAATTAATTGATGACGCTATTCCTCACTCTTCTTGTACTCCTATACACACGCTATTACTACCCCTATATTCAAAGTTCCTACATATGTGTCGTCACCCTGTTTTGTACACCCCTCATGTATAAACACTGCTATTACCTGTTGTGAATTCAATCAATGTTATGTACTGTATTTATGGATCATCCCCTTCTGGTAAACCTTGTCCAGAGTGTCAATATTTATAGTTCCTTCTTTCCCCTATTATGGCCTACTGCGCTTTCCCTTTTCCTGCCTCAGGTGGAAACTCCTTATACCCCCTAACCCTGGCACCCTTCCTTCCCTCCTTATGAGCCATCAGACAACTTAACCCATTATATACCTACTTGTATAAATATAACCTCCCCCAAATTAGTAGGATCTTCTAACTCTACTCTCTTGCCCCCCCTGTAACCCCCAAAAGTTCTTGGTTCCCCCCACAGATTAAGCTTACAGTGCGTTCCAAAGTACTTCATTTTCACAGTATATTTGCAGCTCCCACCCCTCCATTGACCCCCCCTACTTATGAGTGGCTCTTGCCCGCTGAACATCCCCCCTCTTCCTGCCATACACAATACATTGGATAATATCTCCTAGCCTGCTAATCTCATAGTTTTACCCTCTCCTCACTCTTTTTTTTCTATTCCCTCCTTATAATGGCGCAAATACGCATACTAGCCCTTAATTCCCAAGGTCTCAATTCACCTACCAAACGCAGTCTTATGATAAATATGCTTTGCCACAACAGAGTGGATGTTGCATGTGTCCAAGAAACTCATTGGCTCACACAGACTGTCCCCCGTCATACTTATAAGAGCTTTCCGGTAGTTATCGAGATCTCATACACATCCAAGGCTAGAGGGGTAGCGATATTCATTAATTCTTCCCTCACATATGACCCTCTCTATATAGAGAGACCCAAAAGCACGCTTTATCATATTAGTTTGTAAGCTAACTGGCAAATTGGTTACCCTAGTAAATGCTTATGCCCCAAATACTAAACAAATTAAGTTTCTTAAACAACTCTTGAGTTCGGTGTCAGCGGTAAAACAGGGAGAGTTGATTCTCGGTGGAAACCTTAATCTAATATGGGACCCTGTGATGGATAGATTAGGTCCAAAAATTTCTTCAGCCGAAAGATCAGCACCCTCTCACTAGCATTCCAGAAGTTATTTAGTCAATATGACCTATATGACGTATGGAGGGCAATGCAACCCTCAGACAAAGAATTTACATTTTACTCCTCGCCACACAAATCCTACACACGTATCGATTTCATATTTTTTACTTCACACGCACTAGAAAACGTAGCATTTGCTAAGATCTCCCCAGTAGCCTGGTCAGATCATGACTCCCTCCTTATTACTATAGGCCCACACTTCGCCCTCTCATCTCCCCCCCAGTGGCGCCTCAAAGGTTACTTAGTTACACACTCAACTATTAAGTCTGAGACCCAAGACGCTATCACCGACTTCCTTAATCTGAATGATACTGGGTCTGTCTCTGCTGAGGTACTCTGGGCCTCACTTAAGGCATTCCTTAGAGGATACTACATCACTAAAGCAACTCACATTAGTAGAGCCCAAGGGGCTTCCTTGGCCGAATTAATCTGCCAACTTAGATCCTTTAAAAAACAATTGTCCACATCCTATACCATAGGGCTAAATACCCAAATTACAGACATAACGCAGCAAATCAAGGCACTGGAACTTCAGAAAACGCAAGCAAACCTAGACAAATTAAAACAAGCATACTATTACAAGAGCAATAAGGCCTCCTCGCTCCTTGCTGCTAAGGTACGTAATCATACTGCACAATCTAAAATCACTAGACTTAACTCTCCCCGAGGTGAAGTGTCCTCACCGAAAGAGATTGGTGAAACTTTTAGAGAATTCTATTTTGACCTATATAATTTGGAATCTACTGCACATCAGGGCCTCAAATCTGTGACGGACATTCGGTCCTTCTAGTGACTCTCGACCTCCCTCAACTTGCTCAAGAGGCCACCCAAGACCTCATAAACCCAATCTCCATAGAAGAAGTACAAAAGAGTATTAAAGAACTTAAATTAGCAATATCCCCTGGTCCGAACGGTTTTATTGCTCAATTCTATAAAACCTTTGAGTCCCTAATCACACCCATTCTCTGTAAAACCTTTAATGAGGTACAGCATAAGGGCTCCTTCCGTAAAGAATACCTAGAAGCAATAGTCACTACAATTCTGAAACCAGGTAAAGACTCCAAAGAATGCGGCAATTATCGCCCCATTACGCTGCTCAACCTGGACACTAAATTATACGCCAAAATCATTGCTACTTGGCTCTCTACAATAATATCCACCCTGATGCACCCAGATCAGGTGGGTTTCATCCCTCTCAGAGAAAGACCAGATTCCAATAGACACATACTTGATATACTTGCGAGAGCTGGAGAGGAGAATGTTCCCCTTCTTGCCCTGTCGTTAGAAACCGAGAAGGCCTTCGACAGGGTGAGATGGGTGTATCTTTGGGAGACTTTGAGGGTGCTCGGACTACCAACAGAATTTATCATTGCTGTACAAGCCCTATATTCTAACCCGACGGCTAGAGTTAAAGGTGTCGGTTTCCAATCTAGATATTTTGAGATCTCCAATGACACTAGACAGGGCTGCCCCCTTTCACCACTATTATTTGCGCTCTCCATAAAACCAGTTGCACAAGTTATTAGATTAGCTCCGGCCATCTCAGGCTTCTCTACTTTAGGCACCCAACATAAAATCACGCTCTATGCAGATGACATCACCCTACTTCTGACCCACCCATTCAAGTTCCTCCCAGCTGTTTTTCGACTCCTTGAGTCCTTTCGTACCCTGAGCCATTATAAATTGAACATAACCAAGACTGAAGCTTTGTCTATTAATATTGCACCCTCTGATCTGGCCCTATTACAGAGATGATTTAAGTTTTCTTGGTCCGATGACTCCATCAAACTCCTCGGAGTACACCTTAGCATGACCCCAGCAACGATTATTACTAAGAACTTTACGGACAGATTACCTGAATGGAGAAAGCTCTTAGACTCTTGGGAATATCAAGAGATATCGTGGACAGGTAGGATAGCTGCTGTCAAAATGTCTTTCATACCTAAATTACTTTACCTGTTCGGATCACTTCCGATTAATGTACATAGACCCATTATTAATAAATTACAGAGCCTTTTAACCTCCTATATTTGGAAGAATAAGAAACCTAGGACCTCCAAGCAGACTCTACAGCGAGATATCTCTAAAGATGGGCTGAGTCTTCCAAATATTATCCTATATTACCAAGCCGCTCGCCTAACCCACCTTTTAAGCTGGAGTTACACTTCAAGTGTGTCCTCTTGGAGTGCGGTGGAACAGTCTTTCTTGCGACCAGAGCTACAACGACATGATTTACCCTGGATCCCCTCACATTATAGGAAGGACCTAGGGGTGACACACCCTGTGATCCTCGACACTCTACAATTTTGGGACCAAATTAGACACGTACCCCCGACTGCCCCTCTCCGCAACAAACTGTTGTAAGTTCTCTCATCTGTCTCCCTGACTCCCACATCTCTGCTTGGTGAAAGCTTAATATTCCATACATCTTGGATCTCTATGACCATGGCAGAACTCTCTCACACAGCAGAATCTGCACTGACTTGCAAATTCCTCACAGACTCAGATTTGAGGCATTCCGTTTATGCTCCATCCTTAGACCTTGGGGGTACCCTAGAGATAATATTAGGGAAACTACCAAATGGGAACAGAGATGGTCACATGCCACAGCCCTTAGGGGGACTTTGTCCTTTCATTATGGTCTCCTCTTGGACCCTCACTCACATCACAAGATCTCACAACACATAACCTGGGAGAAAGAACTACATTTTACCACTGACACCAACACCTGGCACAGAGAAATATTATATACTAAAAAATTACTGCATTGTGCAACATTGATATATTTATAAGATCAGTGTTCGCTGCATTTGACCCCCACTTCCCACCATAAAATTTACCCTTCCCACTCCCCAATATGCTGGAGAGACTGTGGCCACTGTGAGGTTGGCACACAGAGTCATATTTGGTGGTTTTGCCCAATAATTACACCTCTTTGGACGCAGCTCTTTAACATCCATAATTTACTGGACATTACTTTGCCACTTGGCCCACAAGCATGCCTTTTCACCTAGACTTTCCAGCCATGACAACAGCACAAAAATTGTTCACTATCTATCTGCCGATGTCTATCAAACTTGAAATCGCGAAGGCCTAGAAGCAAAAATCCCCCCCTACGATCACCCAAGTCAAAGCAACACTGACCTTTATACAGAAGATGGAGTCCTACTCCTATTCGATTTTGGACAAGCTAGATACCTACTATGAAATATGGCTACCATGGATTGAAAAATATAACGGTTAAGATCCCTGATATCCATATACCCTTAAAACCCTTTACACTTTCCATTGATGAGCCCGCTCACCTTTCCTTTCTCCTTTCCCCCCCTTATTCCCCCCTCCCAAAGCTACGAGAGGCGCAGAACTATAAGGCATTATAATTGAAACTGAGAAATCACTCCAGTACCCTTGAGCACCCCTAATTAGAATTTCCCCGGTACCATTTGTATATGCTATTTTCTGAGTAAGTCCTATGTCTCTTCTCATTGGTACTTATTAATGATAGCACTTTATATTTCCTTTATATGTATTCATTCTATCTCATGTTGCTGTCGTTATTAATTTTCCTTGTCCAAGGTTTATGTTCAAAATGTGATTGCTCCAGTATATGTACATCCCAGTGTGGATAAACTATATTACTTCTGTTGGAAGCCAATTTTCTCAATAAAAATAAAATAAAAAAATAAAAAAATTAGCACAGCCTTATAAAGTTCCACACAACCTACACAAAAAATAATAGCAACAGCAATGCCTGTGTAGCCACTATATTTTAGCAACCCTACGGCAACAGAAACATAGGTTCTGAGAGAGCTCGACAATGTAAAAAAGTAGCCAAGCAAACAGATGCTGCCCAAAGCTATATAGGTACTAGTGTTAGAATCCTGTTACCACTGCAATAAAACTTATCTGTGGCTGAAATGGCCCCTGGACCACAACCTATACATGACTTGTCCTCCACTCCATTAACTCCCAGATCTTCTCCAAATTCAATCAACTCTATATTTTATACTGTCCTCACTGCAATTATCCAAATACACCACTCTGTTACCTACTGCAACCTCCCCCCTTAAAGGGACACTCAAGTCAAAATTAAACTTCATGATTCAAATACAGCATGCAATTTTAAACAACTTTCCAATTTACTTCAATTAACAAAATGTGCACAGTCTTTTTATATTTACACTTTTTGAGTCACAAACTCCTACTGAGCATGTGCAAGAATTCACTGCATATACGTATATGCATTTGTGATTGGCTGATGGCTGTCACATGATACAGTGGGAGTGGAAATAGACATAACTGCAATTTATTTAACAAAAATCTGCTACTCATTTGAAGTTCAGACTAAGTGCTATTGCATTGTCTTCTTATCATGCATTTGTTGATTATGCAAATCTACAGTGTTGACTGGTCCTTTAAGATGCCCCTTAACTCTAAACAACCACCCTTAACGAGACCACCAACCCCATATGTACAAAGCAACTCCAACCTATATGATATCCCTATTGCAAACCCCTCATAACACATAGATCTTAATTGTTTGTTAGAGTTGCCACAAATTATAAAGCTGTGTCAGTCACTATTATGATTTTTTCTCAAACGATTATTTGTGTTAGTGATAAAATACCAATCCAGTGCCAATACAATCTTTTAACTAAAATTAATTATATTATTTTGTACCCAATAGTTAAGTTTGCCTGTAACACCCATTTGCATTCATTCTTAGTCCTATTTTTAACATTTTTCAATAGAAAGGAAGTGTATTGGCCACTACTGCTGTCACTGTATGAGAATGAACCCATGCTGTGCAGGACACACGGTTTATGATTTTTTACCATATAAATGGTAACACCTCAAAGACTTGGCTAGAGAGGTTGTTTTGCTCTGGAAGGGAAAGGGATATAAATGTTTTATGTATTACTGTCTCTGAAAAGTCTAAACCTCTTGAGACTCACATGCCCTAGAACTAAGTTATGGTCTACTGACTGCAGGACTTTTTATAAAGCCTTTTGAAAGGACTGAGCTGGGAAGAATTATTGGACCTACTGTTATTTACCAATTTACCAACTTACCATTACTAAAGACTTTTTAATCTAATTTTCCATGTTGGGGCCTTTTTAAAAGCCCCTGACATTTGTCCCTATCCCACAGCAAGTATGTCCCAGAGGTGCTGTCACACAGTGTAAAGCACACACAGCATTAGGTCACCAGACGAAGATCTCAGGGGTACCTTAATCATATGGGCACTGGCCATTGTGGCTGTGAACCCTGAGCAGCAAAAGTTAGTAATACTTACTTCATATCTTTATCAAACTCAAAATAACAAAATCCAGTTGAATAAATGTGTGTTTTATATAAGAGTGTAAGAAATATGTGTGGTGCAACATGACATAAGAGGCAGGGGTGATATAGTAAAACATAAATATATGAAAGGTATAATACACAAAGAGAGATATGAACAATAAAGTCTGACATACAGATGGAAATGTACAACAATGCAACATAATATAGGAATATGGGGAGACGAGAGATGGAAGTATAACGTATGAAATTAAAACTGAGCAGTGAGCAGGTGATAGAGGGCAGACAGTCTAGATGGCACATAAGGTGTTACACAGGGTCTATAGGGCACATACACTGTTACACATGGAGGCCTATTTATCAAAGGTCTGGCGGACCTGATCCGACAGTGCGGATCAGGTCCGCCAGACCTCGCTGAATGCGGAGAGCAATACGCTCTCCGTATTCAGCACTGCACCAGCAGCTCACAAGAGCTGCTGGTGCAACGTCGCCCCCTGCAGACTCGCGGCCAATCGGCCACCAGCAGGGGGTGTCAGTCAACCAGATCGTACTTGATCGGGTTGAATTCCGGCGATGTCTGTCCGCTTGCTCAGAGTTTGATAGCTCAGAGCTTGATAAATGGGCCTCATGGTCTAGAAACGCTGCTTGACTTTTTTGCTGCTGTATTGTACAAGATGTTCCAATAAACAATAAGTGAACTCATTTATGGTGCTGAGGATTCTGCATATTTTTGGTGGAGGAGAAGCAGTCACCCCTGTTCCTCATGCATCAGTCAAGAAAAGGTGCTGTATACAATTTTGTATGTGTTACACATGGTCTAGAGGGCATATACAGTGCTGCACAGGGTCTAGAGTGCACATACAGTGTTAATCATGGACTAGAGGGCACATACAGTGTTACTCATGGTCTAGAGTGCACATACAGTGTTACACATGGTCTAGAGGGCACATACAGTGCTGCACAGGGTCTAGAGTGCACATACAGTGTTACTCATGGTCTAGAGGGCACATACAGTGTTACTCATGGTCTAGAGTGCACATACAGTGTTACACATGGTCTAGAGTGCACATACAGTGCTGCACAGGATCTAGAGTGCACATACAGTGCTACTCATGGTCTTGAGGGCACATACAGTGCTGCACAGGGTCTAGAGTGCACATACAGTGTTACTCATTGTCTAGAGGGCACATACAGTGTTACTCATGGTCTAGAGTGCACATACAGTGTTACCCATGGTCTAGAGGGCACATACAGTGTTACTCATGGTCTAGAGTGCACATACAGTGTTAGTCATGGTCTAGAGGGCACATACAGTGTTACTCATGGTCTAGAGTGCACATACAGTGTTACTCATGGTCTAGAGGGCACATACAGTGCTACTCATGGTCTAGAGTGCACATACAGTGTTACTCATGGTCTAGAGGGCACATACAGTGTTACTCATGGTCTAGAGGGCACATACAGTGTTACTCATGGTCTAGAGGGCACATACAGTGCTGCACAGGGTCTAGAGGGCACATACAGAATTGATGCAAAATATATAAATTGATCTACATGTCTCACAATGTCTAGAAGATAATTTTATTTGTTTTTTTTAATAAATGACTCTAATTTTTAAAACCAAACTAAAAAGAATTTTCTTATAAATATAAAACTAAAAAAGAAATGTTCGTGACAAATGCTTACTATAAATAAGTGACATATAAAAATTATAAAAAATGATAAAAAATATATGTGTATATATATATTTGATGGATCCACTGGACTCGAACTTGGGACCTTCTGTATGTTAAGCGAGCATGAAATTGAATTGATAAGGCTATCTTGAAGGCCTATTTTTATGTTATATATTGGAGCAGAAATATGTTAGGAATTATGTTATTAATAATATGTATATATATATTTTTGGGACTCCACTGGACTCTAACTTGGGACCTTCTGTATGTTAGGCGAACATGAAATTGGTAAGGCTATCTTGAAAGTTTATGTTTATTCCTTTTAGTTTGGTTTTAAAAATTAGAGTCATTTATTAAAAAGACCAAATAAGATTATCTTCTAGACATTGTGAGACATGTAGATCAATTTATATATTTTGCATCAATTCTAATCCTTTTTGCAAGAAATTTAAACAAGACATAAAGGTAGCCTTTTGATTTATCCATTGCCTAGCACACATTAGGTCCTGGGTTTGAATCCAACCAGGAGATGAGATATACATATACACACATGTTAATATATGTCCAGTTTACTATAATATATTTTTTTCCAGATATATTTGGTAATTGCGAATAGGATTTTTTTATATACTTTTTATTTAAGTGTTATCTGTGCGGTCACAATTGTTTAAACCAATTTATACAATGTATCAAAAGTTAAATGTTTTTGCAATTGCAACATTGTTAATAGAGTTGACCTTTTGTTTCAATTCCGGGTCACTGTGGGTTTAAATAGATCTCTATTGTTAACTATGATTATGCCTGATGAAACGGTCTGGAATAGACTGAGAAACGCGTTGCAAATAAATACTGTTTGTTTTATACCACGACCCGGTATTTTTGCTTCTTTCCATGATCCACTTGTTTTTGAAACAGGACTTTTACCACAGAACCTTTCATACAGTGACACTGTCAGTTTTGGAGAAAAGTCTCGGTGACGTGAGTGCAGCAGGAGAACATCTATCAGCTTGCAGCTCACCTGGTCCGGCCATTGGCCCTAAAAAACGTGGGTGCTACTTTCTAGACGCCTATCTGGATTCCACAGGTCCTCTGGGTGAGACCTCCAGCGTACTGACTGCTGGAATTTGAATGTCAGCCTGCTTTATCGCACCTTATTCATTTAAGGTGCCACTTTCCATGTGAGTAGTTTTTTGCACATCACTTTTATATTTGTTGTTTGAACAATTCACACTATGTTGGCGCCCCTAGTTTATCTTCCAGTGTTACATAGTGTCTAGAGGGCACATACAGTGTTACACAGGGTCTAGAGGGCACATACAGTGTTACATAGGGTCTAGAGGGCACATACAGTGTTACACAGGGTCTAGAGGGCACATACAGTGTTACACAGGGTCTAGAGGGCACATACAGTGTTACATAGGGTCTTGAGGGCACATACAGTGTTACACAGGGTCTAGAGGGCACATACAGTGTTACATAGGGTCTAGTGGGCACATACAGTGTTACACAGGGTCTAGAGGGCACATACAGTGTTACATAGGGTCTAGAGGGCGCATACAGTGTTACCCAGGGTCTACAGGGCACATACAGTGTTACACAGGGTCTAGAGGGCACATACAGTGTTACACAGGGTCAAGAGAGCACATACAGTGTTACATAGGGTCTAGAGGGCACATACAGTGTTACACAGGGTCTAGAGGGCACATACAGTGTTACCCAGGGTCTAGAGAGTACATACAGTGTGACACAGGGTCTAGAGGGCACATACAGTGTTACACACGGTCTAGAGAGTACATAAAGTGTTACACAGGGTCTAGAGAGTACATACAGTGTGACACAGGGTCTAGAGAGTACATACAGTGTTAAACAGGGTCTAGAGGGCACATACAGTGTTACACAGGGTCAAGAGGGCACATACAGTGTTACACAGGGTCAAGAGGGCACATACAGTGTTACACAGGGTCAAGAGGGCACATACAGTGTTACATAGGGTCTAGATGGCACATACAGTGTTACATAGGGTCTAGATGGCACATACAGTGTTAAACAGGGTCTAGATGGCACATACAGTGTTAAACAGGGTCTAGAGGGCACATACAGTGTTACATAGGGTCTAGAGGGCACATACAGTGTTACACAGGGTCTAGAGGGCACATACAGTGTTACATAGGGTCTAGAGGGCACATACAGTGTTACACAGGGTCTAGAGGGCACATACAGTGTTACACAGGGTCTAGATGGCACATACAGTGTTACACAGGATCTAGATGGCACATACAGTGTTAAACAGGCTCTAGATGGCACATACAGTGTTAAACAGGGTCTAGAGGGCACATATGGTGTTACACAGGGTCTAGATGGCACATACAGTGTTACACAGGGTCTAGAGGGCACATACAGTGTTACACAGGGTCTAGAGAGTACATACAGTGTTACACAGGGTCTAGAGGGCACATACAGTGTTACACAGGGTCTAGATGGCACATACAGTGTTACACAGGGTCTAGATGGCACATACAGTGTTAAACAGGCTCTAGATGGCACATACAGTGTTAAACAGGGTCTAGAGGGCACATATAGTGTTACACAGGGTCTAGATGGCACATACAGTGTTACACAGGGTCTAGAGGGCACATATAGTGTTACACAGGGTCTAGATGGCACATACAGTGTTACACAGGGTCTAGAGGGCACATATAGTGTTACACAGGGTCTAGATGGCACATACAGTGTTACACAGGGTCTAGAGGGCACATATAGTGTTACACAGGGTCTAGATGGCACATACAGTGTTACACAGGGTCTAGAGGGCACATATAGTGTTACACAGGGTCTAGATGGCACATACAGTGTTACACAGGGTCTAGAGGGCACATATAGTGTTACACAGGGTCTAGATGGCACATACAGTGTTACACAGGTTCTAGAGGGCACATATAGTGTTACACAGGGTCTAGATGGCACATACAGTGTTACACAGGGTCTAGAGGGCACATATAGTGTTACACAGGGTCTAGATGGCACATACAGTGTTACACAGGGTCTAGAGGGCACATATAGTGTTACACAGGGTCTAGATGGCACATACAGTGTTACACAGGGTCTAGAGGGCACATATAGTGTTGCACAGGGTCTAGATGGCACATACAGTGTTACACAGGGTCTAGAGGGCACATATAGTGTTACATAGGGTCTAGATGGCACATACAGTGTTACATAGGGTCTAGATGGCACATACAGTGTTAAACAGGGTCTAGATGGCACATACAGTGTTAAACAGGGTCTAGAGGGCACATACAGTGTTACATAGGGTCTAGAGGGCACATACAGTGTTACACAGGGTCTAGAGGGCACATACAGTGTTACATAGGGTCTAGAGGGCACATACAGTGTTACACAGGGTCTAGAGGGCACATACAGTGTTACACAGGGTCTAGATGGCACATACAGTGTTACACAGGATCTAGATGGCACATACAGTGTTAAACAGGCTCTAGATGGCACATACAGTGTTAAACAGGCTCTAGATGGCACATACAGTGTTAAACAGGGTCTAGAGGGCACATATGGTGTTACACAGGGTCTAGATGGCACATACAGTGTTACACAGGGTCTAGAGGGCACATACAGTGTTACACAGGGTCTAGAGAGTACATACAGTGTTACACAGGGTCTAGAGGGCACATACAGTGTTACACAGGGTCTAGATGGCACATACAGTGTTACACAGGGTCTAGATGGCACATACAGTGTTAAACAGGCTCTAGATGGCACATACAGTGTTAAACAGGGTCTAGAGGGCACATATAGTGTTACACAGGGTCTAGATGGCACATACAGTGTTACACAGGGTCTAGAGGGCACATATAGTGTTACACAGGGTCTAGATGGCACATACAGTGTTACACAGGGTCTAGAGGGCACATATAGTGTTACACAGGGTCTAGATGGCACATACAGTGTTACACAGGGTCTAGAGGGCACATATAGTGTTACACAGGGTCTAGATGGCACATACAGTGTTACACAGGGTCTAGAGGGCACATACAGTGTTACACAGGGTCTAGATGGCACATACAGTGTTACACAGGGTCTAGAGGGCACATATAGTGTTACACAGGGTCTAGATGGCACATACAGTGTTACACAGGTTCTAGAGGGCACATATAGTGTTACACAGGGTCTAGATGGCACATACAGTGTTACACAGGGTCTAGAGGGCACATATAGTGTTACACAGGGTCTAGATGGCACATACAGTGTTACACAGGGTCTAGAGGGCACATATAGTGTTACACAGGGTCTAGATGGCACATACAGTGTTACACAGGGTCTAGAGGGCACATATAGTGTTGCACAGGGTCTAGATGGCACATACAGTGTTACACAGGGTCTAGAGGGCACATATAGTGTTACACAGGGTCTAGATGGCACATACAGTGTTACACAGGGTCTAGAGGGCACATATAGTGTTACACAGGGTCTAGAGGGCACATATAGTGTTACACAGGGTCTAGAGGGCACATATAGTGTTACACAGGGTCTAGATGGCACATACAGTGTTACACAGGGTCTAGAGGGCACATATAGTGTTACACAAGGTCTAGATGGCACATACAGTGTTACACAGGGTCTAGAGGGCACATATAGTGTTACACAGGGTCTAGATGGCACATACAGTGTTACACAGGTTCTAGAGGGCACATATAGTGTTACACAGGGTCTAGATGGCACATACAGTGTTACACAGGGTCTAGAGGGCACATATAGTGTTACACAGGGTCTAGATGGCACATACAGTGTTACACAGGGTCTAGAGGGCACATATAGTGTTACACAGGGTCTAGATGGCACATACAGTGCTACACAGGGTCTAGAGGGCACATATAGTGTTACACAGGGTCTAGATGGCACACACGTATCCATCCATTTGTAATACCGGACTGTGTGTTAATCTGTGCGCGAGGTTGCTTAAAAGATAATGCACTCTGCGCTACTGATTGATCTCTACTTGTGATCTTACCCACATTGCTGTACTGGGTCTGGTGGGTAGAGGCAGTGTTTGGTAAATACAAGATGATGCAGGGAGATACGAAGCAGAGAACATGACCCATGGTTGAGGCCACCTTACCTTCAGATGCTGCAGCTGTCTCCGGTCATCTTCCAATTGGCGCCTTTTATTTTCTATCTCCACCTGGCGCTTCCGCTTCTCCTGATACAAAAGCGTATAAGTGTATGAGTGACAGTCGTATAGATTAAAAAAGAATAACCTTGAATCTCACCATGGTCTCTGTAATCACTGCAGTAATGGACATAAGCCTTGTATCTCACTGACTGATTAAAGGTTTAGACATTGGTAACCAGCATTATTAAAAGGACATTAAAGTGAATGTAAAGTTGAATGAATGAGTGCCTCGTTTTTAAAAATACTAATAAAAACAGGGGCACTGTCATTCATTAAACTTTACATTTGCAGCGTTTTTTTTTTTTAAAAAAACACCTTTTTCCCAGGCCAGCGACCCTCCGCCCGCAGCTCCTCTGTACTTACCTCAGCAATGATGAAACCGGCTTCCTCTAATCATGGCGTGCACCCCAGAGCGTCCATCTCGTGAGGTCCCGCCGTGATTGGAGGAAGCCGGCTTCGTCATTGCTGTGCTATGGAGGAAGCCGGTTTCGTCATTGCTGTGCTAAGTACAGCATTAGAAGCGGGTGGAGGATTGCTAAAAATAATGTAAGTATTTAAAAAAAACAAAAAACGCTGCACTGTAAAGTTTAATGAATAACAGTGCCCCTGTTTTTAATTGTATTTTTAAAAACCGGGCACTCATTCATTCAATGGAAAAAATTCAATGGAAAAAATGTTTTAAAGGACATAAAACCCACATTTTTGTTATCATGATTTAGGTGAAGCATACAATTTTTAAAACGTTTTCACTTTATTCTATTATAAAATGTATTTCATTCTTGTGGTTTTCTTTGTTGAAGAGAATACCTAGGTAGGCAGTGTGCATGTGTCTGGAGAACTATATGGAAGCAGTTTTGCAAGAATACATTTGAGTACTAGGGGGCCTATTTAACAAAGATCTGTCGGACCTTATCCGACAGTGCGGATCAGGTCCGACAGACCTCGCTGAATGCAGAGAGCAATACGCTCTCCGTATTCAGCATTGCACCAGGTCTTGTGAGCTGCTGGTGCAACGCCGCCCCCTGCAGATTCGCGGCCGCCAGCAATTTCGGCGATGTCTGTACGCCTCCTCAGAGCAGGCGGACAGGTTATGGAGCAGCGGGTTCGCCAGAAACACGGGCCCTCAAGCAGGTTATGGAGCAGCAGGTTCGCCAGAAACATGGGCCCTCAAGCAGGTTATGCAGGCTCGCCAGAAACACGGGCCCTCAAGCTTCATCTGGAGCTTGATAAATGGGCCCCTAGGTGTGTCTCACATGCACCCCTCTACAGTTGTGCTGTACCCGCTCTTGTTGCTTTGAGCACTAGGGGCGCGATCCGATATAGATTGTAGTTTGCGGCGCAAGCGAGGGAACCCGCGTCGCCCGCAGTTTCAGCTCGCAACTCGAGCTATCCCATATACAGCGCCGTCAGATGCTAACGTTCCGTAAGTCTGACAAACCAGCAATGTCCAGAAATCTGCGCAAGTACAAATTTCTGGCGTCGCCAGTGACTTTTGGCACGTTAGAAACTGCCGGCGCCTACAAAACATGACTAAAGTCTAAATCACCCGCACTGTCTAACACGCCTCCCTAACATAGCCCGACAAGTCTAACACGCCTCCCTAACATAGCCCGCACTGTCTAACACGCCTCCCTAACATAGCCTGACACGTCTAACCCTCTATCCGCTATCCCCCCTCACTAGCCTAACAATAAAATATGTATTAACCCCTTAACCGCCGCTACCTAATAAAGTTATTAACCCCTAAACCGGCGCCAGCTATATTAAATCTATAACCCCCTAAAGTGAGCCCCTAACACCGCCGCCATCTACCTTACCTACCCCCTAAAGTGAGCCCCTACCCCGCCGCTATCTATTTTAAAATTATTAACCCCTAATCTAATCCCCCTACCCCGCCGCCAGCTATATTAAATTATTCAACCCCTAAAATACTAAACTATCCCTACCACTAAACCTAAGTCTAATCCTACAAATAGCCCTGAAAAGGGCTTTTTGCGTGCATTGCCCCAAAGTAACAGCTCTTTTGCCAGCCCTTAAAAGGGCTTTTGGCGGGGCTTTGTCACAAAGTAAACTGCTCTTTTGCCTACAATCTACATCCCCCTACACCGCGGCCACCTATAATAAATGTATTAACCCCTAATCTAATCCCCCTACACCGCCGCCAGCTATATTAACTATATTAACCCTAATTATATTAGGGTTAATATAGTTAATATAGTTATTATATTATATATATTAACTATATTAACCCTAATTATATTAGGGTTCATATAGTTAATATCGTTATTATATTATATATATATATATATTAAGTATAATAACCCTATCTAACTCTAACATCCTAACTAAACTCTTATTAAAATAAATCTAATATTAATATTATTAATTAAAATATTCCTATTTAAATCTAAATACTTACCTATAAAATAAACCCTAAGATAGCTACAATATAATTAATAATTACATTATAGCTATGTTAGGGTTTATATTTATTTTACAGGTAAATTGTTAATTATTTTAACTAGGTATAACAGCTATTAACCATTTAATAGCTACCTAGTTAAAATAATTACCCAATTACCTGTAAAATAAATCCTAACCTAAGTTACAAATACACCTACACTATCAATAAATTAAATAAACTACAAATATCTATCTAAAAATACAATTAAATAAACTAAACTAAATTACAAAAAAAAACAAACACTAAATTACAAAAAATAAAAAAAAGATTACAAGATTTTTAAGCTAATTACACCTATTCTAAGCCCCCTAATAAAATAATAAAGCCCCCCAAAATAAAAAAATTCCCTACCCTATTCTAAATTAAAATAAGTTCAAAGCTCTTTTACCTTACCAGCCCTTAAAAGGGCCTTTTGTGGGGGCATGCCCCAAAGAAAACTGCTCTTTTGCCTGCAAAAAAAAGCACAATACCACCCCCCAACATTACAACCCACCACCCACATACCCCTAATCTAACCCAAACCCCCCTTAAATAAACCTAACACTACCCACCTGAAGATCTCCCTACCTTGTATTCACCCAGCCGGGCCGAACCGATCCAGGCGATGTGTTCCAGCAAGCGGCAGTGAAGTCTTCATCCATCCGGGCGATGTCTTGAAGCAAGCGGCAGAGAGTCTTCTTCCATCGGCGACGTCTTCAAGCAAATCGGCATCTTCAATCTTCTTACTTCGCTCCTCCGCCGCGGAGCATCCTTCCGGCACGACGGCTTCCCGACGAATGAGGTTCCTTTAAATGACGTCATCCAAGATGGCGTCCGCCGAATTCCGATTGGCTGATAGGATTCTATCAGCCAATCGGAATTAAGGTAGAAAAATCTGATTGGCTGATTGAATCAGCCAATCAGATTCAAGTTCAATCTGATTGGCTGAAGACTCTCTGCCGCTTGCTTCAAGACATCGCCCGGATGGATGAAGACTTCACTGCCGCTTGCTGGAACACATCGCCTGGATCGGTTCGGCCCGGCTGGGTGAATACAAGGTAGGGAGATCTTCAGGAGGGTAGTGTTAGGTTTATTTAAGGGGGGGGGTTGGGTTAGATTAGGGGTATGTGGGTGGTGGGTTGTAATGTTGGGAGGGGGTATTGTGCTTTTTTTTTGCAGGCAAAAGAGCAGTTTTCTTTGGGGCATGCCCCCACAAAAGGCCATTTTAAGGGCTGGTAAGGTAAAAGAGCTTTGAACTTATTTTAATTTAGAATAGGGTAGGGAATTTTTTTATTTTGGGGGGCTTTATTATTTTATTAGGGGGCTTAGAATAGGTGTAATTAGCTTAAAAATCTTGTAATTTTTTTATTTTTTGTAATTTAGTGTTTGTTTTTTTTTTGTAATTTAGTTTAGTTTATTTAATTGTATTTTTAGATAGATATTTGTAGTTTATTTAATTTATTGATAGTGTAGGTGTATTTGTAGCTTAGGTTAGGATTTATTTTACAGGTAATTGGGTAATTATTTTAACTAGGTAGCTATTATATAGTTAATAACTATTTAATAGCTATTATACCTAGTTAAAATAATTAACAATTTACCTGTAAAATAAATATAAACCCTAATATAGCTATAATGTAATTATTAATTATATTGTAGCTATCTTAGGGTTTATTTTATAGGTAAGTATTTAGATTTAAATAGGAATATTTTAGTTTATAATATGAATTAGATTTATTTAATAAGAATTTAGTTAGGGGTGTTAGGGTTAGATAGAGTTAATATAGTTAATATAAATACTATAGTAACTATATTAACCCTAATATAATTAGGGTTAATATAGTTAATATATATATAATGTAATAACTATATTAACTATAATATACTTAGGGTTAATATAGATAATATAGCTGGCGGCGGGGTAGGTAGATTAAATTAGGGGTTAATAATTTTAATATAGATGGCGGCGGTTTTAGGGGCTCACAGTAGGGGGTTAGTTTATGTAGATGGCGACAGTTTAGGGGTTAAATACTTTATTATGGATTGCGGCGGGGGATTGCGGTTGACAGGGAGATAGACATTGCGCATGCGTTAGGTGTTAGGTTTATTTTAGCAGATCACGGTTGACAGGGAGATAGACATTGCGCATGCGTTAGGTGTTAGGTTTATTTTAGCAGCCAGTTTAGGGAGTTACGGGGCTCCAATACTCAGCGTAAGGCTTCTTACAGCTGCTTTTTGTGGCGAGGTGAAAATGGAGTAAGATTTCTCCATTTTCGCCACGTAAGTCCTTATGCTGTATATTGGATACCAAACTGCGCGGGTTTGGTATACCTGCCTATGGCCCAAAAAACTACGGGCGACGGCAGAAATATACGCGCGTAACTTCTAGGTTACGCCGTATATAGGATACCAAACCCGCGCAATTATTGGCATCGCCGACTTTTGCGGGCGACGATTTTTATCGGATCGACCCCTAGGTGGCAGAAGGGTTTGAAAAATATTCTTGTGAAACTGCTGCCATACTCCAGATATGTGCACACTCCTGACCCTACCTACCTGTTATAAAGTTAATTTTATAACAGAAGTAAATAGACAAGTTTTTGTTAAGATTGTACACTCTATTTGAATCATCCTTTTAATCACATTTGAATTTGACATTAAGAACTATTGCTGTTTCATATACATGATAAAAAAATGTTTCCATATAATAGGGTGACCATATTGCCGCTTCAAAAAGGGACGCATATGAAAAATGCATATGTCAGGCCTGTTTAAAGAAAGGTTTTGTATAAGAACCCTGACATATGTATTTTTTATATGTGTCCCTTTTAAAAGCGGCAATATGGTCACCCTAGCATATAACCTCCCTGTAATGAAGCACCAGTAAAATATTGCTGCAAATGTTGAGATGAAAGCAAAGAGTCACCTTATATAGAACTAATACAAACCATAAGGAGAGCCGTGGAAAATGTATTCTGATTGTTAATGTCATTCTAGTACATTAGAAAACTATTAGAAAAGCCAATTATCATGTGGTTTCACAATGGCTTTCTGCTGTGTTATCTTCACTAATACTTTGTATTAAAGGGATGTGAAAGTCAAATTTAGCCTTTCATGATTTAGATAGAGAATGCAATTTTAAAACATATTCAATTTTCTGTTGTCAAATTTACTTTGTTCTCTTGATATGCTATGCAGAAAAGCATACCTAGGTAGGCTTATGACCAGTAATGCACTACTGGATGCTAGCTGCTGATTGGTGGCGACACACATTTGTCTCTTGTCACTGGCTCACCATATGTGTTCAGCTAGCTATCAGTAGTGCATTGCTGCTCTGGGCTCAATTTAACTATGCATTTAACCCCTTTGCATGAGTTAAACACAAAGTTATATGCAAGCAACAGTGCAATAATAAAATATGCTAACATATTAGAGAATTTTCTTTTTACACTTTTATGTCCATTTTGACAGCAGTATTCCGGCTCTCAGAAAACACAAGGTTTTGGGACTTTTCTTTCTGATTGTTTCGAGTGTCATTAGATAGCTGTACACATGGTCTTTATCATTTTCTAGTTTAGTAAAAGCTAAAAACATAACTAGAATCACACTTATAGCACATGACACTTGTACATAACAAACATACAGTCATCAGAATGTTTATTTCTGATTTGAATTAAATAAAAAAAAGTATAAACTCTCTTAGAACGAAGTGAAATAGTTGACTGCAGGCCACAAATGATATTGCTGCTGGTCAGGTGAAAAACCTGCATTCAAACATATTAGACAATTGTAAATAATACTGAACTGCCATGCTTTACGTTTGTTTTAGCTGTTTGTCTTATGTGTCCATGTAGTCTGTTAAATTGTATGTGAAAAAAGTGAAAGACCGGTTTTATTTTCTTCTTACACCACATACACAATTGAGGTGTCTTTACTACTACAAACTGCAGCTCTACTAGTGGATTAGGAAGAGCATCAGGCGAAAAAAATCACAAGATGAAGGGACAAGAAACCCCAAAATGTTATTTCATGATTTGGATAGAACATACAATTTCAAACATGTTTCCAATTCACTTCTATTAACAGATTTGCTACATTAGTCAATTCAAATGGATTAGAATCAGGACCAATATCAGATCTTACCAAGAACTATTAAATATTAGTGGCACGGACATCTTATGGAAGAGAAAGGGCGCCACCTCAGCCATGTTTTCCTGGACACTTATGAGTTACACATGCTGCAGGGTAAGCAATGAGGAACACATATTGTGTTTCTGGACAGCACTATTTATATGCACTATTCATGTTCCTCCCTGCACACCCTGCAGCATGTGTAACTTATAAGTGTTCAGGAAAACATGGTTAAAGGACCAGTCAACACATTAGATTTGCATAATCAACAAATGCAAGATAACAAGACAATGCAATAGCACTTAGTCTGAACTTCAAATGAGTAGTAGATTTTTTATATAACAAATTACAGTTATGCATATTTCCACTCCCCTTGTACCATGTGATAGCAATCAGCCAATCACAAATGCATATACGTATAGTCTGTGAATTCTTGCACATGCTCAGTAGGATCTGGTGACTCAAAAATTGTAAATAAAAAAGACTGTGCATATATTTTTTAATGGAAGTAAATTGGAAAGTTGTTTAAAATTACATGCTGTATCTGAATCATGAAAATTTAATTTAACCTGAGTGTCCCTTTAAGGTGACAACCCTACTACTGATGACAGGTGTGAAAAACACTGCCCTAGAGAGGTTCCAGTCTAAATGAATATACAATCAGGTACATTTTACACCAGCACAGTTTTCATTTGCTGAGTATAGTTAAAGGGACACTCAAGTCAAAATAAATTTTTATGATTCAGATAGAACATGCGGTTTTAAGACACTTTCCAATTTACTTCCATTATTACTTTTTGCACAGTCTTGTTATATTCACACTTTCTGGGGAACAAGATCCTAATGAGCATGTGCACAAGCTCACATGGTATACTTACGGCTAGATTTAGAGTTTTGTCGGTAACGACCCGCGTAGCTAACGCTGGCTTTTTTCTGGCCGCACCTTTTAAATAACTCTGGTATTGAGAGTCCACAGAATGGCTGCGTTAGGCTCCAAAAAAGGAGCGTAGAGCATAATTTAACGCCACTGCAACTCTCGATACCAGAGTTGCTTACGGAAGCGGCCAGCTTCAAAAACGTGCTCGTGCACAATTCCCCCATAGAAAACAATGGGGCTGTTTGAGCTGAAAAAAAACCTAACACCTGCAAAAAAGCCGCGTTCAGCTCCTAACGCAGCCCCATTGTTTGCTATGGGGAAACACTTCCTACGTCTGCACCTAACACTCTAACATGTACCCGAGTCTAAACACCCCTAACCTTACACTTATTAACCCCTAATCTGCCGTCCCCGCTATCGCTGACCCCTGCATATTATTATTAACCCCTAATCTGCCGCTCCGTAAACAGCCGCTACTTACATTATCCCTATGTACCCCTAATCTGCTGCCCTAACATCGCCGACCCCTATATTATATTTATTAACCACTAATCTGCCCCCCACAACGTCGCCTCCACCTGCCTACACTTATTAACCCCTAATCTGCCAAGCGGACCACACCGCTATTATAATAAAGTTATTAACCCCTAATCCGCCTCACTAACCCTATAATAAATAGTATTAACCCCTAATCTGCCCTCCCTAACATCGCCGACACCTAACTTCAAACATTAACCCCTAATCTGCCGACTGGAGCTCACCGCTATTCTAATAAATGTATTAACCCCTAAAGCTAAGTCTAACCCTAACACTAACACCCCCCTAAATTAAATATAATTTAAATCTAACGAAATTAATTAACTCTTATTAAATAAATTATTCCTATTTAAAGCTAAATACTTACCTGTAAAATAAATCCTAATATAGCTACAATATAAATTATAATTATATTATAGCTATTTTAGGATTTATATTTATTTTACAGGTAACTTTGTATTTATTTTAACCAGGTACAATAGCTATTAAATAGTTAAGAACTATTTAATAGCTAAAATAGTTAAAATAATTACAAATTTACCTGTAAAATAAATCCTAACCTAAGTTACAATTAAACCTAACACTACACTATCAATAAATAAATTAAATAAAATACCTACAATTACCTACAATTAAACCTAACACTACACAATCAATAAATGAATTAAATACAATATCTACAAATAAATACAATTAAATAAACTAACTAAAGTACAAAAAATAAAAAAGAACTAAGTTACAAAAAAATAAAAAAATATTTACAAACATTAGAAAAATATTACAACAATTTTAAACTAATTAAACCTACTCTAAGCCCCCTAATAAAATAACAAAGCCCCCCAAAATAAAAAAATGCCCTACCCTATTCTAAATTACAAAAGTTCAAAGCTCTTTTACCTTACCAGCCCTGAACAGGGCCCTTTGCGGGGCATGCCCCAAGAAATTCAGCTCTTTTGCCTGTAAAAAAACACATACAATACCCCCCCCCCAAAATTACAACCCACCACCCACATACCCCTAATCTAACCCAAACCCCCCTTAAATAAACCTAACACTAAGCCCCTGAAGATCTTCCTACCTTGTCTTCACCTCACCGGGTATCACACCGATCCGTCCTGGCTCCGATATCTTCATCCAACCCAAGAGGGGGCTAGACATCAATCATCCAACGGCTGAAGAAGTCCAGAAGAGGGTCCAAAGTCTTCATCCTATCCGGGAAGAAGAGTAGATCCGGACCGGCAAGCATCTTCTTCCAAGCGGCATCTTCTATCTTCATCCGATGAGGACCGGCTCCATCTTGAAGACCTCCATCGCGGATCCATCCTTCTTCTCCGATGACTTCCTGACGAATGACGGTTCCTTTAAGGGACGTCATCCAAGATGGCGTCCCTCGAATTCCGATTGGCTGATAAGATTCTATCAGCCAATCGGAATTAAGGTAGGAAAATTCTGATTGGCTGATGGAATCAGCCAATCAGAATCAAGTTCAATCCGATTGGCTGATCCGATCAGCCAATCAGATTGAGCTCGCATTCTATTGGCTGTTCCGATCAGCCAATAGAAGCGAGCTCAATCTGATTGGCTGATTGACACGACTCTAAATACTGGAGTTAGAAAGATCCCATTGAAAAGATAGGATACGCAATTGACGTAAGGGGATCTGCGGTATGGAAAAGTCGTGGCTGAAAAGTGAGCGTTAGACCCTTTTCTGACTGACTACAATTACCGGCGGTAGCCTAAAACCAGCGTTAGGAGCCTCTAATGCTGGTTTTCACGGCTACCGCCAAACTCAAAATCTAGGCCATAGTCTGTGATTGGCTGATGTCTGTCATATGATACAGAAAAAATACTTGTCAGAAAAAAATCTACTGCTGATGTGAAATTCAGAGTAGGTGTTATTGCATTGTCTTTTTATTATGCATTTGTTAATTATGCAATTCTACTGCACAGAGTGGTCCTTTAAGGATGTTCTGTGTTTTCTACCATTTTACATGCACCAGATTCATGTAACTTACCGCTATAGCCTGCAGTCTGTCCTGCTGTGACTGTGATTCGCTGATTCTGCAATACATAAAAGCACCGTTAAATTAATTGTGTTACAGTTTTTTTCTCTCAAAAGAGACTTAAAAACTTAACATTAAAATGAACCCCATAACCTGCCCTGGGATTTGTATTGTATCCGCCAAGTGATTATTCCCCTTACTTTAAATACAGTTTGTTTTGAAACAGAAAAGCATAAGGGAAGCTGGAAGACTATATAAGGAAGGTAAACAATGATGGAAAGAAAGAATCAGAAAGCTAGGACTGAGGAGAAATACAGGAAACAGGCAGGATGTGTGTGTGTGTGAGGGAAAGCACATCTAAGGAAAACAGTGCAGAAGATGAGTTGGGCAAAGTAGTGTGTCCTGTTCCAAAATTAGCATTTCTCATACGTCATTAGCCAGTTAAAGTCATCATACAACACAATGTAATGCTTAGCTCTGCCTATAACTATGTATACACCGTAACAATCAGCATTTGTTTGCATTGCTCTGCACCTAATTGTACTACTCTGCATACAACCTCTGCTTTGCTCTTAAAGTGCACAGTATATACTCACTAGTCTGCATTTATATAAAGGGCACAGTATATACTCACTAGTCTGCATTTATATAAAGTGCACAGTATATACTCACTATTCTGCATTTATATAAAGAGCACAGTATATACTCACTATTCTGCATTTATATAAAGGGCACAGTATATACTCACTAGTCTGCATTTATATAAAGTGCACAGTATATACTCACTATTCTGCATTTATATAAAGTGCACAGTATATACTCACTATTCTGCATTTATATAAAGGGCACAGTATATACTCACTAGTCTGCATTTATATAAAGAGCACAATATATACTCACTAGTCTGCATTTATATAAAGTGCACAGTATATACTCACTAGTCTGCATTTATATAAAGTGCACAGTATATACTCACTAGTCTGCATTTATATAAAGTGCACAGTATATACTCACTAGTCTGCATTTATATAAAGTGCACAGTATATACTCACTAGTCTGCATTTATATAAAGTGCACAGTATATACTCACTATTCTGCATTTATATAAAGAGCACAATATATACTCACTAGTTTGCATTTATATAAAGTGCACAGTATATACTCACTAGCCTTCATTTATATAAAGAGCACAGTATATACTCACTAGTCTGCATTTATATAAAGAGCACAGTATATACTCACTATTCTGCAATTATATAAAGTGCACAGTATATACTCACTAGTCTGCATTTATATAAAGTGCACAGTATATACTCACTAGTCTGCATGTATATAAAGTGCACAATATATACTCACTATTCTGCATTTATATAAAGTGCACAGTATATACTCACTAGTCTGCATGTATATAAAGAGCACAATATATACTCCCTATTCTGCATTTATATAAAGTGCACAGTATATACTCACTAGTCTGCATTTATATAAAGAGCACAGTATATACTCACTATTCTGCATTTATATAAAGTGAACAGTATATACTTACTAGTCTGCATTTATATAAAGAGCACAATATATACTCACTATACTGAATTTATATAAAGTACAAACCATATACTCACTATTCTGCATTTATATAAAGTGCACAACATATACTCACTATTCTGTATTTATATAAAGTACACAGTATATATTCACTATTCTGCATGTATATAAAGTACACAGTATATACTGACTATTCTGCATGTATATAAAGTGCACAGTATATACTCACTATTCTGCATTTATATAAAGTGCACAACATATACTCACTATTCTGCATTTATATAAAGTGCACCACATATACTTACTATTCTGCATTTATATAAAGTGCAGAGCATATACTCACTATTCTGCATTTATATAAAGTGCAGAGCATATACTCACTATTCTGCATTTATATAAAGTGCACAACATATACTCACTATTCTGCATTTATATAAAGTGCACAATATATACTCACTACTCTGCATTTATATAAAGTGCAGAGCATATACTCACTATTCTGCATGTATATAAAGTACACAGTATATACTGACTATTCTGCATGTATATAAAGTGCACAGTATATACTCACTATTCTGCATTTATATAAAGTGCACAACATATACTCACTATTCTGCATTTATATAAAGTGCACAACATATACTTACTATTTTGCATTTATATAAAGTGCAGAGCATATACTCACTATTCTGCATTTAAATAAAGTACAGAGCATATACTCATTATTCTGCATTTATATAAAGTGCACAGTATATACTCACTATTCTGCATTTATATAAAGTACACAGCATATACTCATTATTTTGCATTTATATAAAGTGCACAGTATATACTCACTAGTCTGCATTTATATAAAGTGCACAATATATACTCAGTATTCTGCATGTATATAAAGTGCACAACATATACTCATTATTCTGCATTTATTAAAAATGCACAACATATACTCACTATTCTGCATTTATATAAAGAGCACAATATATACTCACTAGTCTGCATTTATATAAAGAGCACAATATATACTCACTATTCTGCATTTATATAAAGTGCACAGTATATACTAACTATTCTGCATTTATAAAAAGTGCACAATATATACTCACTATTCTGCATTTTATATAAAGAGCACAATATATACTCAATTTTCTGCATTTATATAAACTGCACCACATATACTCACTACTCTGCATTTAAAGAAAGTGCACAGTATATACTCAATATTCTGCATTTATAAAAAAAACACAATATATACTCACTTTTCTGCATGTATATAAAGTGCACAACATATACTCACTATTCTGCATTTATATAAAGTGCACAGTATATACTCACTATTCTGCATTTATATAAAGTACACAGTAAATACTTAATATTCTGCATTTATATAAAGTACACAGTATATACTCACTCTTCTGAATTTATATAAAGTACACAGTATATACTCACTATTCTGCATTTATATAAAGTGCACAATATATACTCACTATACTGAATTTATATAAAGTACAAACCATATACTCACTATTCTGCATTTATATAAAGTGCACAACATATACTCACTATTCTGTATTTATATAAAGTACACAGTATATATTCACTATTCTGCATGTATATAAAGTGCACAGTATATACTCACTATTCTGCATTTATATAAAGTGCACAACATATACTCACTATTCTGCATTTATATAAAGTGCACCACATATACTTACTATTCTGCATTTATATAAAGTGCAGAGCATATACTCACTATTCTGTATTTATATAAAGTGCAGAGCATATACTCACTATTCTGCATTTATATAAAGTGCACAACATATACTCACTATTCTGCATTTATATAAAGTGCACAATATATACTCACTACTCTGCATTTATATAAAGTGCAGAGCATATACTCACTATTCTGCATGTATATAAAGTACACAGTATATACTGACTATTCTGCATGTATATAAAGTGCACAGTATATACTCACTATTCTGCATTTATATAAAGTGCACAACATATACTCACTATTCTGCATTTATATAAAGTGCACAACATATACTTACTATTTTGCATTTATATAAAGTGCAGAGCATATACTCACTATTCTGCATTTAAATAAAGTACAGAGCATATACTCATTATTCTGCATTTATACAAAGTGCACAGTATATACTCACTATTCTGCATTTATATAAAGTACACAGCATATACTCATTATTTTGCATTTATATAAAGTGCACAGTATATACTCACTAGTCTGCATTTATATAAAGTGCACAATATATACTCAGTATTCTGCATGTATATAAAGTGCACAACATATACTCATTATTCTGCATTTATTAAAAATGCACAACATATACTCACTATTCTGCATTTATATAAAGTGCAGAGCATATACTCATTATTGTGAATTTATATAAAGTGCACAACATATACTCATTATTCGGCATTTATATAAAGTGCACAATATATACTCACTAGTCTGCATTTATATAAAGAGTACAGTATATACTAACTATTCTGCATTTATATAAAATGCACAGTATATACTCACTATTCTGCATTTATATAAAGTGCACAATATATACTCACTACTCTGCATTTATATAAAGTGCAGAGCATATACTCACTATTCTGCAGGTATATAAAGTGTACAACATATACTCACTATTCTGCATTTATATAAAGTGTACAACATATACTTACTATTCTTCATTTATATAAAGTGCAGAGCATATACAGTACTCACTATTCTACATGTATTTAAAATGCAGAGCATATACTCATTATTCTGCATTTATATAAAGTGCACTACATATACTCACTATTCGGCATGTATATAAAGTGCACAGTATAGACTCACTATTCTGCATTTATATAAAGTGCACAATATATACTCACTATACTGAATGTATATAAAGTACAAACCATATACTCACTATTCGGCATTTCTATAAAGTGCACAACATATACTCACTATTCTGCATTTATATAAAGTGCACAGTATATACTCACTATTCTGCATTTATATAAAGTGCACAGTATCTACTCACTATACTGCATTAATATAAAGTGCACAACATATACTCACTATTCTGCATTTATATAAAGTGCACAATATATACTCACAATTCTGCATTTATATAAAGTGCACAGTATATACTCACAATTCTGCATTTATATAAAGTGCACAATATATACTCACTATTCTGCATTTATATAAGGTGCACAATATATACTCACTATTCTGCATTTATATAAAGTGCACAATATATACTCACTATTCTACATTTATATAAGGTGCACAATATATACTCACTATGCTGCATTTATATAAGGTGCACAATATATACTCACTATTCTGCATTTATATAAAGGTGCACAATATATACTCACTAGTCTGCATTTATATAAAGGTGCACAATATATACTCACTATTCTGCATTTATATAAAGGTGCACAGTATATACTCACTATTCTGCATTTTTATAAGGTGCACAATATATACTCACTATTTTGCATTTATATAAAGGTGCACAGTATATACTCACTATTCTGCATTTTTATATAACTTGTACAGCATATGCTCCCTATTCTGCATTTATATAAAGTGCACAGTATATACTCACGATTCTGCATTTATATAAAGTGCACAGTATATACTCACTATTCTGCATTTTTATATAAAGGGCACAGTATATACTCACTATTCTGCATTTATATAAAGTGCACAATATATACTCGCTATTCTGCATTTATATAAAGTGCACAGTATCTACTCACTAGTCTGCATTTATATAAAGAGCACAGTATATACTCACTATTCTGCATTTATATAAAGTACACAGCATGTACTGACTATTCTGCATTTATAAATGTGCACTACATCTACTTACTGTACTTTTATATAAAGTGCTCTGCATCGATATATACAATTCTGCCCTGTGGTCTGAATATACACACTGCTCTGCCTCTTAATATGTTGCTCCCCTATATAAAGTGATAAGTATATGCAAGCCAGTCTACACTTACAGTGGCCTGCAAATAGTGTTTTACATTTACACACTATTATTATTATTATTAACAGGTATTTGTAGAGCGTCATATTCTGCAGTGCTATAAACACAGTTGGTATACAGGATAACATACGGATCAAATGGGTAGAGTATCTATCTATCTATCTATCTATCTTATTTTTACACATATCTGCCACCTTTTCTGGAAAAAATACTGGCCATGCTAATTAACATACATTTTAATTACATAATTAATTATACAACATGGATCAGGAACTAAAGCTGCTAGGACTGATCTTAAACTATAATTTGTCCATAATTATATTGCAATATACTTAGAATATGTTTGACCATGATAGCATATTTATTTCTATATTTAATAATTATTTTCAACTTTTACCTGAACCTTAAAAATACCGGCCATGGGTTAGATTACAAGTGGAGTGCTAATGATAACAGGATAAGCAGTATTGCAACCAGGCTAACTAGTGTGCATATTAGAAGTTGAAAGTAAACGTTCAAATTAATTAACTTAACGATTAGTGCGCCTGATGACCTAGCGTAAAGTGTATGGGTTAAAAAATAAATTGCAGAAAACACATCACAAACACATTCAAATAAACAATTGCACATTTATATACATCTTCTGGTAAAAAAGACCCATAAAAATATTAACAAAAATGTTTTTTAAGGGTTAAAAGGGGTATGGTATATGACAAGGTATTTGTCTGGGAAGGGCTATTATATAGTATAAAACAGAAGTGAGTACACACCTGTGCAATATCACTTAAATGCCAAATGATTCAAAATGGTATCACCTTACAGCAATTTTACAGTAGGGTATTTGCACTTATGTAAAATTACAAAGTAACAGTTTAGATTTACTATATAAAAATACCGGCCCCACAGTAGGAACTCAATGCAACAAAAGTCAGAACACCTTTCATTACTGAGATTCACAACTTTTATGTTTTCCAATACTTTGAATGTCCACCTTTATTTTTGATGACAGACTCAATCGTTCTGGGCATAGAGGATACCGGTGCTGAACACATTTCTGGAGAGATGTTCAGTCATTCTTCAGAGACTGCTGCTTTTTGCTGGAGGGGTTGTGTTGCTTTACAATTCTCTTTAAAATACCCCAAAGGTGTTCTATTGGATTTAAGTCAGGCGACATGCTTGGCCAGGTCATAGTTTTCACTTTTTTCTTCTTTAGAAACTCTTTTATGATTTTGGCAGTGTGCTTTCGTTCTTATGCTGGAATATTCCTCTTCTGTTAAACGTCTGGAGACTAGGAGCCATTTTGTCAGCCAGTATTTAGGTATATCCACAGGCATTCATGGTGCCATCTATATACGTCAACTCCCCTACACCTTGTGCACTCATGCAGCCCCATATCGTCACACTCCCACCTCTGTGTTCACTGTTGGGACTATGCATTCACTGTAATAATCCTGGCCAGGTTCCTGCCAAACATACTGGACCCCAGCTGAGCCAAACACATTTATATTGGTTTATATTGACCAAAGAATGAACTCCAATTATTCATCAGGCTTCTTTTCATGCTGTTTAGCAAAGTTTAATCTTCCAGTTTTGTGCCAGAGAGCAGGCAGGTTTTTTTTTCTTGGACGACGTCCATAGAAGTTGACATTATGCAATGTCCTACACAATGTCTAAACTGTCACAGAAACTCCAATTTCCATTGATAACCCCTGAGCCATGTCTGAAGCCCTTGTGGTCTGTTTTTCAGAGCTAGATTGTGCAAGTAGCGCACTGTCCGTGTCGTTTTACCATTGCGGCTCTGATTAGTGGTACGTTCTATACCTCCTGATTAGTGCTGCAACTGTGTTCCTGAATCATTTTCCATCTTTGTGATTCTCAAAACTTTTTAATTCCTCTGGCAATTCTTTTCCATGTGGAGCAATGACGCAGACTGGCAGATACACACAATCCATACGTTCACAGGTAATTTTATAACCATGTTCATTCAATTAGGCTAATTGGAAATCACAGGTGTACTCAATTTTGTTTCAATGATTTAACTTGTGTGTCAGTGATTACAAGTGCATTCACATTTGTTGCATTGAGTTTATACTTTGGGGCCTGTATTTTCAACATAGTCTTTCTAAAGAATTTGTTTTTGATTGTTCAGAAGAGGAAATATTCTACTTGTCAACTTAGAAATAATGCAATTATTGAGAAATTATATTATTTTGACTTATTTCACATTTTAGTAACATTGCACAAGGGTGTACTCACTTCTGTTGTATACTAATTGTATAAATTAGACATGTGCGTTTCGTTACGTCCGAATTTTGATTCGAATGCATCCGAATTTCCGAATCTGCACCATAACTAAAATCCCGAAAAATTCCAAAAATGAATAAATCAGTTTCCGAATTTGCGGATCCATTCTTTATTCATATTCAGAATTTTTCATTGTTCTAATCTAAACCGCAGATCCCCAACATCGCCGACACAAACTAAATCACTTAATAATCCTATTAACCTCTAAACCGCTGTTTCCTGACACTAACTAAACCTATTAACCCCTGAACATCGCCAAAACTAACTAAACTGATTAACCCCTAAACCGCAGTTCCCCGACACTAACTAAACCTATTAAACCCTAAACCGCAGTTCCCAAACATCGCCGACACTAACTAGACCTATTTACCCCTAAACCGCCGTTCCCAAACATCGCAGACACTAACTAGACCTATTTACCCCTAAACCGCCGTTCCCAAACATCGCCAAAACTAACAAAACCTATTAACCCCTAAACCGCATTTCTCCAACATCACCAACACTAACTAAACCTATTAAACCCTAAACCGCAGTTCCCCAACATCACCGCCACTAACTAAACCTATGAAACCCTAAACCGCAGTTCCCAAACATCGCCGACACTAACTAAACCTATTAACCCCTAAAACACTGTTCCCAAACAGCGCCAAAACTAACAAAACCTATTAATCCCTAAAACGCCGTTCCCAAACATTGCCAAAACTAACAAAAGATGGCTGATCTGACCCAGACGATCCCATGCCTGACGAGCCCTGGTTAACAGAACACAGACAGTATCTCATCAACACCTCCCTCTCCGGAAGGTATAAAAGCGTCAACGCCATAGATATGGCCATGCGGAACCGTGCCATAACCGCTGGAGGAAACAAGCCACCTTCCGGAGAAGGGGTAACAGCATTAGAGACACCTGCTTGTGTAGCTAGGGAAGGATCTAGGACACGTGCCTCGCGGGATGTGGGATCCCCAGGGGCGGATGGCTCAGCGGACTCTAAGGTCCCTGTTGCGGGAGAAGAAAGCACTCTAAAGCGGCATTCGGAACATAACTGATGGGCATGGATTACCCAGGCCATCTCATACTCTTCGCAAGAAGTAGAATCTGAACCAGAGGCATCTGTCTCCAAAATATCTGAATCCTCCATTGGATAAGAATTATGTATAGAAGAAGAAAAAGAAAAACGGCACCTTACACCCCCAATGGCTGGGGCACTCACCACCTCCTGAGACACAGACAACTAGCGAAACAGACTTGTTCCGTCGCCACGCAGTCAGGAATGCGGAAATGGAGTGCAGAACATGACCACGCCTAGTCACAAGGTACACCGTGCAGGCCAGAAAAAAGCACACCAAGGCCACAAGAGCCGCGCAGTCTGACAAAAAAGGCTGTTATGTTCTGATAAAATCACAAGCCCAAGCGTCACTACACATAAGCAGACAGAATCACATAACAAACATGATTAAAGTCCCCCCTGTTCAATATCCCCTCTCAGGAGATATTAACCCTTGATTCCATAAAGATAAAGGAGTCCCACTGAGAAACTGACTTCTTCGTTCACATAACACTCACACATCGAAGTAAAATGAAACGATCTTACCAGAATCTACGCCGTGGAACAGGAAACACAGCCCTTCAAGTGTGACAGATAGTAGCCTCGCTTCTGACATGGACTTGAGTGAAGAAAGCAGGCAGCGAAACTCGTCAACGCTGATTGCTAAGGAGCTGTTAACATGCATCTCCGGACTCTAACATTCATCCATGCCCTCACTGAGAGGCTGACAGGATTACTTAAAACTCCAGTCCCATTTCGAAGACCCTCCATAAGAGAATATCTAAAATCTTCCGACACTTCTCTGTCAACCTCCTGTGACGAAAGGCAAAGAATGACTGGGGGATGAGGTAAGTGGGGGAGGTATTTAAGTATTTGGCTGGGGTGTCTTTGCCTCCTCCTGGTGGTCAGGTTCTGAATTCCCAAAAGTAATGAATGCAGCTGTGGACTCTTCCCGTTTAAGAAGAAAATTAAAATCAGCCAATAGGAATGAGAGCTGCTTAAATTGGCTTTTTTATGGGTGTCTGTTTTCATTTGTATGCAAAAGAGCTGTTTAACTTTAGGGCAATGCCCTACAAAAAGTCCTTTTAAGGGCTATTGGTAGTTTATTATAGAGTAGGGTTTTTTTTATTTTGGGGTGGGGTTTTTTGTTTGTTTTTTAAATGGGGTATTAGAATAGAAATAATTTTTATTACTTTGGATCATTTTGTTTGTTATTTTTTGTAATGGTATTTTTTTATTTTTGTTTTTTTTTTGTTTTTTTTTAGATTAGGCATTTTTTATTTTTAATGGGCCAAAAAAGAGTTGAATGCCCATACAAATGCCCTTTTCAGGGCAATGGGTAGATTAGGTTTATTTTTATTTTGTGGGTTTGGGGGGTTAATGTTAGGGGGTGTTTGTTTTTAGTTTTTTGCAAAAGAGCTGTTAACTTTAGGGCAATGCCCTACAAAAAGCTCTTTTAAGGGCCCTTGGTAATTTATTATAGATTAGGGTTTTTTATTTTGGGGTGTTATTTTTTGTAATGGTACTTTTTTTTATTTTTTGCAATTTTAGTATTTCTTATTTTTTGTAATTGTAGTTTTAATTTTTTTTGTAATGTTAGGTCTTTTATTTTTGTAATGTTAGTTTTTTTTATTTTTAGTAATGTTAGGTTTTTTATTTTTAGTAATGTTAGGTTTTTTATTTTTAGTAATGTTAGGTTTTAGTGTAAGCTTAGGTTTTATTTTTATTGCACCGGTAAGTTTGTATTTTTTTTTTTAAATAGTTAGTTAATAATTAACTTTAATTTATTTTAATTGTGTTAAAGTTAGGAGGTGTTAGGTTTAGGGGTTAATATAGTTTAATTTAGGTTGTTGCAATGTGGGGGTGACGGTTTAGGGGTTAATAGGTTTAGTTAGTGTCGGCGAAGTCGGGGAACTGCGGTTTAGGGCTTAATAGGTTTAGTTAGTGTTGGCAATGTTTGGGAACAGCGGTTTAGGGGTTAATAGGTTTAGATAGTGTCGGCGATGTTTGGGAACTGCGGTTTAGGGGTTAATACATTTAGTTAGTGTTGGCAATGTTTGGGAACAGAGGTTTAGGGGTTATTAGGTTTATTTAGTTTTGGCGATGTCGGGGAACTGCGGTTTAGGGGTTAATAGGTTTAATCAGTGTTGGCAATGTTTGGGAATGGCGGTTTAGGGGTTAATAGGTTTAATTAGTGTTTAGTTAGTGTTGGCGATGACGGGGAACGGCGGTTTAGGGGTTAATAGCTATATTTATTGTCAGTGATGTGGGGGGTGCGGTTTAGGGGTTAATAGGTCTAGGTAGTGTTGGCGATGTGGGGGGACGGCGGTTTGGGGGCTAATAGCTTTATTTAGTGTCGGCGATGTGGGTGGTGGCGTCGGCGGTTTTAGATAATTTTGTTTTAGCAATCACTGGCATATTAGTTATGTTTAATTAAATCGTTTTTTTTCGGATCCATTCTTTATTCATATGTATTATTCAATTCTAAACTTCAGAATAGAATAATGCATATGAATAAAGAATGGATCCGAAAAAACGATTTAACTTAAAGGGACATGAAACCCAATTTTTTTTTCTTTTGTGATTTAGAAAGAGCATGTCATTTTAAACAACTTTCTAATTTACTTCTATTATCTAATTTGCTTCATTCTCTTGATATAACTTGCTGAAAAGCATATCTAGATATGCTCAGTAGCTGCTGATTGGTTGCTGCACATAAAGGCCTTGTGTGATTGGCTCACACATGTGCATTGCTATTTCTTCAACAAAGGATATCTAAAGAATTGAGCAAATTAGAAAGTAAATTGGAAAGTTGTTAAAAATTGCATGCCCTATCTGAATTATGAAAGTTTAATTTTGACTAGACTGTCCCTTTAACATAACTAATTTGCCGAAACATTTTTTTTTTTTTTTAACTTAACTAAACTAATTTGCTGAAACAAAATGATTTCTTTAACTATTGGAAGCTAAACAATTTTTTTAGCATCGCACATGTCTAGTATATATACAGTGGTCTCCCCAGGACCTTTTTAATGGGCACACTACCCAGCTAATTTTACTGACCACCCAGCTAAAATTTTAGCCAATATTAAGCTAAAATTGTTTATTGCACACATTATCATTAAAACAAATTATGTTAAATTATGTAAATAATTTGCACTTTGGATAGCAGAAAGTTGCATAATATTTTAAATATTATACTGCCCCCACCCGGCAAATTCATAGTGCCACCCAGCTGGCAAAATTTTCTGGATAAAGAATTTATGTATGTATATATATATATATATATATATATATATATATATATATAAATAAAATGAAGCGCAGGTATGCCTGCGTGAAACATGTCAGGTGTTCCAGTCTGTAATGACCCTTTGACTGTGGTTGAATAAATTGATACCTGATTTACAGCACTTTCGTTGTCTGGCAGCAGTTTTCCTTTCTGCTTTCTGCATATATATATATATATATATATATATGTATATATATATATATATATATGTATATATATATATATATATATATATATATATATATATATATATGTGTGTGTGTGTGTTACGGGTAAAAAGTCAGATATCCAGGTAATCCTAAAATTACCTGGGTATAACTGACATTACCCAGCGGCTGTGGGTAAAGCCCGATGTAAAATCATACATCAGGCTTTAACCGGGTAATCCTAGGATTACCAAAAAGCTTTTGGATAAAGCTCATCTAGGGGAGGAGGGGGAAGTAGGTAGAGGGGGATCCTATGAGGGAGGGGGCAGCTACACTACAGAAAAAAATGTTTTTGTTTTTTTTTAATAAAAAAATAAAAATTATAGCAAACTGGCTACTGGCAGAAAGCTGCCAGTACCCAAGATGGCAGAAATCAGTTTAAGGGGGGAGGTTTAGAGAGCTGTTTAGGGGGGGATCAGGGAGGTTGGGGGGTAAGGGGGATCCTACACTGCAGAAAATATATAAAATATATATATATATAAAAAATTTTTTTTTTAAAAGCCTTATATTTTCTTACTGGCAGACTTTCTGACCGTACTTAAGATGGGGGCGATTATTGGGGGGTGGGGGAGGGAAGAGACCTGTTTGAGAGGGATCAGGTAGGGATCAGGGGGTGGGAAGTGTCAGGTGGAAGGGTAATCTCTACACTAGAGCACAAATTAACCTTAAAAGGTACCTGATTAACCCATTCACTGCTGGGAATAATAAAAGGGTGGTGCTCAGCTGCAATTAGCGGCATTTTAAATACCAAAAAGCAATGCCAAAGCCATATATGTCTGCTATTTCTGAACAAAGGGGAACCCACAGAATCGTTTACAACCATTTGTGCCATGGTTACACAAGCTGTTTGTAAATAATTTCAGTGAGAAACCTAAAGTTTGTGAAAAAGTTAATGATTTTTTTTAATTTTATTGCATTTGGCGGTGAAATGGTGGCATGAAATATACCAAAATGGGCCTAGATCAATACTTGGGTTGTCTACTAAAAAAAAATATATACCGGTATATAGTTTTGATAGGTAAATATAAAAAAAAGACTCTATTTCTGTTTAAATGTAGTGATGGCAAAAATGCTAAAAATGCTCTGGTCTTTTTGGGAAGCTTTCGTCTGAAATGCCCGGTTCTTAAGGGCTTAAACAACATTCCAATTTACTTCTATTATCTAATTTGCTTTATTCTTTAGATATCGTTTGCTGAAGAAATAACAATGCACATAGGCGAGCCAATCACAAATCTATGTGCAGCCACCAATCAGCAGCTACTAAGCCTATCTAGATTTGCTTTTCAGCAAAAGGATATCAAGAGAATGAAGCAAATTAGATAATAGAAGTAAATTAGAAAGTTGTTTAAAATTGCATGTCCATTCTAAATAAAAAAAAAATTGGGTTTCATGTCCCTTTAATATATTTTAATGTGTTTTGACTATAAATACTTTACATTCCAATGTTCTTTACTTAGATGAAAATATTATTTTATTTTTAAATATATATTTCTAAATATATCTATCTATAAATATATATATATATATATATATATATACACACCTCTATATATTCATATAGATATATAGGTAGATATATATTTTACAAAAAGATATATATATATATATATATATATATATCCTATATAATAAAAGTCCAGGTATGTTTGTCAGATGCAGTCATGCGCAGTAGAGACTGAGCAAGGACAAACATACCTGGCCTTGAGCAGCAGAGAAAGTGTTTTTCTGCCGTGGAGGGGCGTGGCTGGGCGTGTTACAATGGGGGTGTGAGTATATCATCCCTCAACGACAGGGGTATTTTACTACTTAGTGCTGTATTTTTGTTCTCTTTTTACACACACACACACACACACACACACACATATATATATATATACACCCATTTCGCTGCTAAGCTTTTTTTCATCCCAGTGCTGTGACAATTTTGAGCTTTTTTTTCTACCTACATTTACTCCCTATTGTAATTCAAATTTCAGTGAGTGACCCACACAAATTATATATTGGTTTTTTAAGCATGCTCAGCAGATTCACAATATGCCATTATATATATATATATATATATATTTCATGGCATGTGAGACAGCTGCGGCAACTGCTGTTACTGTGACCACCTTATTAAACTGTCATCAAGGGTAGCCACATATGAAATAGTAGCCCATACAGGCTTTTTGGGGGGTTATAATATAGATTAGAGAGGTCAAATTGTGCAGTACAGAAATAAAAGCACTTTTTTTCTTGCAAGGAGTTCACTGTTACCACAGTGATCACCTGATCATACAGACAAAATGAATATATAGATAATGTATATATATATTTTAAGAGAGAGACTTGTCTACTATAAAATAAAGTCTATTAGGGGTCTCTAGACATACCAGATTTTTTTTTATTGTGCATATAATGTAATAGCCCCAAGCAAATCCCCATGTGTTTTTTTAACTTTATTTTTAAACGATCTGTTGTGTCTCACTGCAGATGATTCTCTTTTAAATGAGGGGTTTTGGAGGTTTGTAGCTGAGATCCAGGGGTTTAAAAATCCTGCCCCCATCGAGTTCCATTGCAGCTGCCGGTATGTATTCTTGTTCAGCCCCTTTGTGACGTTACTACACATGTACGTGGTGACGTCACCGGAACTCCCACTAGGCCACCAACGATCCCCAGCCTGCGGTAAAAATAGTGTTGTGATCGGCAATCCCACTGCATGACGAGAATGGCTTGTCATGCACTTACAGGTAGCAATGTGCATGACGAGAACGCCTAGTCATGCGCGTTGAAGGGGTTAAAAATAAAAATAACCTTCATAACTACCTTCGGGTTTAACACAGTTCGTCTTATGCGTCATTGGGTTAGTGTGCGAGTGATAAGTGTTAGGATTTTTCCACAGCGAGCACAATTGAAGTCTACGGGAGAAGTTAACACGGTTGTGATATACAAAGTCCGGAAGTTAGCGAACATCGGACTTTTGCTCACGCTCTAAACCCGCCTGCGTTAAAATGTTACTTTGAGCACAGTTCGCGTGCAAGCTATTTTAAGTAATCTGGCCCCATGTTTGTAAAATTCTGGCTGGGTGGCAGCCCTACTAGATCTACAGTGTTCAGTATACTTCAGTTACATGGACACGGCGTAATTATACACCACTCTGAACATAAATAAATTGTGCTGCATATACAAATATTTCTGCTATTTAACAGACAGCACTGTGCCTATACACAAACTGCTAAGCTCTTCAGCGCATACAGACTACTCTGCTCCTGAATACAGTGGTTATTATGTACAAGATGGTGGCCGCTGCATCCACATGCTGCACATGTGTAGTGCTCAGTGATTCACATGTATGCCAATATGTGCCAATGAATACATTACAAGGCATCTATAGAACCCCTGCTCTTAAAGGGATATTCAAGTCAAAATTTAAATACACATAGATGAATCACATCTTTGAATGTAAACATATTTGCAATATATATGTACTGGCAGTAATGCTTCTAGTAAAAGTTATCACTGTTTTAGTGTTAACATTTTTCTCTGCACGTGCATGTTGTGACGCATAGCTAAATATTCTCAGTGCACCACCATTTAAAATACTGTAGCTGCTCAGAGCGCCAGTGGGGCTTGTTTGTATCATGTCAGCAATTAACAAATTGAATCATTACAAGATGGTACAGGCACCTTAGGCTCTCTGAGCAAGTACTGTGTTTAAAATGCTGCTGCACGGTGTATACTTAAAGTGAATGTCAATTTTTTAAGTTCAAAAAGTATGATTATATAGCTAATAAGTATATTAAACAAACCGCAATTTTCATTTTGTCATAAGATGTCTAATAAAAGTTTATATACATTTGCAAATATCGTTATTTGTGTATACCTGCTCCTCCCACTCTCAACTTCCTTATTCTGTTCCATATTACGTATACAGCGGTCCCACCCGCTGTTTACGTAGTGGCAATGCGCGCTCCCGTCTCTGCTCAACACTGCGCATGCGTCAAACCCGATTCCGCTGTCAATACATTCACTGAATACTATTGTTATAGAAGCAAAGCATCTCCTCTGAATTGCCCTAATTATTATTGGTATCTTATAGTAGAATACGGAGCCCATTTAAAAATATACTTACCGGGCGCTATAATATTTGGAGAATGAATGAAGTCCGTGAAGTTTGCAATTGCGCATGCGCGAAATGTGAACGAGCTTCATATAAGATTATCGGAAGAGCTGTCAAACGCAAGCGCAATACAGACGCGTGACGAAATATAAAGGGGGTGGGTCCCCCTGTGGTTAATAACGTTATTGGTTGTAAGGAGCGTGACTAAAAATGATAATGAGTAATCTAAAATGCCAGGCGGAGGATACGGATGTCGGGTGCAAGGATATAAAGATTAAAAATGACGGTACATACAATGTTTAAAAAAAAATCATGAATTAAACTCATGTTATTTAAACTTAACTGTTACGCCGAACTCTAGCGAGCCACCGGACTTTACATTCACTTTAAATACACTTTTGAAACAGCTATAGATTTTATTGCAAGCATTTTTTCTAATACATGTATATTACAAAAATGTTTCTATTCAAAACTGAAATGCATCCTCGTGAGTTTCAATTTTGTCTGGAATGTCCCTTTAATATCGCAGCACTGAATATACATACTGATCTGTCCTTGAATACATTGATCTGCAAATACTTGTTGCTCTTTGTCTACATCTTCATCTGCCACAAAACACCGACTGCTAAATAAACACACAGCTTTGCCATTGATCACAGTGCACAGCATATGCGTAGCTCTCAAGCACTTGACTAAAATGCTCTACATATTCACTCTGATTCTGGTTTCAGCGCGGTTTACGAACGGCTTCCCCAATGAATACTGTACCCGGCATCAGCACACTGCTCTGTCATGAATACAATGCTCTGTTATACACACTGTCCTGCCCTTGAATGCAAGACTCTGTAAGCAGCAGCATTGCAGGACTTAGGTTACCCCAGGGCATATAGTATTTACAACAGCCAGTCGCTTACGCCACACTCTGCCAAGGCCCTTGTGATGTGATCATATGACACATCACTAGACATAGCCCTGAATTATTATGGGTCTATCTAGTGATAGGGGAAACTGTCAGATAGGTACTGTATATGAAAAACATGCAGCACACAATTCCTGGCATGTAAAAGTGATGGGAAGGGGCTAAGTGGGAGAGCAAGAAAGACTGAGAAGAGAGGAATACAAGGGGAAGAGGGGAAGTACATAAGAACCTGTATATTGCTAGGATAGGGGATCCAGCAGTCAAAGGGAAGAAGAGAGAGCAGAGAAAAGCGAGGAGAGAGAGAGAGAGCAGAGAAAAGCGAGGAGAGATGGAGCAGTCAGACGAGAAACGGAATGGGCAAGAACAGCGGGAAGTGGGGGATGGGAGGGTGAGAGGCTCTCTCTGCAGATTGTTAAAAGCAATACATTTATGTGATACAGGGGATGAATGGGTTGGATACTGAAGCCTTTTTTTTATTAGACTGAGTGTGTGTGTGTATATGTATGTATGTATATATATCTATCTATATATATATATATATATATATATATATATATATATATATATATATATATATATATATAAAATATGCAAACATGCAAACATACCTTGCCATATCTTGGGAATCACTACCCCTACAATTTTGTTAATTCTGAATGAGCTTACATATCTCATCACATACACCTTCGCTCAGACATAAAAAAGGGCATGGCAGAGATATATACATAGATAGATAGTTAGACAGATAGCTACATACATGGCCAACAAAATAGATTCTTTGGTACAAGCTCCCGGGTAAGTAAATCCAAGCTAATCTTTTTTGTTGTACTGATTTATGTTTGTAGTTAACACCATTTTTACGGGATCAGTGAATATGCATCCAGCCTTATCTGCCCATGCTATGAAATGTGCACTAAGGTGTGTGTGTGTTATGTGCATGAGTGAGTTTGTGTGTGTATGTATGTGCACTTTAGCATGCATCAGCGTGTATGTGTGTATATACATGTGTGCTTGTGTGTGAGTGCATGTGAGGATGTGTCTGTAAGAATGTGTATGTGAGTGTTCATGTTTGCATCGCAGTGCATGCATGTGTATATATGTGCTTGAGTGTTCCTGTGTGTGATTGTGTGCAAGTGAGTATGTATGTGAGTTTGCATTAGTGTGTATGTGTATGTATAAGTGTTGCTTGAGTGTTCTTGTGTGTGTGAGTGTGATTGTGTGCAAGTGTGTATGTATGTGAGTTTGCCTTAGTGTGTATACTTGAGTATTCTTGTGTGTGCGTGTGTAAGATTGTGTGCAAGTGTGTATGTATGTGAGTTTGCATTAGTGTGTATGTGTATGCATATGTTTATGCTTGAGTGTTCTTGCGTGTGTATGAGTGTGATTGTGTGTGAAGGTTTGACTATACATATGCACATATGTGAGTGTGCATGTGTGTGTAAATGGATGTGCTTGTTTATGTGTGTGACTTTGCTACAGTGTTTGTGTGTGAGATCATATGAGTGTTTATCTGTGTATGTACGTATGTGCATATAAGTGTTCATGTGTGGTGCACATGGGTGTGCTTAATAAGTGCATGTGAATGTGTATCTGTGTATATGAGAGTGTTCGCATGTGAGTGTTTGAGTATGAGTAAGTGTACATAAGTGTGTCTGTGTGAGTGCATGTGAGTGTGTCTGTGTGAGTGCATGTGAGTGTGTCTGTGTGAGTGTTTGAGTGTATGTGTACATAAGTGTGTCTGTGTGAGTGCATGTGAGTGTGTCTGTGTGAGTGTTTGAGTGTAAGTGTACTTAAGTGTGTCTGTGTGAGTGCATGTGAGTGTGTCTGTGTGAGTGTTTGAGTGTAAGTGTACATAAGTGTGTCTGTGTGAGTGCATGTGAGTGTGTCTGTGTGAGTGCATGTGAGTGTGTCTGTGTGAGTGTAAGTGTACATAAGTGTGTCTGTGTGAGTGCATGTGAGTGTGTCTGTGTGAGTGCATGTGAGTGTGTCTGTGTGAGTGTTTGAGTGTAAGTGTACTTAAGTGTGTCTGTGTGAGTGCATGTGAGTGTGTCTGTGTGAGTGTTTGAGTGTAAGTGTACATAAGTGTGTCTGTGTGAGTGCATGTGAGTGTGTCTGTGTGAGTGCATGTGAGTGTGTCTGTGTGAGTGTAAGTGTACATAAGTGTGTCTGTGTGAGTGCATGTGAGTGTGTCTGTGTGAGTGCATGTGAGTGTGTCTGTGTGAGTGTTTGAGTGTAAGTGTACATAAGTGTGTCTGTGTGAGTGCATGTGAGTGTGTCTTTGTGAGTGCATGTGAGTGTGTCTGTGTGAGTGTTTGAGTGTAAGTGTACATAAGTGTGTCTGTGTGAGTGCATGTGAGTGTGTCTGTGTGAGTGTTTGAGTGTAAGTGTACATAAGTGTGTCTGTGTGAGTGCATGTGAGTGTGTCTGTGTGAGTGCATGTGAGTGTGTCTGTGTGAGTGTTTGAGTGTAAGTGTACATAAGTGTGTCTGTGTGAGTGCATGTGAGTGTGTCTGTGTGAGTGTTTGAGTGTAAGTGTACGTAAGTGTGTCTGTGTGAGTGCATGTGAGTGTGTCTGTGTGAGTGTTTGAGTGTAAGTGTACATAAGTGTGTCTGTGTGAGTGCATGTAAGTGTGTCTGTGTGAGTGCATGTGAGTGTGTCTGTGTGAGTGTTTGAGTGTAAGTGTACATAAGTGTGTCTGTGTGAGTGCATGTGAGTGTGTCTTTGTGAGTGCATGTGAGTGTGTCTGTGTGAGTGTTTGAGTGTAAGTGTACATAAGTGTGTCTGTGTGAGTGCATGTGAGTGTGTCTGTGTGAGTGTTTGAGTGTAAGTGTACATAAGTGTGTCTGTGTGAGTGCATGTGAGTGTGTCTGTGTGAGTGTTTGAGTGTAAGTGTACATAAGTGTGTCTGTGTGAGTGCATGTGAGTGTGTCTGTGTGAGTGTTTAAGTGTAAGTGTACATAAGTGTGTCTGTGTGAGTGCATGTGAGTGTGTCTGTGTGAGTGTTTAAGTGTAAGTGTACATAAGTGTGTCTGTGTGAGTGCATGTGAGTGTGTCTGTGTGAGTGTTTGAGTGTAAGTGTACATAAGTGTCTGTGTGAGTGCATGTGAGTGTGTCTGTGTGAGTGCATGTGAGTGTGTCTGTGTAAGTTTTTGAGTGTGAATAAGTACACATGTAGGTTTGTGTGTTCAGCAGCTTTGCAGGTTTTGAGTGCATCCTTTCTGTGTGCCATAGGTACCTTTACTTTTACCTAGATTCTATGTATATAGCTGTGAGTGCTATACGTTTGTTACATCTATACAGTATATATATATATATATATATATATATATAACTCTCCCTTCACTAACAGCAGTACAATCCTGACTGGCAAATGGGGCAACCAGTTAGGGTCCCAAAGGAAAGGGTGGGTGCCTCATGAGCTCATCCTACAATAACAAAAGGAAGGAGACACCCCACCCTATACACACACATAATACATAGCGGGAGAGCTGTGCATACGCAGCGCATGAGAGCCATACATGTACATTTATCACACAACACAAAACTAAAATTCCTTTGCCCCTTCAATACAATGACTTTGGCATATTACATTGCTAGCTGGGAACAATAAGTATACACCATGGTCAGTTTATAATTTACCTTGCTGAGCTCTAAACTGTCTAACTCGCCTGGGCCTCTACACCTCTCTCAACTCCGACCAATAGGACTTGTTCCCCTCCTTGTTTTGTTAAACTCTGGGTGACTTGGAGGGGGTGGACACAAGGGCTGTGAATAATGACCAGGCACTGAGGCTGTATGCCGCATCCTATTGCCCCCCCTGATGAGTTCAGTGCCCCAGAGGTCAGACAACTGGTACAGATACTACTGGTGTAACTCTTGCAATAAATAAATAAATCATTACTCCTAGTGATCCTTATAAATCCTCCCTTACCATAGATTCATATAGCAACCTAATGACTCCTCCTGTGGCGCTAGATCAGCCTAAACCACCATTTTTATTGTTTTCATGTTTCACTAGAGCATACAATGTAAATAACTTTCCAATCTACTTCTATTATCCCATTTAATTTGCCCTCTTGGTATCCTTTGTTGAAGAGCATACCTAGGTAGGCAGTGTGCATCTGTCTGGAGCACTATATGCCAGCAGTTCTTAAAAGGCTACAACATTGTTAAAAGTACTCTTGTCAAACTGCTGCCATATAGTGCTCCGTACATGTACACCATGTCACATGCAATATAGTGCTCCGTACATGTACACCATGTCACATGCAATATAGTGCTCTGTACATGTACACCATGTCACATGCCATATAGTGCTCCGTACATGTACACCATGTCACATGCCATATAGTGCTCCGTACATGTACACCATGTCACATGCAATATAGTGCTCCATACATGTACACCATGTCACATGCCATATAGTGCTCCATACATGTAAACGTCACATGCCATATAGTGCTCCATACATGTAAACGTCACATGCCATATAGTGCTCCGTACATGTACACCATGTCACATGCCATATAGTGCTCCATACATGTAAACGTCACATGCAATATAGTGCTCTGTACATGTACACCATGTCACATGCAATATAGTGCACCGTACATGTACACCATGTCACATGCCATATAGTGCTCCGTACATGTACACCATGTCACATGCCATATAGTGCTCCGTAAAATGTACACCATGTCACATGCAATATAGTGCTCCGTACATGTACACCATGTCACATGCAATATAGTGCTCCGTACATGTACACCATGTCACATGCAATATAGTGCTCTGTACATGTACACCATGTCACATGCAATATAGTGCTCTGTACATGTACACCATGTCACATGCAATATAGTGCTCTGTACATGTACACCATGTCACATGCAATATAGTGCACCGTACATGTACACCATGTCACATGCAATATAGTGCTCTGTACATGTATACCATGTCACATGCAATATAGTGCTCTGTACATGTACACCATGTCACATGTAATATAGTGCTCCGTACATGTACACCATGTCACATGCAATATAGTGCTCCGTACATGTACACCATGTCACATGCCATATAGTGCTCCGTACATGTACACCATGTCACATGCCATATAGTGCTCCGTACATGTACACCATGTCACATGCAATATAGTGCTCCGTACATGTACACCATGTCACATGCAATATAGTACTCCGTACATGTACACCATGTCACATGCAATATAGTGCTCCGTACATGTACACCATGTCACATGCAATATAGTGCTCCGTACATGTACACCATGTCACATGCAATATAGTGCTCTGTACATGTACACCATGTCACATGCAATATAGTGCTCCGTACATGTACACCATGTCACATGCAATATAGTGCTCCGTACATGTACACCATGTCACATGCAATATAGTGCTCCGTACATGTAAACCATGTCACATGCAATATAGTGCTCCGTACATGTACATCATGTCACATGCAATATAGTGCACCGTACCGCCACATCCTATTGCCCACCACTAAATTACAGAAAATAATAAACAAATTACAGATCTTTAAACTAATTATACCTAATCTAATAGCCCTATTAAAATAAAAAAGCCCCCCAAAATAAAAATAAAAAACCCACTAGCCTAAACTAAACTACCAATAGTCCTTAAAAGGGCCTTTTGCGGGCATTGCCCCAAAGTAATCAGCTCTTTTACCTGTAAAAAAAATACAAACAACCCCCAACAGTAAAAGCCACCACCCACACAACCAAACCCCCAAATAAAATACTAACTAAAAAACATCTAAGATGGACATTGCCCTTAAAAGGGCATTTAGCTCTATTGCAGCCCAAAGTCCCTAACCTAAAAATAAAACCGACCCAATACACCCTTACAAAAACCTAACACTAACCCCCTGAAGATGGCCTCCCAGGACAGACTCGTAATACCGACGCTATGGAAGTCCCATAGAAAAAAGACTTTACAGGGTTTACGTAAGTCGTTTTGCGGTAAGGCCAAAGAAGTGTGCGGTGACTCTAAACCTTCAAGACTCGTAATACCAGCGGGTGTAAAAAAGCAGCGTTAGGAACTTTAACGCTGCTTTTTTACCCTAACGCACAACTCGTAATCTAGCCGCATATGTTTCATTATAATATGTAATGGCCACAAAATCCCTATAATCCATCATAATAATTATTAATTTATATTAATATTAAGCAATGTTATACTTTTGAGGACAAACAGCACTTGCTCTTTCTGCAATTACCCCTAATTTTAGTACAATCTAGGTGCATTTCTTGCACAAGGAAAGTGAGCATCATAAATCGCATATACTGGGGAAATAGTGCATAATGCACAAAATGATCTTCAAGGTGTGGCAATTAGAGCTGAATCCCAGGGGCAACTGTCCCCCAGCCGATATTCCCTTAGTATATACCTAAGAAGGGTGATTACCAACTGCTCAGGAGGTCCTCTGCAAGTTAGTGGTAAAAATCTAGCACAGGGCTGTTCAGAGACAGTTCACCTCAATGAGGAAAACCCACCTTTATTAGACCATCAGTCACACAAATTCTAGCCAAACATTTTTAACTAAGGTGACCATATTTCTATTATACAGGGTTGATTATGATGAAATCCTTCAGATGTACAGCAGTCTAGCAGTATTTTACAAAAATATCCCTAGTTACAGGGGAAGTGTGGTAACCCTAGTTTCATGCATGTATGATCTAGAGGTCATGTTTCATTTTAAATAAAAGTACCATGATCAGTAAATTACAGACAAAATATGTCATAAAACTAATGAAGGACCCAGCTCCTGAAGTCTGTAATATATGTCTGAAGACTGTAACATATGTCACACTGTTTAACCAAGAATATTAGGTGTGTTCTATATAATGTAAAATGTTCTTGTCCCATAAGAATATACAAGGATGCATGGGATGTGTGGGATTAATGGATGACACCGAAGGGAGGCGGGTGCTGTGGCAACATCACCATGGAAACCTGGATGAGGAGGTGTCTGGGGACCAGAAAGATTCACAGAGGGGAGGACAGTGTGTCTATCCTGACCACACTATATACACAAAATACCCACACAGTGTCTGCAGAATGAACACACAACATGATCAAGGTTTATAAACACAATAAATATACAGATACTGTAGTATGTACAGATCATTGTATAAACATAAGTAAAAACACAAAACATTATCTGTATCACTTACACTTCTGTTGGTGCTATCATAGCTATGGATTTTGAAAATTAAGAGTCAGAAACCTAACAAAAACACAAGCACAACTGATAATGGTTGGACCTAATTGTGGGGCAATGACATCAAATACACACATACAGGTACAATAAAGACAAATATAACTAACACATAACAATACGTATTGTAGCTATCTATTATTAACACATAGGTAGATGTCTCTAACACATATCTCTCTAATTCCTCGTCATAAAGTGATCACCAGTGCGCAGTTATCTATCACATAACCAGAGTGCTGGTGACTAAGGTGTCATGATAACAGTTTAGTGGTTATGTGCTAATGATCTGGCAACTGCGTGCTAAGGGAAGAGGTCTAGTGAGTTAAATGGATACGTTTTACCTTGTTGCATCTAAATCAGGGCGTTTCATTGTATTTTTTATGTGTCTGTTTTTAAATAAACAATGTTCCTGTCTTGAATACACTTATGACACATGCAGAGATGTGTTCTGCTCCACCAGTAAATCGGTGGCAGTTGCTCTTATGAGCCAATGAAGATTAGTAGGAAGTAGAAAATCAATACAGCAGTATTAAAGGGACATGAAACCCAATTTTTTTCTTTCATGATTTAGAAAGAGCATGTCATTTTAAACAACTTTCTAATTTACTTCTATTATCTAATTTGCTTCATTCTCTTGATATCACTTGCTGAAAAGCATATCTAGATATGCTCAGTAGCTGCTGATTGGTTACTGCACATAAAGGCCTTGTGTGATTGGCTCACACATGTGCATTGCTATTTCTTCAGCAAAGGATATCTAAAGAATTGAGCAAATTAGATAATAGAAGTAAATTGGAAAGTTGTTTAAAATTGCATGCCCTATCTGAATCATGAAAGTTTAATTTTGACTAGACTGTCCCTTTAATGTCAATATAAACAGTATTCGCCTATCTTTTTTCGGGCAAAAAAAAAAAAAGACGATATAAATGCTGCTTTTCATAAGCATGAAATATTTTTTGAGTACAAGCTGTCAGATGCACCTGGGATAGACTAGAAATAATATTATAATTTTAATGACATAAGTTCAGAGCTAGCTCGGTCCAGTGTTAATATGAATGAGTACTGCAAAAACAACAACTTTGATGGTCAAGAGGGTATAGGAAATGCAGCACTATTCATAATGAAGCAAGCCATACAATCTATTTGAAATATATGCACCAGCTATTCAAAATGATGTGAAGGCTAAAAACTAGCAGGCGTATGTTGTCACACATATGACTCTTCCTGCAGGACACAATAGGCGCTTGCATTTTTCACTCCAGACATATTTTGTCAAACTGCTATTTAAAAAAATGGAAAACAAGCCGATTTGGCAAACTGGCAGATTTGTGTCAAAACAGGCTACAAATGTTCCCCATCTGCTTTCTGGTGAACTCCATGATAAGCAATGAGATGAAACCTTGCAAGACAGTGCCGCACACAGAAAAAGGATCTACTTGTGTTTAATGTCACTGAATATAAATCTGAGCACCCTGCAACAACAATTACATATTACTATGTATACAAAGGAGCAATTTCACATATTTAAATATATACATATGGATATTTTTATGACAAATCTAATAAAACGTTCATGTGATATACAAGCAAAGGTAAACTCATTTGTATGGTTTTTAAGGAAATATATAAACATTTGCTTGATTTTGCATGCAGTGCTACGTTTCCTAGAGAGTGCCGTATGTGTCCATTTACTTGCATTATGGGACACATATCCTATTGCATTTCTTAAACATGAAGACCGCCTCCAACATTTATAATTGTTTTCCACAGGGGTCTACGTGGTCTTGAGGTGTGGTCTTTGGTTTGAGGGAAGAATCTATGTGGATAGGAAATGGTCCAGTTGGATCAGGAGCAAATGTTTTATGATCTGAGCAGGACTAGGTGTTTACAGGGAAACTGGGACATAAACAGAACCACGAGGGACAACAGGACTCTTTGGGATGATCATGAGTTTTATGGCAACGACGGACAAACATTACTCCATATATTTACAGAGAAAGGTGTTACTTCCACTAATGACCAGAGACACTAAAGGTGAAGAGGGTGATGAAATGTTAAGGTTTGCCTATCCAGCTTTTTACTGGCATTCCTGATCATTTTAAATGGGCAGTAGAGCTAAAATTAAACTTTTTTGTTTCAGACAGAGAATACCATTTTAAACAGCTTTCCAATTTACTTCTATTATCAAATTTGCGTGGTTCTCTTGGTTGAAGAGAAGGCACAGAAGAAGCAATTTACTACTGGGAGCTAGCTGTACACATCTGGTAATGGTAAGAGTTATGTTTTGCCTACCTAGGTATACTCTTCAACAAAGGATACCAAGAGAAGATTTGATAATAAAAGTAAAGTGGAAAAAGTGAACACCAAAAATATAAGCAATTTCTATATCTTGGTCTATATCCCTGGGAAATGCTTGCCCTCCCCTAGAGGGGCGTGGACAGAACTGCCCACTCCCCTGATTACCTGTATGTAGATAACAAGTCAGGTACTGCCCCCTCCTCCTCCTAGTGATGTACATCTGAATAAGTGGACTAGACAGATGGGAGGGAGCCTGGTAAGTATTACCTAAGAATATGTGCCAGTTATCTTGGCTCTCTCTGGTAATGCTTACAAGTGAAACAACTAACAGAGCAGTAAACATACATATTTAATACAGAAGACAGAAGCTGTTTGGCGCACATTGAGCTAATAATGTGAAATTAAAGTATAATCTGATTTCCAAACTGCAGCTTGACAACGTTCCTCTGGCGTAGCATTTGATTCAAAGCATTCTTTTGCTTGTAAGATCTGGAAATAGCTTGAACAATCCAGCTAGAAATAGTTGACCTTTAGGAATGACAAAACGACGACCCGTCTTACAAACGGATTGTGTCTGCTTAACATAAATGTGAAGGCAACGGACCACATCAAGACGATACAGCGATTTCCCTTGACTGTTTTTCAGACACAACCTTAGGCAGAAACTCAATAATGGCTCCCAAAAATACTTTATCCTGATGAAAAACAAAGAAAGGCTGCTTCACAGAAAGTCTTGTTTTCGGCATGTGCTTCTTGCTGTAGTGATAGCCATATGAAAAATGGCCATTAAGGTGAGAAACCAGTGAGGAACTTCACACAGAGGCTCAAAAGGAGTGTTCACAAGAGCTTCCAGGAAAATAGGAAGATCCCAGGAAGGAATAGCAGACCTCTTGTTTGGATGGATATGTGCCAGGGCCTAAAATAATTTAATTAATAAGGGATTATGTGCCCATTTCTTTCTAAAAAATAGCTGAAATAGCAGAAACTTTAACTTTTAAAATTGGAGCACTAAGACCCTTCAGATAACCATTATGTAAAAATCCAGTAAAGAGAAAGTTGAACACTTGCCGTGGAGGCATTATTTTGAATCATCCAAGAATATAAACAATCCCAAATCCCATAAAACACATTTGATGTAGATTTGTGTCCTAACTTTCAAAAGCGTCTGGATCACAGGGGCTCAAATATTAATCTGTTGTAAATGGATGATCTCAGCAACCATGCCGTCAACCTCGATGTAGCAACGGACCCTGAAGCAGCATGTCCCTGGACACTGGAAGAATCCATAGGGGTCAAATTGTCAGCCTTTGGACTAGAGGAATGTATGCAAATTATGACTCTTAGGGAAGTCTCCCTAAGTGTGATGCGGGAATCCAGACGTGGACCCGCTGCTCAGTGTGCCTAGAGGGATATGGCTGCACCTCACTGACGAGGCCCACACTAGGCCGAAACGTACATCTGGGGTTTTGCAGTTTCCCTTGTTCAGAGAGGGATTGCCTGGTATTTCGGGGCTGGACTGTACTGTTAAGTCAGGATCAGACTGATATGCTACAGGAAAGTTCTTCTCTGTGAAAGGCACATGTTGAGCAAAAAGAGGCTGCTTCTTGGGTGGTAACTAGCCATATAACAAGCTATTATGCTATTGTTCATTCCCAGGTTGAGCGATTCTCTCTTTTAATTTATGCAAATTATGACTCTTAGGGAAGTCTCCCTAAGTGTGATGCGGGAATCCAGACGTGGACCCGTTGCTCAGTGTGCCTAGAGGGATATGGCTGCACCTCACTGACGAGGCCCATACTAGGCCAAAACGTACGTCTGGGGTTTTGCAGTTTCCCTTGTTCAGAGAGGGATTGCCCGGTATTTCAGGGCTGGACTGTACTGTTAAGTCAGGATCAGACTGATATGCTACAGGAAAGTTCTTCTCTGTGAAAGGCACATGTTGAGCAAAAAGAGGCTGCTTCTTGGGTGGTAACTAGCCATATAACAAGCTATTATGCTATTGTTCATTCCCAGGTTGAGCGCTTCTCTCTTTTGGACCCGTTGCTCAGTGTGCCTAGAGGGATATGGCTGCACCTCACTGACGAGGCCCACACTAGGCCAAACGTACGTCTGGGGTTTTGTTGTTTCCCTTGTTCAGAGAGGGATTGCCTGGTATTTCGGGGCTGTTAAGTCAGGATCAAACTGATATGCTACAGGAAAAGTTCTTCTCTGTGAAAGGCACATGTTGAGCAAAAAGAGGTTCCTTCTTGGGTGGTAACTAGCCATAGAACAAGCTATTATGCTATTGTTCGTTCCCAGGTTAAGCACTTTTCTCTTTTAATTTATGCAAATTAGAGGAAACCAAGGTCTGCAAGGCCAAAAGGAAGGATCACAATGAAAGTTGCCTTTTCTCTCAGGGTTCTCTTTAGCAGATATGGGGGCATATTTATTAAAGGTCTTGTGGACCTGATCCGACAGTGCGGATCAGGTCCGCAAGACTTTGCTGAATGCGGAGAGCAATGCGCTCTCCGCATTTAACATTGCACCAGCAGCTCACAAGAGCTGCTGGTGCAACACCGCCCCCTGCTGACTTGCGGCCAATCGGCCGCCAGCAGGGAGGTGTCAATCAACCCGATCGGCTTGATTTCCGGCGATTTCTGTCCGCCTCATCAGAGCAGGCAGACAGGGTTATGGAGCAGCGGTCTTTAGACCGCTGCTTCATAACTGGTGTTTCTGAAGACTCGCCAGAAACACAGGCCCACAAGCTCCGTTCGGAGCTTGATAAATAGGCCCCATTGTATGAGAGGAAATGGTTGAAACACATAGATCAGATTGAACGCCACTTCTGAGACAGAGCATCCACTCCTGGAGCATTTATAGTTGGGACCAAATCAAAATAATGTGGAACTTAATGGTTTAGACTAGAAGATATTAAATCCACCTCTGGAATGCCCCATTTGTCCACAATTATTTGAAAGAGCTTTCTGTTAAGCTGCCATACTGTTGATGAGATCCGTCTTCTGCTGAGAAAATCTGCACTGACATTTAAAGAGCCTGGAGTGTGGACTGCTGTAAATAACTGAAGATTGCATTAAACCCACACAAAAATCAGAAAGACCTCCCTCACTACTCTCTGACTTCTTGTCCCTCCTTGAAATTGAATGTAAGCAGACGCATTTTTTCCTGAAAGTAAACTTTGAAAATGGACTAAGGCTGTAAAGAAGCTCTGGTCTCTAAAAGATATTAGGACATCTTCTGAGTGTGTTTGTTCCAAACTCTCTGGGATAAAGGCCGTTGCACACAGCCCCCAGCCATGCTGGCTGAAATAGGTCTGATGTAGAACCTACTCTGGTTTTGCAAGAGGAAGACCCCTTGAACGATTTTGAACTTGACACCACCAATAAATAAGTTTTCTTAGTTTTACTGGAAAGGGAAACTGATGAGAGAGACTCAGAATCCTTTTGTAGTGTAGAAGAAATAACACTGGAATGGACGCATCTCACATCTTGCCCACTTCACCTAATGATTTCACAATAAAATGTCAGCCCCCACAAGAAACTCTACGGAAGAGGTCCTGCCACCTAGACACCACACCAGTGCTGCAAGGATAAAAATCTAGTGGTGCTTCAAAAGTTAGTAGTGCAACACATTTCACAAGTGGTTAACAGCCAACAAAGCGCCCAGAGGATGCCGGAACAAAATATATGTAGAGAGGGTCTCCTAATCCTGTCACCTAATGGCTGGACAGAACTAGGATGAGGAGGAGCAGTACCTGAGGGGTTACCTATATACAGGTAATCAGGGGAGTGGGCAATTCTGTCCACACCCCTCTAGGGGAGTGGTTTTCACTGGTAAGAAGTGCAACACATCCTATCCACCTAATAGCTGGACAGAACTAGGATGAAGGGAGGCAGTACCTAAGGGGTTACCTATATACAGGTAATCAAGGAAGTAGGCAATTATGTTCAAGCCTCTCTAGGGGAGGGGTTCTCAGAGGAAGCCAGAACAAAATACACGTGGGCCTCCTAATCCTGTCTACCTAATGGCTGGACAGAACTAGGATGAGGAGGGGAAATTCTGTCCATGTCCCTCTAGGGGAGGGATTCTTACTGGTAAGCATACCAGGGAGGGCCAAAATACTTAATTAATTAATCGATAATATAGTAAGCATAAACGATCCTATTATGAATTAATTGTGAATACATTGAATATTGTTACAGTTTATATATATGTTATCTAATATCATTACGCTGTACTGTGTACATGTTCAATATAATTCAGTGCCTATGAAATCTGCCCTTTTATGTGAAAGTCTAAGCATCAACGTGAATTAAATGATTCTGTGCTTTCTATATTTTATATATTTTAGTCTGTATTTATCATTACACTTTTATATAAAGCACAGCTAGACTGCACTTTTTAATTTGTATCATCTCAAATACAAGATGACAATGTATTTACACTGTGTGCACGACCTATTTTCAATCTATTATTATATATTTTCATTATTTATTATTTGAGATGCAAATAAATACATACACAAAAATTTGAGTATTGACTTTAAAATATTTCAGAATATTTACACACTTTATAAAGTATCACATTGCTTCTAAAGATTCTCATCTTTTTCATTTTTAATTATTATTTGTAATAACTAGAAATGGTCAATATTATACACTTCTTATTGACTTATTCATTTTATATAATGTTCAATATATATATGTGTGCGTATAAATATATATATGTGTGCGTATAAATATATATATGTGTGCGTATAAATATATATATATATATATATATATATATATATATATATATATATATAAACACATTGTGGCTTTTTCAAATTAAAGGGACAGTCAACACTTACTTTAACATGTTTTGATATTGAAAATAAAAAAACGGAGGTCCGCCTACACTATACCCCTCCTGCCTTGCCGCCTTGCTTCTGTCCTAATCAGCGTCGCTAACTACTCTAATACCCGGTAAATATGGATGCCGAACTCCCCCCACCATTACGTAGCTGCCTTCTTCTTCAACTGATAAGCAAATCAGAATCCAGTCCTCGGACAGAAATTGCACTTATCCCTTTAATTATTGATATGCCTTTATTTACAAGAGACTACCTTTTCAAATATAATAAAATAGAAAAATTAACATATAATAAAAAAAAAATCCTCGATCAATATGAGCAGTGCATAGGAGGTCATTTGTGTTGCCGTAATTGCATTAGCAGTATATTTTTATTGTAAGCGATCTTTATCCTATGTAAACGGGTTATATTTTCTTATTTTGATTATAAATTTAATGTTAACTAATAAATAAATAAGCGAAATTTTAAATTAGATTTATTTATTACTATAGATTCCTATGTGTGACAAACAAATTATCCTTAATATTATAAAATTATAGCAAAATGTTAAAAATAAAAACAATTTTGAAATGTACTTAAAATACATATTCATAAAGACATGAAGAAAACGCAAAACATACAAGAGAGTAATGCAATATTACCTGTTATATGATGTCTAGTTCAACACACAAGCTCAATGCAGCAAGTTTTGAATGAAATGAATAAAACACATTCCCAACAATAGCTCACTGATTGAGTTTGTGGGTTGAAACGAGGCCTCAAAAACAAAATTTATGCTTACCTGATAAATTTCTTTCTCTTGTGGTGTATCCAGTCCACGGGTTCATCCATTACTTGTGGGATATTCTCCTTCCCAATAGGAAGTTGCAAGAGGACACCCACAGCAGAGCTGTCTATATAGCTCCTCCCCTAACTGCCACCCCCAGTCATTCAACCGAAGACAAGCAAGAAAAAAGGAGAAACTATAGGGTGCAGTGGTGACTGTAGTTTAAAAATAAAAAACACCTGCCTTAAAGTGACAGGGCGGGCCGTGGACTGGATACACCACAAGAGAAAGAAATTTATCAGGTAAGCATACATTTTGTTTTCTCTTGTAAGGTGTATCCAGTCCACTGGTTCATCCATTACTTGTGGGATACCAATACCAAAGCTTTAGGACACAGATGAAGGGAGGGACAAGGCAGGAACTTAAACGGAAGGCACCACTGCCTGCAAGACCTTTCTCCCAAAAATAGCCTCAGAGGAAGCAAAAGTATCAAATTTAGAAAAAGTATGAAGCGAAGACCAAGTCGCCGCCTTACAAATCTGTTCAACAGAGGCCTCATTTTTAAAAGCCCATGTGGAAGCTACCGCTCTAGTGGAATGAGCTGTAATTCTTTCAGGAGGCTACTGGCCAGCAGTCTCATAAGCTAAACGGATTATGCTTCTCAGCCAAAAAGAAAGAGAAGATGCTGAAGCCTTTTGGCCTCTCCTCTGTCCAGAGTAGACAACAAACAATACAGATGTTTGACGAAAATCCTTAGTAGCTTGTAAATAAAACTTTAAAGCACGAACCACGTCAAGATTGTGTAATAGACGTTCCTTCTTTGAAGAAGGATAAGGACACAGTGACGGAACAACAATCTCCTGATTGATATTCTTATTAGATACCACATTAGGAAGAAACCCAGGTTTGGTACGCAAAACTACCTTATCTGCATGGAAGATCAGATAAGGGGAATCACACTGTAAGGCAGATAACACTGAAACTCTTCGAGCCGAAGAGATAGCTACCAAAAACAGAACTTTCCAAGATAAAAGCTTGATATCTATGGAATGCAGAGGTTCAAACGGAACCCCTTGAAGAACTTTAAGAACTAAATTTAAACTCCATGGCAGAGCAACAGGTTTAAACACAGGCTTGATTCTAACTAAAGCCTGAAAAAACGCCTGAACGTCTGGAACATCTGCCAGACGCTTGTGCAGAAGAATAGACAGAGCAGAAATCTGTCCCTTTAAGGAACTAGCTGACAATCCCTTCTCCAATCCTTCTTGGAGAAAGGATAATATCCTAGGAATCCTGACCTTACTCCATGAGTAACCCTTGGATTCACACCAATGAAGATATTTACACCATATCTTATGATAGATTTTCCTGGTGACAGGCTTTCGAGCCTTAATTAAGGTATCAATGACCGACTCGGAGAAACCACGTTTTGATAAAATCAAGCGTTCAATCTCCAAGTAGTCAGCCGCAGAGAAATTAGATTTGGATGTTTGAATGGACCTTGGAGTAGAAGGTCCTGCCTCAGTGGCAGAGTCCATCAAAATCACCGAAGCCCTCTCCTGCTTGATTTTGGCAATCAGACGAGGGAGGAGAGGAAATGGTGGGAACACATAAGCCAGGCTGAAGGACCAGGGCACTGCTAGAGCATCTATCAGCGCTCCCTGGGGATCCCTTGACCTGGACCCGTAACAAGGAAGCTTCTGGTTTGCCCCATAGTTGAATCAGCTGGGCAAATACCTCCGGATGGAGCTCCCACTCCGCCGGATGAAAAGTCTGCCGACTTAGAAAATCCGCCTCCCAGTTCTCTACTCCTGGGATATGGATAGCTGAGAGATGGCAAGAGTGAACCTCTGCCCATAGAATTAGCAAGAGAATGACTGGGGGTGGCAGTTAGGGGAGGAGCTATATAGACAGCTCTGCTGTGGGTGTCCTCTTGCAACTTCCTGTTGGGAAGGAGAATATCCCATAAGTAATGGATGAACCCGTGGACTGGATACACCTTACAAGAGAAATAACAGCCATAAATTATAAGTTCAGATAACAATTTGTAAGTGCATTAGCCGGCTTTGCTCGTAGACAAGCCGTATCCTGTGTGTGATGGAACACAGATCCAATCGATCATTTTTTGTATAGCGCATGCATTGTGCCAGTACATGCATTAGGTTACATGTGGATTCAAAGCGGCAATATGCACATGCGAGAAACGCCGGATTGAATTGCGCATGCGCCGGGTGACGTAACAATGCGTTAAACATATGCACGAAAAAGCATTGTGATTGGACACACAATTTGTAATGAAGGCACACTAGAAGGGGGTTTTTGGCTTGGATGACGTTTTTTCTCAAATAAAATATATACGGCCAGATTACGAGTTTTGCGTTATGAGGGGTGCGGTACTAACTTGCACTTTATTCTCACCGCTCACTTTCCTACAGCGCTGGTATTACAGGTTTTTACAAACCCGGCGTTAAAAGGCAAGAAGTGAGCGTAGAACAAAATTGTGCTCCATACCGTACTCCAATACCAGCGCTGCTTAAGTCAGCGGTAAGCTGGTTGTACATGCTTGTGCACGATTTCCCCATAGACATCAATGGGGAGAGCCGGCTGAGAAAAAGTCTAACACCTACAAAAAAGCAGCGTAAATCTCAGTAACGCAGCCCCATTGATTCCTATGGGGAAACTAAAGTTATGTTTACACCTAACACCTTAACATGAACCCGAGTCTAAACACCCCTAATCTTAGACTTATTAACCCCTAATTTGCCGCACCCGACATCGCTGACACCGACATTATACTTATTAACCCCTAATCTGTCGCTCCGGACATCACCGCCACCTACATTATACCTATGAACCCCTAATCTGCTGCCCCCAACATCGCTGACACCTACATTATATTTATTAACCCCTAATCTGCTGACCACAACATCGCTGACACCTAAATAATGTTATTAACCCCTAACCTGCTGCCCCCAACATCGCAGACACCTACATTATATTTATTAACCCCTAATCTGCTGACCACAACATCGCCGACACCTACATAATGTTATTAACCCCTAATCTGCCGCCCCCAACGTCGCCGCCACTATAATAAACATATTAACCCCTAAACCGCCGTACTCCCGCATCGCAAACACTAGTTAAATATTATTAACCTCTAATCTGCCACACCTAACATCGCCGCCACCTACCTACATTTATTAACCCCTAATCTTCCGCCCCCAACGTCGCCACCACTATATTATATTTATTAACTCCTAAAACTAAGTCTAACCCTAACACCCCCTAACTTAAACATAATTAAAATAAATCTAAAAAAAAACTACAATTATTACCTAAATTATTCCTATTTTAAAACTAAATACCTGTAAAATAAACCCTAAGCTAGCTACAATATAACTAATAGTTATATGCAATCAGCCAATAGGATTGAACTTCAATCCTATTGGCTGATCCAAACAGCCAAATAGTATTGAGCTTGCATTCTATTGGCTGTTCCAATCATTGGCTGTTCCTTCTCCCGGCTTTGTTGAGGATGGATGTCAGCTCTTCATAACTGTAAGTGGATCTTCGGGGGTTAGTGTTAGGATTTTTTAAGGGTGTATTGGGTGGGTTTTATTTTTAGATTAGGGGTTTGGGCTGCAATAGAGCTAAATGCCCTTTTAAGGGCAATAGGGAGCTTAGGTTTTTTTAGTTAGGGTTTTATTTGGGGGGTTGGTTGTGTGGGTGGTGGGTTTTACTGTTGGGGGGGTTGTTTGTAAAAAAAATACAGGTAAAAGAGCTGATTTCTTTGGGGCAATGCCCCACAAAAGGCCCTTTTAAGGGCTATTGGTAGTTTAATTTAGGTTAGGGGTTTTTATCATTTTGGGTGGGCTTTTTTTTATTTTGATAGGGCTATTAGATTAGGTGTAATTAGTTTAAAGATCTTGTAATTTGTTTTATATTTTCTGTAATTTAGTGGGGGGGTTGTAATTTAGCTAATTTTTATTGAATTTAGTTAATTGTATTTAATTTAGGGAATTTATTTAATTGTAGTGTAGTGTTAGTGTAACTTAGGTTAGGTTTTATTTTACAGGTAAATTTGTATTTATTTTAGCTAGGTAGTTAGTAAATAGTTAATAACTATTTAGTAACTATTCTACCTAGTTAAAATAAATACAAACTTGCCTGTAATATAAAAATAAAACCTAAGCTAGCTACAAGGTAACTATTAGTTATATTGTAGCTAGCTTAGGGTTTATTTTACAGGTAAGTATTTAGTTTTAAAGAGGAATTATTTAGTTAATGATAGTAGGTTTTATTTAGATTTATTTTAATTATATTTAAGTTAGGGGTGTTAGGGTTAGACAGATTAGGGGTTAATAATTTTATTTTAGTGTTTGCGATGCGGGAGGGCCTCGGTTTAGGGGTTAATAGGTAGTTTATGGGTGTTAGTGTACTTTTTAGCACTTTAGTTATGAGTTTTATGCTACAGCTTTGTAGTGTAAAACTCATAACTACTGACTTTAAAATGCGGTACGAATCTTGACGGGATAGGGTGTACCGCTCACTTTTTGGCCTCCCAGGACAAGCTCGTAATACCGGCGCTATGGAAGTTCCATAGAAAACATAATTTATGCTTACCTGATAAATTCCTTTCTTCTGTAGTGTGATCAGTCCACGGGTCATCATTACTTGTGGGATATTAACTGCTCCCCTACAGGAAGTGCAAGAGGATTCACCCAGCAGAGTTGCTATATAGCTCCTCCCCTCTACGTCACCTCCAGTCATTCGACCAAGGACCAACGAGAAAGGAGAAGCCAAGGGTGTAGTGGTGACTGGAGTATAATTTAAAAAATATTTACCTGCCTTAAAAAACAGGGCGGGCCGTGGACTGATCACACTACAGAAGAAAGGAATTTATCAGGTAAGCATAAATTATGTTTTCTTCTGTTAAGTGTGATCAGTCCACGGGTCATCATTACTTGTGGGATACCAATACCAAAGCAAAAGTACACGGATGACGGGAGGGATAGGCAGGCTCTTTATACAGAAGGAACCACTGCCTGAAGAACCTTTCTCCCAAAAATAGCCTCCGAGGAAGCAAAAGTGTCAAATTTGTAAAATTTGGAAAAAGTATGAAGCGAAGACCAAGTTGCAGCCTTGCAAATCTGTTCAACAGAGGCCTCATTCTTAAAGGCCCAAGTGGAAGCCACAGCTCTAGTGGAATGAGCTGTAATTCTTTCAGGAGGCTGCTGTCCAGCAGTCTCATAAGCTAAACGAATTATGCTACGAAGCCAAAAAGAGAGAGAGGTAGCAGAAGCTTTTTGACCTCTCCTCTGACCAGAGTAAACGACAAACAGGGAAGACGTTTGTCGAAAATCTTTAGTTGCCTGTAAATAAAATTTAAGGGCACGAACTACATCCAGATTGTGCAAAAGACGTTCCTTCCTCGAAGAAGGATTTGGGCACAAGGATGGAACAACAATCTCCTGATTGATATTCCTGTTAGTGACTACCTTAGGTAAGAACCCAGGCTTAGTACGCAGAACTACCTTATCCGAGTGAAAAATCAAATAAGGAGAATCACAATGTAAGGCTGATAACTCAGAGACTCTTCGAGCCGAGGAAATAGCCATTAAAAATAGAACTTTCCAAGATAACAACTTTATATCAATGGAATGAAGGGGTTCAAACGGAACACCCTGTAAAACGTTAAGAACAAGGTTTAAACTCCATGGTGGAGCCACAGCTTTAAACACAGGTTTAATCCTGGCCAAAGCCTGACAAAAAGCCTGAACGTCTGGAACTTCTGACAGACGCTTGTGTAACAGAATGGACAGAGCTGAGATCTGTCCCTTTAAGGAACTAGCGGATAACCCCTTTTCTAAACCTTCTTGTAGAAAAGACAATATCCTAGGAATCCTAACCTTACTCCAAGAGTAACCTTTGGATTCGCACCAATATAGGTATTTACGCCATATTTTATGGTAAATCTTTCTGGTGACAGGCTTCCTAGCCTGTATTAAGGTATCAATAACTGACTCAGAAAAACCACGCTTTGATAAGATCAAGCGTTCAATTTCCAAGCAGTCAGCTTCAGAGAAGTTAGATTTTGATGTTTGAAAGGACCCTGAATCAGAAGGTCCTGTTTCAGAGGTAACGACCAAGGTGGACAGAATGACATGTCCACCAGATCTGTATACCAAGTCCTGCGTGGCCATGCAGGCGCTATTAGAATCACTGATGCTTTCTCCTGTTTGATTCTGGCAATCAATCGAGGAAGCATCGGGAAAGGTGGAAACACATAAGCCATCCTGAAGGTCCATGGTGCTGTCAAGGCATCTATCAGGACCGCTCCAGGATCCCTGGATCTGGACCCGTAGCGCGGAAGCTTGGCGTTCTGTCGAGACGCCATGAGATCTATCTCTGGTTTGCCCCAACGTGGAAGTATTTGGGCAAAGACCTCTGGATGAAGTTCCCACTCCCCCGGATGAAAAGTCTGACGACTTAAGAAATCCGCCTCCCAGTTCTCCACTCCCGGGATGTGGATTGCAGACAGGTGGCAAGAGTGAGACTCTGCCCAGCGAATTATCTTCGATACTTCCATCATTGCTAGGGAGCTTCTTGTCCCTCCCTGATGGTTGATATAAGCTACAGTCGTGATGTTGTCCGACTGGAACCTGATGAACCCCCGAGTTGCTAACTGGGGCCAAGCCAGAAGAGCATTGAGGACTGCTCTCAATTCCAGAATGTTTATTGGAAGAAGACTCTCCTCCTGATTCCATAGTCCCTGAGCCTTCAGAGAATTCCAGACAGCGCCCCAACCTAGTAGGCTGGCGTCTGTTGTTACAATTGACCAGTCTGGCCTGCTGAATGGCATTCCCCTGGACAGATGTGGCCGATAAAGCCACCATAGAAGAGAATTTCTGGTCTCTTGAATGGAATGAAGGACACGGCATGCATTTTGAAGTTTTGTTAACCTGTCCTCTGTCAGGTAAATCTTCATTTCTACAGAATCTATCAGAGTCCCCAGGAAGGGAACTCTTGTGAGTGGAAAGAGAGAACTTTTCTCTTCGTTCACTTTCCATCCATGCGACCTTAGAAATGCCAGTACTATCTCTGTATGAGATTTGGCAGTTTGAAAGCTTGAAGCTTGTATCAGTATGTCGTCTAAGTACGGAGCTACTGAAATTCCTCGCGGTCTTAGTACCGCCAGAAGAGTGCCCAGAACCTTTGTGAAGATTCTTGGAGCCGTAGCCAGTCCGAATGGAAGAGCTACAAACTGGTAATGCCTGTCTAAAAAGGCAAACCTTAGATACCGGTAATGACTTCTGTGAATCGGTATGTGAAGGTAAGCATCCTTTAAATCCACTGTGGTCAAGTACTGACCCTCTTGGATCATGGGCAAAATTGTTCGAATAGTTTCCATCTTGAACGATGGAACTCTTAGGAATTTGTTTAGGATCTTTAAATCCAAGATTGGCCTGAAGGTTCCCTCTTTTTGGGAACTACAAATAGATTTGAGTAAAACCCTTGTCCTTGTTCCAACCGCGGAACTGGATGGATCACTCCCATTAATAAAAGATCTTGTACGCAGCGTAGAAACGCTTCCTTCTTTGTTAGGTTTGTTGACAACCTTGACAGATGAAATCTCCCTCTTGGGGGAGAGGATTTGAAGTCCAGAAGGTATCCCTGAGATATGATCTCTAACGCCCAGGGATCCTGAACATCTCTTGCCCAAGCCTGGGCGAAGAGGGAAAGTCTGCCCCCCACTAGATCCGGTCCCGGATCGGGGGCCCTCAATTCATGCTGTCTTAGGGGCAGCAGCAGGTTTTCTGGCCTGTTTGCCCCTGTTCCAGGACTGGTTAGGTTTCCAGCCTTGTCTGTAGCGAGCAACAGCTCCTTCCTGTTTTGGTGCAGAGGAAGTTGATGCTGCTCCTGCTTTGAAATTACGAAAGGAACGAAAATTGGACTGTCTAGCCTTGGCTTTGGCCTTGTCCTGAGGCAGGGCATGACCTTTACCTCCTGTAATGTCATCAATAATCTCTTTCAAGCCGGGCCCGAATAAGGTCTGCCCTTTGAAAGGAATATTAAGCAATTTAGATTTAGACGTAACATCAGCTGACCAGGATTTTAGCCACAGAGCTCTGCGTGCCTGAATGGCGAATCCTGAATTTTTAGCCGCAAGTTTAGTTAAATGTACTACGGCATCTGAAATAAATGAATTAGCTAACTTAAGGAATTTAAGTTTGTGTGTGATGTCATCTAGTGTGGATGATTGAAGTGTCTCTTCCAGAGACTCAAACCAAAATGCTGCTGCAGCCGTGACAGGCGCAATACATGCAAGAGGTTGCAATATAAACCCTTGTTGAACAAACATTTTCTTAAGGTAACCCTCTAATTTTTTATCCATTGGATCTGAAAAAGCACAGCTATCCTCCACTGGGATAGTGGTACGCTTAGCTAAAGTAGAAACTGCTCCCTCCACCTTAGGGACCATTTGCCATAAGTCCCGTGTGGCGGCGTCTATTGGAAACATTTTTCTGAATATAGGAGGGGGTGAGAAAGGCACACCGGGTCTATCCCACTCCTTAGTAACAATGTCAGTAAGTCTCTTAGGTATAGGAAAAACGTCAGTACTCGTCGGTACCGCAAAATATTTATCCAACCTACACATTTTTTCTGGGATTGCAACTGTGTTACAATCATTCAGAGCCGCTAATACCTCCCCTAGTAACACACGGAGGTTCTCAAGCTTAAATTTAAAATTTGAAATGTCTGAGTCCAGTTTATTTGGATCAGAACTGTCACCCACAGAATGAAGCTCTCCGTCTTCACGTTCTGCAAACTGTGACGCAGTATCAGACATGGCCCTTGCATTATCAGCGCACTCTGTTCTCATCCCAGAGTGATCACGTTTACCTCTTAGTTCTGGTAGTTTAGCCAAAACTTCAGTCATAACAGTAGCCATATCTTGTAATGTGATTTGTAATGGCCGCCCAGATGCACTCGGCGCTACAATATCACGCACCTCCTGAGCGGGAGATGCAGGTACTGACACGTGAGGCGAGTTAGTCGGCATAACTCTCCCCTCGTTGTTTGGTGAAATATGTTCAATTTGTACAGATTGACTATTTTTTAAAGTAGCATCAATACATTTAGTACATAAATTTCTATTGGGCTCCACTTTGGCATTAACACATATAGCACAGAGATATTCCTCTGAATCAGACATGTTTAACACACTAGCAAATAAACAGCAACTTGGAAATACTTTTCAAAGTAATTTACAAATAATATGAAAACGAACTGTGCCTTTAAGAAGCACAGAAAATATTATAACAGATAAAATAATTAAGTTATAGCATCAATCTTTGTCAGAATATACAGTTTTAGCAAAGGATTGTTCCCCTCAGCAAATGATAACTAACCCAGGCAGCAGAAAAAAATACACAAATAAACGTTTTTTATATCACAGTCAATACAATCAGCACAGCTCTGCTGTATGATTACTTCCCTCAAAAAAGACTCTTGAGATCCCTGAACTCTGTAGAGATGAACCGGATCATGCAGGAAGAAAATGAACCTCTGACTGAGTTTTTCTGATGCATAGTGAAAGCACCAAAATGGCCCCTCCCCCACACACATAACAGTGAGAGGGATCAGTGAACTGCTCTAATTTAAATCAAAACTATTGCCAAGTGGAAAAAAAGTGCCCAAAACATTTTTTCACCCAGTACCTCAGAGAAAAAAAACGTTTTTACATGCCAGCAAAAAAACGTTTTACCTCAATAATTAATTGTCATTTAAAACCTATTGCAAGTCCCTGCAAAATAGGTTAAGTCTATGTATACAGTTTAAAAGCCAGAGAAGTACCATTTCCCAGAAAACTGAAGTGTAAAATATACATACATGACAGCCTGATATCAGCTACATCTACTGCATTCAAGGCTGAGTTTACATTATAACGGTATGGCAGGATTTTCTCATCAATTCCATGTCAGAAAATAATAAACTGCTACATACCTCTTTGCAGATTAATCTGCCTGCTGTCCCCTGATCTGAAGTTTACCTCTCCTCAGATGGCCGAGAAACAGCAATATGATCTTAACTACTCCGGCTAAAATCATAGAAAAACTCAGGTAGATTCTTCTTCAAATTCTACCAGAGAAGGAATAACACACTCCGGTGCTATTATAAAATAACAAACTTTTGATTGAAGATATAAAAACTAAATATATCACCATAGTCCTCTCACACATCCTATCTAGTCGTTGGGTGCAAGAGAATGACTGGGGGTGACGTAGAGGGGAGGAGCTATATAGCAACTCTGCTGGGTGAATCCTCTTGCACTTCCTGTAGGGGAGCAGTTAATATCCCACAAGTAATGATGACCCGTGGACTGATCACACTTAACAGAAGAAAATAGACTATACGCAAATTGCGTAAGTTGATTTGCAGTAAGGCTAAAAAAGTGTGTGGTGCCCCTAAATCTGCAAGACTCGTAATACCAGTGGTAGTAAAAAAGCAGCATTATAAGGCTTAACAACGTGCTTTTTTTACTCATAACGCAAGACTCGTAATCCAGCCGATAGTTTTTTACGCTGATAACCCTCGTTTTGACTTGAAAAAAGGTATGTTTTTATTGTTAAGCTATGTAGATTGGTTTTTGATAATGTAATTATAGTAAAAAAATTAAACTTTTGGAATCCTTTAAAAGAACATTAAAGGAACAGTAAAGTAATAATTAAACATTCATGATTTAGACCATGCAATTTTAAACCACTTTCCAATTTACTTCTATTATTTAATTTGCTTCCTTCTCTTGTTATCCTTTGCTGAAAGGTTTATCGAGGTAAGCTCAGGAGCAGCAAAGAACCTAGGTTCTAGTTGCTGATTTTTTGGGTTTCATATCCCTTTAAGCAAAAATTGGAAGCTGCATCAAACATATTTTGCAATGAATACTACAGTTTTGTTAAGTCACAATCATAATTTTTTTCACTAATTTCAACGTCCCTCTGAACCAAAGGACCCTTGATAACCAGTCACATCCCTGTACATGTATATATGGTGTATGAATGAGTATTATTATTCACACAAGGGCAGTAGAAGAAAGGAATACCTTGTCTCTTCCCTTAATGTGGCTGGCTAAGTACTGATTTTGTTCAATTTATTATAATTCAGCATTTTTTTTATAAAAACAGACACTAATTTCTATACCCTACTAAATATACTGTAAATATTTGTATGCTTATATTTATAGAACATATTGTAGGAGTTGAACCTACTACACATGAATTGTGCAAGTACACATTACTGGTTTGTTTTCCTGCAATAATTGTACCTACACCACCTAGTATGTTACATATATAAATAAGCATTCATTTTACCCAACTATTGCTTGTTGACAGCTTGATCCTCGAAAAAAAAAAATTAAGAGAGAGTGTATTGCTACGATCATTGGGATTGCCTTGCGGTGTTCCACTAATTTCCCTTACTCAATTGGAGCACAGAATCTGAGCACAGAATCTGAGCACAGAATCTGAGCACAGAATCTGAGCACAGAATCTGAGCACAGAATCTGAGCACAGAATCTGAGCACAGAATCTGAGCACAGAATCTGAGCACAGAATCTGAGCACAGAATCTGAGCACAGAATCTGAGCACAGAATCTGAGCACAGAATCTGAGCACAGAATCTGAGCACAGAATCTGAGCACAGAATCTGAGCACAGAATCTGAGCACAGAATCTGAGCACAAAATCTGAGCACAAAATCTGAGCACAAAATCTGAGCACAAAATCTGAGCACAAAATCTGAGCACAAAATCTGAGCACAAAATCTGAGCACAAGTGTCATTTCTGTGTTACTAAGAAAGTGCGCCTACATTATCTATATGGATAACGTGCTCGATATCCTCCTTATTTGCCGGTCACTCTGAAATAAAAAAAAATGCTGTAGATCTGAGGGCAGCCAGATAGGGGAGCCAAAACGGAAAAATAAAAGTATTTTACTCAAGTTATTTTAAATATTACATGACCAGAAAAATCTTTACTTAAACACTGAAGTATGCAGTTGTAATATATGGTAATTTAAAAATAATGTTGACTGTCAATTTAAATACACATTAAAAATATTAAATATTAAAATGTATTAAAAATAATTTTTATATATTTAAGGTATTTGAGTGGAAAGGGTTCCAAAGTATAAATAAATGTGTATATATGTATGTACATGTGTATTTCTATGTATATATATATATATATGTGTGTGTGTATGTATACATATATACATACAGTATATACATAGATATATTAGATACACAATCACATGTATAACTTTAGCACGCCACTTATAATCTATATATAACTCAAGCATCTCTGGCTAATAAGGAAAACTCCCACAGTTTGTATTTAAGGGACAGGAAATGTTTTCTACAAGAATGAAAAAATACACGGCCAGAGAAAACCATGACTGTAACGCCCCTTTAAAGTGACATAAAAGTTGAAAAAGAAAATACACAGCAGCAATGCACCACTGGGAGATAGCTGAACACATTTGGTGAGGTAATACCAAGCGACAAATGTGTGTAGCCACCAATCAACAGCTGGTTCCAAGTGGTGCACATACCGAGGATTGCTTTTCAACAAAGGATATCAATGGAACAAAGTCAATTTGATAACAGAAGTAAATTGAAAAGTATCTTAGACTTACATTCTCAAGCTGAATCATGAAAGTTTATTTTTTACTTTCATGCCTCTTTAAACAGCTCACAAAAGCACTATACACAGTAAAACCAGTATCTTGTGAAAAAGTAACTCTTGTGATATCAGTGAAACTAGACATCAGCGACAGTTGTATCAATCTTTTCCTGAATGTTCCCACGGTGCATATTTAGGCGCCACATTAGTGATTTTACTGTTCATGGCCATGTTATGTTATTAAATTTGTATCATTTTCCTTCCTCGCTTGAGAAAATCGAGAATGTAGAAAGATCTTCACACGCAGACAGCGCAAAATACCTTATCTTGAAATCTGAGTGGTATTATAACGACATGAATTACACATGAGCAAACCATGGCACACTGGATTATATTTGTTAAACAGCCTTAAAAAGAATACATTCTTCTATTCAGGTAGGTTGGTTATGTTTTCAGAATCTCTCTCCTTGGTCAATAAATTGCAAAGGATACAAAAAAAAGACTGTCTTTATATCTATGGGAACCATCCTAGTAACCCTTATGTGAAGTGTAAATTGATATATTTTATGTAACATCAAATCTCAACTGACCTAGAGTAGCAATCAGGCTCCTGCAACAACCAATTTCTAGCAGTGGAGCGGCTGCACCAAATGTGTCAGCTTACTACGGATTGACAGTTCCTGTCCAAATTTTGCCTTGGGGTAGCAACGAATGCAAGGCCAAGTGAAGGGTCTTAGACCAAAAATCCCTTCCTAATGATACTATCTTGGAGACTCTGATTTGGATTCTGAAGCATGAGTTAGAATGGATATCACTAATTTTATAGTTCCTATTGCACTTATATTTTGGGAGAAAATATGTTCTTTACTTAAAGGGACAGTCAAGTCCAAAAAAAACCTTTCATTTTTCAAATAGGGCAGGCAATTTTAAACAACTTTTCAATTTACATTTATCGGCAATTTTGCTTTGTTCTCTTGGTATTCTTAGTTGAAAGCTAAACCTAGGAAGGCTCATATGATAATTTCTAAGCCCTTGAAGGCCGCCTCTTATCACATGCTTTTTTATTTGCTTTTCACAACAGGGGAGAGCTAGTTCATGTAAGCCATATAAATAACATTGTGATCACGCCCATGGCTTGTGGCAAACAGCACACTAATTGGCTAAAATGAAAGTCAATAGATAATAAATAAAATGTCATGTGATCAGGGAAGGGGCTTTCAGAAGATGTTTAGATACAAGGTAATCACAGAGGTAAAAAGTATATTAATAAAACAGTGCTGTTTATGCAAAACTGGTGAATGGGTAATTAAAGGGATTATCTATATATTTTTTATATAAAAAACAACAATTCTGGTGTTGACTGTCTCTTTAACCCCTTAAGGACCACAGCACTTTTCCATTTTCTGACCATTTGGGACCAAGGCTATTTTTACATTTCTGCAGTGTTTGTGTTTAGCTGCAATTTTCCTCTTACTCATTTACTGTACCCACACACATTATATACCGTTTTTCTCGCCATTAAATGGACTTTCTAAAGATACCATTATTTTCATCATATCTTATAATTTACTATAAGTTTGTTTTATAAAATATGATGAAAAAATTGAAAAAAACACACTTTTCTAACTTTGACCCCCAAAATCTGTTACACATCTACAACCACCAAAAAACACCCATGCTAAATAGTTTCTAAATTTTGTCCTGAGTTTAGAAATACCCAATGTTTACATGTTCTTGCTTTTTTTGCAAGTTATAGGGCAATAAATACAAGTAGCACTTTGCTATTTCCAAACCACTTTTTTTTTTTTAAATTAGCGATAGTTACATTGGAACACTGATATCTGTCAGGAATCCCTGAATATCCCTTGACATGTATATATATTTTTTAGAAGACAACCCAAAGTATTGATCTAGGCCCATTTTGGTATATTTCATGCCACCATTTCACTGCCAAATGTGATCAAATTAAAAAAATCATTCACTTTTTCACAAATTTTTTCACAAACTTTAGGTTTCTCACTGAAATTATTTACAAACAGCTTGTGCAATTACGGCACAAATGGTTGTAAAAGCTTCTCTGGGATCCCCTTTGTTCAGAAATAGCAGACATATATGGGTTTGTGGCATTGCTTTTTGGTAATTAGAAGGCGCTAAATTTCGCTGCGCACCACACGTGTATTATGCCCAGCAGTGAAAGGGTTAATTATGGAGCTTGTAGGGTTAAATTTTATCTTTAGTGTAGTGTAGTAGACAACCCAAAGTATTGATCTAGGCCCATTTTGGTATATTTCATGCCACCATTTCACCGCCATATGCGGTGAAGGGGTTAATTAGGTAGCTTGTAGGGAGCTTGCAGGGTTAATTTTAGCTTAGTGTAGAGATCAGCCTCCCACCTGACACATCCCTGATCCCTCCCAAACAGCTCTCTTCCCTCCCCCACCCCATAATTGTCCCTGCCATCTTAAGAACTGGCAAAAAGTCTGCCAGTACTAAAATAAAAGGTTGTTTTTTTGTTTGTTTTTTGTATTTGTTTTTTTTTAAAACATAATTCTGCTGTGTAGGATTTCCCTTAGCCCTCAACCTCCCTGATCCCCCCCCCCCCAAACAGCTCTCTAACCCTCCCCTTCTACCTTATTGTGCGCCATCTAGGGTACTGGCAGTTTGCCATACAATATGGTATTAAAAAAAAAATATTATTATACAATTATTCAATATTTTCTGTAGTGTAGCTGCCCCCCTCAATATCCAACCTCCCAGATCCCTTAACTGAAAATTCCCACCCTCCCCAGTCCTCTCTCCCACCTTATCAACATTTTTTATTGTGCCATAGTGTAGCCTTCCCACCTGTTCCCCGCCCCCGTGCACGCGCTGCGCCCCCCCCCCTCCGACGCACTTTCTTCACTGATGGCTGCCCACCCGCCTCCCTGCATCAGCTCCCACCCACCAACGATCATGGCCATCGATGGCCAATGCAAAGAGGGCCACAGAGTGGCTCTCTCTGCATCGGACTGCTTACAAAAATTATTGCAGGATGCCTCAATATCGAGGCATCACTGCACTAACATAAAAGCGGCTGGAAGCGATCAGGATCGCTCCCACATCTTGGAAAGACTAACGACGTACAGGGTACGCCCTTAGTCGTTAAGGACCTTTTTTTGTAGGACGTACCCTGTACGTCGTCATCATTAAGTGGGTTAATATTACTCCAAATCCATCTCCTATTGACTCACTAGCTGGACTTATTCATGCAGTCTCTACCCTCATGCTCATATCTCTCCATGGCACGCCTCTGGCGTTCTCGCCATCAGGGATCTTTTCTCAAGTTCAACATTATCCTCCTTTGCCCAACTCAAGGACCAGTATGACTTGCTTGCTCCTTTGTCTTTTGAATTGATTTCGTTAAACATAGTTTTCTCCGAGCTTGTGGTGAGCTGGTTTCTCCTGTTCATATTTGTTGGGAACGCCCTCAGGTCAATCATTTGTGGTTGTTCCTTTTTGATTATTTTTCCGCTGTAGGCATTCATCTTGATAAAAGTGTGAATTTTCCACCTTTTAACAAGCTGCAGATACATGAGGGAGCCTGCAGCCTATAGTTAACGACTGCTGCTTCCTAACCTATATACCAGCTCTGAGCTGGTGGCTTATAATCACCCTAATCCGATGGGGGCGACTAACAGCCACTGCTCGCACTTGATTGGTCATGCACAAGCAGTGGACGACGTTGCACAAGCAGGTACTTGTGCAATGTTAATTTCTTAAATTGAGGCTATTATCTCCTCCACAGTGGATTTTTTTTTTTGTGTACATCTGTTTTTAGTGGTGAAGTTAGCAATAATCAGAGCTTGGAAAACATCAACCATGCCAGAGTGAACAGAAATATAATATATTGTGCGCTTTTTAAGAATATATATTCTCGGCCTATCACAAAATTGATCTTCATTATTTGATCTGGGAAATATGACAGAATGGAAAGACAGATTTCTCTGGATGAGCTCTGTGTCCCACCTTATTTCTAGACTGGGTTTTTATCGATTTTCATAAAGACTTCTAAAGCGAAGAGACAACACTTACTGATGAACCATATTTTTTTAATCTTTCTCTCCAGGCTCTACAATACATTAAATATTTTTTTTCAATAAAGAGTTAACTCATACTCCCCCATCCCTTACTTGCATCACCACTGCATTTTAGTTACTGTGAACATTGATATAGTTCATTTGATTATTTTTTTGAGATGTTAAACTAACGATAATTTGTTCCATTCTAATGTCGGAACTTTTACTGAATACCTTTTATTTCTGAGGACAATTCCATTGGACTATGACAGACACTATGGGGCTGATTTATAAAGCAGTCAATGCTGCGTATTCCGCATGAGCCTTCTGGCTCGCCGGAAATGTAAGTTAAGAAGCGGCAGTCTTAAGACCGCTGCTCCTTAACTCATCCGCCACCTCTGAGGTGGCGGACAGCAATCATCCCGATCGGATATGATCGGGATAAATGACACCCCCTGCTAGCGGCCGATTGGCCGCAAATGTGCAGGGGGCGGTATTGCACAAGCATTTCATAAGTGTATGCTGTCGGCATTTATGGATGTTGGCATTTATTTCACAGCGTATGCTGTTGGCATTTATCGATGTCGGGCGAACATGATCCGCTACAGCGAATCATGTCCGTCCGACAGTGGTTAAATCGGCCCCTATATCTGGGGTTGCTTTTATTTTATTGCTGTTTACCATATCTTGTTTTAAACTGTATGGCATTGTTATGTTTTCATGCCTGTAACTGTTATAAATAAACTTCAATAAAAAATATTTGAAAAAAGCAAACAAACAAAAAAACAAAACTTTAACACGGACATGAAATGCCTCTTGCTTTAGTGTAAACAATTGTGTAACCTTCAGAGTAAATCAAATAGCTGGTTTAGAAGCATTTTGAAAACTAGGTTACAGATTTTGCATTTTGGGCTCTCTAAAGCAGGGTCCTTAAAACTTTTTCCCCAAAACCCAGAGCCATAATACTACACACACTCTTATACAACCCACACACAACACACTCTCATAAAACACACACACTACACACTCTCATACAACACGCACTCTCATACAACACACACATTACACAGCACACACTCTCATACAACACACACATACACAGCACACACTCTCATACAACACACACATACACAACACACACTTACACAACACACACTCTCATACAACACACACATACACAACACACACTCTCATACAACACACACTCTCATACAACACACACATACACAACACACACTCTCATAAACACACTCTCATACAACACACTTACACAACACACACTCTCATACAACACACACATACACAGCACACACTCTCATACAACACACACAACACACACTCTCATACAACACACACAACACACACTCTCATACAACACACACTTACACAACACACACTCTCATACAACACACACATACACAGCACACACTCTCATACAACACACACTTACACAACACACACTCTCATACAACACACACATACACAGCACACACTCTCATACAACACACACATACACAACACACACTCTCATACAACACACACACTACACACTCTCATACAACACGCACTCTCATACAACACACACATACACAACACACACTCTCATACAACACACACATACACAACACACACTCTCATAAAACACACACACTACACACTCTCATACAACACGCACTCTCATACAACACACACATACACAACACACACTCTCATACAACACACACATACACAACACACACTCTCATACAACACACACTTACACAATACACACTCTCATACAACACACTTACACAACACACACTCTCATACAACACACACATACACAGCACACACTCTCATACAACACACACATACACAACACACTCTCATACAACACACACTTACACAACACACACTCTCATACAACACACGCACCACACTCTCATACAACACACACATACACAACACACTCTCATACAACACACACTTACACAACACACACTCTCATAAAACACACGCACCACACTCTCATTCCACACACACAGAATACTGTCACACACTCTCATAAAACACACACCACATACAACGCACACACATACTTTTATACAACACACATACACCCCCCCCCACACACACACACACATAAAGAAAAAGGTTGTTTATTGTTGATAACATATTTATCAGTATGTCCACTTTTATTCTATTGTAGTTCTTGAAAATTTTTAAATATTAGGCTATGTTTAAATTTTATAGATATAGATAGACAGGTAGATAGATATATTAATACAAGTGTGATAACAGGAATATAAAGAGATATGATGTGTGTATGTACAGTATATATGTGTATGCGTGTGTGTACCTACTGTATATATACACAAATATATTGATACACACAGATAACACACACATACACCTTTGAGCCCTTCCCAGTCCAACACACACTTACACAATACACACTCTCATACAACACACTTACACAACACACACTCTCATACAACACACACATACACAGCACACACTCTCATACAACACACACATACACAACACACACTCTCATACAACACACACTTACACAACACACACTCTCATACAACACACACATACACAGCACACACTCTCATACAACACACACATACACAACACACTCTCATACAACACACACTTACACAACACACACTCTCATAAAACACACGCACCACACTCTCATTCCACACACACAGAATACTGTCACACACTCTCATAAAACACACACCACATACAACACACACACATACTTTTATACAACACACATACACCCCCCCCCCCCCCACACACACACACACACATAAAGAAAAAGGTTGTTTATTGTTGATAACATATTTATCAGTATGTCCACTTTTATTCTATTGTAGTTCTTGAAAAATTTTAAATATTAGGCTATGTTTAAATTTTATAGATATAGATAGACAGGTAGATAGATATATTAATACAAGTGTGATAACAGGAATATAAAGAGATATGATGTGTGTATGTACAGTATATATGTGTATGCGTGTGTGTACCTACTGTATATATACACAAATATATTGATACACACAGATAACACACACATACACCTTTGAGCCCTTCCCAGTCCAACACCTTTGTTATATACCATATCCCTTTATATCACTGTTAAGATATTTATTTTAATATTAAACATATATTTTGCTTTTTATTTATAATATGTATACATATGAGTGGAATTTTTATTTTAAATATGTTTAACAAGTGTTTTTATATACTTTTAATTAGCCCAAACACTTTACTTCAGGTCTCCAGTCGTACTAACTTTTTAGCGTTATTATCTGTCGTGATCGAGAGCAGCGCATAACTCACTGCTTATAATTTTAGCAATATTAAGCATTTACTTTCAATACCAGATTATGTGATATTCTTAGGGGCCTATCTATCAAGACCGCAGCTCCATAACCCTGTCCGCCTGCTCTGATGAGGCGGACAGGAATCGCCGGAATTCAACCCGATCGAGTACGATCGTGTTGATTGACACCCCCTGCTGGCGGCCGATTGGCCGCGAGTCTGCAGGGGGCGGCATTGCACCAGCAGCTCACAAGAGTTGCTGGTGCAATGCTGAATACGGAGAGCGTATTGCTCTCTGCATTCAGCAATGTCTGTCGGACTTGATCCGCACTGTCGGATCAGGTCCGACAGACATTTGTTAAATATGCCTCTTAGTGTGGGCATGCGATAGTTATAGTGCACAATGCAGTACCAATAGCGCTCCACTTGTAATCACTACCAATATCGCTTCACTTGTAATCTGGCCCATAGTTATCCAGGGTCAGTAGTAAGTGACATGCTCCAACTAATAAGGACATGTCATTTGGGCATTTCTGTTTCCCTTTAAAGGGAAGGTTTAGTTTAGAATCATTTTCTCAGTACACATGTATTAGCAGAACTGATTCTAGTAAACGCTCTGCTCTGTATACCTCCCGCTTAGTAAAAGCTCTCACAGAAAGAGTGATAGCACTTACTAGAAGCATTTCTACTAATACATGTGTATTGCAAAATGCTTTTAATCAAAACTGAAATGCATTCATGTGCATTTCTGTTTTCACTGTAATGTAATTTAACTCAGCCACGATTCAAAGACTCACAGGGATTTTTTTTCCAGATGGCAGTAGTTGTAGATTTTGTGTCTGTGGCAAATTAATCTATACTATAATCGCGTTTGTAAGGCATCCGTCGGGTGTCACCAGTTGCGCACACCATCCTCAAAGGAATGTTGGAAGCGCAAGGCAGTCAAAAGAATTCACCTAGATGCAGCTTTGCTGCATCCAGGTGGATTCCAAAAATGGCAGGGTGGTGAAGGAATCCTCATCCTATTTCAAAATCAGCCAATAGGATGAGAACTACTGAAAGCTGCATCCAGCTGGATTCCAAAAATGGCAGGGTGGTGAAAGAATCCTCATCCTCTTTCAAAATCAGCCAATAGGATGAGAGCTACTGAAATCTTATTGGCTGATTTGAACAGCCAATAGGATTTCAGTAGCTCTAATCCTATTGACTGTTTTGAAAAATTCAGCCAATAGGAATGCAAGGTACCCCAAAATGATTGTGGTACCTTGCATTCAATATTCAGTATACGACGGACATCAGATAAAGAGGAGCCTCCATGCTGCCGAGGACCACCAACGCCGCTGAGGACCGCCGCAACAGATGACCACCCCCGAGGATCGCCACATCTGGGAAGACCGCTCCGGACCTCCACTCTGTGCTGCGCCGCCTTTGCGGTGGATGAAGATGATGGACCCGTCTGGAAGAAGACCTTTTTTGTCGGACTTCTAAAACTGTGAGTACCTATTTGGGGCTTTAGTGTTAGGGTTTTTTTTTTCATTTAGTTTTTTTAGATTATGGTTCATTGGGCAATTTCAAAAAGAGCTGAATGCCCTTTTAGGGGCAATGGGTAGTTTAGGTTTTTTTAAGGGCTATTGGTAGTTTAGTATAAGATTAGGGGGTGTTTTTATTTGGGGGTATTTTTTATTTTTATAGGGGTATTAGTTTAGGTTTGTTTAATTTTATTATTTTGGATAGCTTTGTTTATTTTTTTCTGTATTTTTACTTTTTTTATTTTTTGTAGCTTGGGCGGTTGCATTTTTAATACATAGACTGACCTCTGGGCAGGCTCATCAACTAGTTACTAAATAAAATAATTGCATTTAATTCTGATGAAAATGTTTATATAGAGCATTTATTAAGAAGAATCGCTAGCAAAAATAAAATGGACCTAAAAGGGACATGAAACCAATTCTTTTCTTTTATGTTTCAGATATAGAATACCATTTTAAACAGCTTTCAAATTTACTTCTGTTATCTAATTTGCTTAATGTTCTTGGTATCCTTTGTTGAAGAAACAGCAGAGCACATGGGTAAGCCAATAACAAATCGGCAGCTTCTGAGCCTACCTAGGTATCCTTTTTAACAAAGGACACCAAGAGAACAAAACAAATTAGATAATAGAAATTAATATGGAAGTTTTTTAAAAATGCATGTTCTCTCTGAATCATGAAAGAAAAATGTTGTGTTTCTTGTCCCTTTAAATACACTAGAGATACTATGTTGTCTGTGCAGCCTGTGGCTTTAGGCTATTTTGGCTGCGGATTTATTAGAATAAAAGTGCGGCATTCGTTTCACTGACTTTCTTGCACATGCCTAGAGTTAGATGTATGTTAGTGTTAGCTAGATGCATACTAATGATAGTTGCCTGTTAGTCTCATCAGTAATGCGAGGTCCATCAACAAATGATAAGAAGGCAAATTTTAGATTGAGAGCTGGATGTGAAGGTGAGACACCCACATACTCAATACAATACAATACAAAGGTTTTGTGCAATGTCTCTCCATACAGGTGAGTTCCATGCCTTGCACTGCACACTGGTAACACCTGGTGGCAGAAAGCAGAACTGCAAAACTAAAGTTTCTTAAAGGAATAGTCTAGTCAAAATTAAACTGTCATGATTCAGACAGAGCATGTCATTTTAAGCAACTTTCTAATTTACTCTTTATTTGAATGTATGCTTAGGAGCCAGCCCATTTTTGGTTCAGCACCTGGGTAGCGCTTGCTGATTGGTGGCTACATTTAGACACCAATCAGAAAATGCTACCCAGGTGCTGAACCAAAAACGGGATGGCTCTTAAGGTTATATTCTTGCTTTTTCAAATAAAGATACCAAGAGAACAAAGCAAAATTGATAATAAGAGTTAACTAGAAAATTGCTTCAAATTACCTGCTCTATCTCAATCATGAAAATGTAATTTTGACTAGACTATTCCTTTAATGCATTATGAAGTACGGAAATTTTCCAGGAGCAAGACTCATTTCTAGTCGCCATGACAACCTATATTTGTTGAGCCCTGCTGTACATTAATTATTTTGGGTGACTTCCATTTCAATGGTGATTAAGAGATTTTTTTTTTGTAAGGCTATTTCTTGCCAAACAGACATTACAGATGATTCAGTACTACTGATGGCTGTGCTAGTGCTAGTCGTGTGCAAAAAAACAAAGCTGTACACTTGTGACATATTGCTATGCACTAGTAAATGCTATGCTCTGGTGGTAATTAGCTGTTCTGATGATAGATATCTAAATCATGAAAGAACATTTTTGAGTTTCATTTCCCTTTAAAAGTGGTAGCTAGGTAGTACTAGTAGTAGGTGTGCGCTGCTAATACATATGTTTGACCGCTGCACCAAGATTCCGCATAGTTTTGAGTTCTAAAAACATTGCCATATTTTAGTGCTAAGTAATGTGTGCTAGTGTGACCTGTGTGACAAATTTATATGTAATAGATGTGTGTTAGTAATAGATAGCTGTGAGTGACCTACTGATAAATAGCTACAGTATGTGTTAAATCTAGTGATTATACCTGAATTAGTGGTAGCAATTTACTACCTTCTTGTCTATGTCTGTCTGGGTTATATTGCAAGAATAAACCTGTGATTTATATTTAAACCCGTGTGCAGCCCTTCATGTGTTCTTGGTAGCAATTTACGGCTACGTGAATTTTGCGGCTCTGTACAAATAAATAATAATAATAATATGCAAGAAATAGTTAAATATTAAAGATAGCTGTGTACTGGTGAAAGATAGCTCTGTGTGAATGACAGATTACTGCGCACAAGCCAAAAATGACGTTATGCTAATAATAAATAGCTGAGAGAAAATGATCAGCAATCTCCAAACTTTTAAATAACTAGAGATACTTGACAGCAACAACAAAAAAATTATAATATAGAAAGGATTCCTACTAAAGATATTTCCAACAAAATTACTGTAAACAAGGATGAAGTGAGTAACTGTGTTTAAAACGGCAGTAAAGTTAAAATTATGTATGAAATTTTAAACAATGATCCAGTTTACTTTGTGGAAGAATAATCCTAGGTGAGCACAGGAGGGTGCATGTCTTTATTTGTGAACAACATAAGAAGACAGAAGCGCCACATGGCCCAATATTGTTTGACTAGTGTAACAAATAGCAGTGTAATGGAAACACTCACATTTGGTGATACACCCCTAGTGGTGTAGATGAAACAGACTGGGGTCATACACAGTAACACAGCAGACTGACTTCCAATGGCTACTCAGCAATCTGTAGATGGTGTAAACAGAAAACAACGCCAATATGGCCTAGTATAGTATAGGCAATTGAAAGAATAAGTAAAAATAGTCGCACTCACATTTGGTGGAATACCTCCCTTGGTGCACTAGAGGCAAACTGGGATCAAACAGTCACCCAGTAGACTGATAACCGGTGATGCAGGAGCTCCCAGCAGTCCAGGAAAGTGGACAACAAATGGTAATAGGTATGGCAGCAGGTGATAATAAGGAATGGCAGCAAGTGGTAAGTGTAATAAAAACTTACTGTATTAAAATATAAAATACTAGCAACGCGTTTCTCATCCAACCAGTGGATGTTTCATCAGGCTTAATCTTTGTAACAATGTTATACATTGTTGCAAACACTGCTGCCATAGACTGCCAAATAAATGCGCACTGTGCACGCCCCTAAACTCCTATCAGATCAATCAGCTTTACTCTTTAACAAAGAGTAAGATCAATAAACATCATTACGTTAAGAAATGGATGTCATAGATCAAAATGTGTCTCCTGCTTTGTCATAACGAAAGCAAAGAGAAAATTTCACATTTCATCAGTAAATTCCTTACATATGTTTAGTGTAGGTTGGGGACATGGTTAATATACCCAATAACCCCATTTTATAAAATATAGTACTTAAAGAGAAACATTTGAAATGCAATAAAGAATATATAAGAATTATTATGGATGAAAAGTTTACTTTATAATTTGCGGACATTTGCACTTATTTATTTATTTATTTATTTATAAAATATTTTACCAGGAAGGATACATTGAGATTTCTCTCGTTTTCAAGTATGTACTTATCTTGCACACGGTCTGAGAGCAGTGAAGTTAAAGGGATATTAAACCCAAATTTTTCATGATTCAGATAGAGTATGCAATTTACCCAGGGTGCTCAACCAAAAATGGGCTGGGTCCTAAGCTTACATTACTGCTTTTTCAAATAAAGATATCAAGGGAACAAAGAAAATTTGATAACTGGAGTAAATTAGAAAGTTGTTTACAATTGCATGCTCTATCTGAATCATGAAAGAAAAAATGTGGGTTTCATATCCCTTTAACGTACTGAGAAGGCATGAGGGTTGAGGCACAAATGCTTATGAATGTGATCTTCTGTAAAAGTTATTACAACACACATATTGGCTACTCTATTTTATACGTCAAAAATGCACAACTGTGCGACGCAGTAAACAAACTTTTTTGTCCCCTTTTCCTTCTAAAAAATAAATAGTAACTGAAAAAAGTATAAAAAGTGATCCAAACAAAAATAAATAAAAAATTACATTTTTAATGATATCATGAGAAGTTCGGCTTCTGTCATTAAAAGGTGGATAGAGATCGAGGTTTCTATATCTAGTACATATTACTGTTATTTGATGCCCCTTTCTATGGGCATTATGGATATGTAAATCAAATGGATACTATGAGCCATCTTTTCAAAGTGGCAGCTTTGCAACTGTCCAGTTTGCATTGCACACCCATCAGCTTTTAATGTTTCCAGTTACCAAGTTCTGAGATACCATCGGAAGATAGTAGTGATTATAATGGTCTGTGTCAGGAGCAATGGGCGCTGTCTGAGTGCTGGGGGGGCACTGTCTGAGTGCTGTGGGGGGGGGGGACTATCTGAGTGCTGACGGGGGTAGTCTGTATATTTAATGAAGGAAGAATATGCACTCAGTCCCCTGTTAGAAGATGCATCCACCCTTGGTTTGAAGCAGGCAGGACACTTAGGTAGACACTGGGCTTTTACTAATAAAACACAAGCACTTATCTACAAAGATCAATCATTTTGTAGGACATTTCCTGTCCTCCATTTCATAGGGACTGATGGGATTTGGTGAGATAAGGGGTTAACTACTGGTCTCAGCTGTGCTATAAGGATTTAGTGTATACTGGTGTATTAAAGTGCTTCAAAATCATTAGTTATATCTTAGAGATTATCAAAGAACAAATCTGATCAATTTCTCTCCATGATGGAACATGTTTTTTTTTTCATTCTGGTGACTTTTAACCCTCTGCCACCCCCTTAATAATCTACCCTATTTCTGCAGCAGTTAATGACATTTTCCCATAGCCAGCAAACCTCAAGCTAAAGAGCATTAGTTGTATAGTGATGTCCTTTCATTTGAAATATGCTTCAGTCCCTTGCACCATAAAGCAGGGGGGTAAAATCTTCCAGGCAGGTCATTTTGTGAGTGTAATTAAACAGATCAGGCAGTATTAGTGCTGAATCTAATAGGAAATACAATTGTTTTCTGCACCATTAACATCTTCTAGGTTTTATTTGTACAAAATCTGCCCTAACAGCATAAATTGGGATGAATGTTTCCATGCAACATGATTTTATGAAGAAAGGGTACCTTTTCTTTCAAGAGCTGTAAACATGGTATAAACTAATTTATAAACTCAGGTATACTAACAAAAATTTGAAATTGTATATTACACGTGTATGTGTATTTTATTAGCATTTAAATATTAAAATGACTTTAAACACTTTGAGACACATGTATTAAAAAAATAAGATATACTTTCATTATTTATTCTGAAATGTATGGGTTTTCCAAATCCCATTAAAAAAATGGAAGTGCAAGAGTCAACGTTTGAACTCAGCAGAGTAGAAAACCTAGGTTACAACATGGCAGACCCCAATTACTTTATGGAAAGTTTACAATTATTCTTTCAATGCTTAAACGATTAAAGGGACAGTCAACACCAGAATGTTTTGTTGTGTTTTAAAAGATAGATAATCCCTTAATTACCCATTCCCCAGTTTTGCATAACCAACACAGTTATATTAATACACTTTTTGCCTCTGTGTCACTTTAGCCACCTGCAGCAGTGTTTGCAACATTGTTTATCGTAGTTGCAAACATTGCCGCCATAGGACTGCTAGAGACGTGCACCCTCCTGAGCTCCTGAGCAGCCAACCTAGATTAACAAAGGATACCAAGAGAACAAAGCAAATTAGAAAGTTGATTAAAAACTGCATGTTCTTTCTTGCATGATGAAGGTTTAGTTTTTACTTTACTTTCCCCTTAAAGGGACATGAAACCCAATTTTTTTCTTTCGTGATTTAGAAAGAGCATGTCATTTTAAACATACTTTCTATTTTACTTCTATTATCTAATTTGCTTCCTTCTCTTGATATCACTTGCTGAAAAGCATATCGTAGATATGCTCAGTAGCTGCTGATTGGTTATTGCACAAAAGGCCTTGTGTGATTGGCTCACACAATGTGCATTGCTATTTCTTCAACAAAGGATATCTAAAGAATTGAGCAAATTAGATAATAGAAGTAAATTGAAAGTTGTTTAAAATTGCATGCCCTATCTGAATCATGAAAGTTTAATTTTGACTAGACTGTCCCTTTAAGGAATTATGCATGAATAATGCTTTGGATAGTGATGGTGTTAACAAGTGCTGACAATAATTTTATACCTGCTGAGGGATTTTAAAATATCCCTGTTTAAAAAATCTTTTTTTTTTCTACCTACATTTTGTTAGATATGTAACATACTATCTTACTGGGGAAATAAAACAATACTTATCTTCTAGATTAACAAAATCCTTTTTTTGTATTTATCTGTCATACAATTCTTGTGTCAATAACTACTATTGGCCACCGTGTTTTCTGTGGGCATTGCACTGTATAATGAAGTACTCTGTAATGCTCTCAGATTTTAAAGGAACATTAAAAACTAAATAAATGCTAGACAGAATGATGTTTTCAAAGAAAAGATTAGTCTGAGAACATATAGATCTATTTTTTAAAGTTTTCATTAGTTGTTTTAAATAGTAACAAAATAAGGTGTAAAGTTTTAGTGGTCTATAAAACAATGGGAGCTGCCATGTTGTAACTTAGGCTACCTTCTGTTGTGGCCAATTAGAAACAGTTATAAATAGGCCCACTAGAGTGTGCAGCCAATTGGCTGTGTGGAATATAACAGTGCTCGGCACTTCCATTTCTAACAGGAACTGAAAAGCTCACAGTTTCAGAATGGAATTACAAGAAAAGAGGGATAAAATAAATAATGAAAGTATATTGCAGAGGTTTTTTATATATATATTAAATAATATAAACGATTGATTATTTTATATTACCATCTCAAGGTGTTTAATGTCCCTTTAAGCTAGAAAAATGGTATCTATATTGTGTGCAGAAGGGTAGTGATTTAGGCTACTGGAAAGCAAGCAATCACTGTATGCTCACTAGAAAATATTCTTAAAGAGATATCAAACCCAAAAAAATATTTTGAGATTATAGAGCATAACATAAAAAAAAAAAAAAAAACATTTCCAGTTTACTTCTATTAACAAATTTGCTTTGCTTTCAATATATCTGTGTTGAAGAGATACCTAGGTAGGCTTTTGGAGACACTACATGACAGGTAATGGTGCTGAAAGCTAGTGCTCTTGCAAAACTACAGCAATATAGTGCTCCAAAAATGGGTCGGCTCCTAAGCTTATGTCCCTGCTATTCAACAAAACATATCTAGAGAATGAAGAAAAAAATATAAGAAAGTAAATTAGAAAGTTGTTTAAAATTGCATGCTCTATCTGAAGCATGAAAGGAAATGTTGGGTTTAATATCCCTTTAAGTCCTCAAATTAAAAGCAACAAAATTAATGATTCCTTAATTAAAAAGAGACAAAATACTGTGAACATAATAATCGCACAGAAAGTCAAGTAAAACTCAGACCAAAACTCACTCAAATCTATTTTGTCCCTGGCCCTTCTAAGGTATAATTCTAGAACAAGGTGTTCAAATATATAATGTGCAATTACAGTAGACGCTGCTAAACATGCACCATTATCCTGATTGTATCTTTGTTGTTGTACAAACACAGAAAACATTCATACAGAATACCCGCCATATTCTGTCTCCATCTCCTTCACTATTAAAAATAATATCATAGGTGTAACATAAAACCATTCACAAATCTCTCCCTGGTTCAGACATTTGAAGATAAAATGTATGAGAGGGTCACCATGAGTCTCCTGGGCCCTAACGTTGTACGGTTGCTCTAGATAGAGGTAATAATAGAAAGGGCAATATGAATCGGATAGCAAACCACACAATCAATCTCCACAAAACATTTATTAAATGGAAAGCACTAGCCTAGATTATCTTTTATTTCTGACTTTTATAGGTTTTCAACATCTCAAAAACATTTCGAGGGACACTTTGCAGCTGAACCATAAAGTAAGCAGGTGAAGGATTACTGGCCACACTCCGGCAACTGTTTCATAGACCTGCCTACTCTGCTCCACCTAGGGTCGCCACCTCAGCCATGTTTTCTGGACACTTATGAGTTACACATGCTGCAGGGGGTGCAGGCAGAACATGAATTTCAACCCTGGACAGCACACAAATAGTGACACTGAACATCACTGTTTATATTCCTCTCTGGCACACCCTGCAGCATGTATAACTCATAAGTGTCCAGGAAAACACGGCTGAGGTGGCAACCCTAGATCCATCCTAATACCCAAAACACACAAAGTGCACAAATGTTAGAGTAATACTCTGCTGTTCTATGTAAAATGTAGGATATACTCAGAATGCCACAATTTCTAAACATGTATAACTAAAGGGACACTAAAATAAAAATCTCATGGTTCAGATAGAGCATACCATTTTAAGACACTTTTTTCACTTCTATTGTCAAATTGACTTTGTTTTCCTTTGTTTAAAAGCATATTCCTTTGTTTAAAAGCGTATCCTTTGTTTAAAAGCATATGTACATATACTCAGCAACAGCAATGCAATGCCCTACTAGGAGGTAACTGATCGTTGTTGGCTACATACATTGCCTCTTGTCATTGGCTCATGGTGCAGCTAGGTTCCAGTAGAAAACTGCTGCTCTAGACTTAAAATATGGCGGTAGATTTATTAAGCCCCTGGTGGGCTGAATTTCCAATGCCGGAATTCTGCATTGCACAAGAACGCTATTTGGTGCTCTTGTGCAAAACCGCCTCCCTGCCCGCACACAGCCTATACACAGCGGGCAGGAGCTGTCAATATCCCCGGTCGCGACAGAGGGGATTGAAATTCTCCACCTAAGAGGTGGAGAAGAGTTAGGGAAGCAGCGATCGGATGACTGCTCCTTCATAAATAAGTACTGCAGGTTCTTTTGTGAGAACCTGCAGTCATAGGGGGGCGAAAGCAGGCGAAGGCTTTGATAAATTGGACCCCTATGTGTTTAATCCCTTTGCAGATAACATATTAAAACATTGTATGTTTTTGCACTTGTATGTCTCTTTAACCCTTTCCTGACGGACATATTTGTCTACATCGGAACAAAGTTCCATTGTAAACAATAAGTACAAATTTAAATCAATCGATCATTCATGCAATCGCGTTATTTCAATGATGAGATCGGTCAGGGGCGAGTGCCTATAACGCTAGGCAAGCCCTCCAGCCCGTGATCCCTTTTAGCTAGCGGCTATAGCTAAAGGGTAGTCAAACAGCTAGGACCTTCCATGCCGTCCTAACAACACTAAAGCCCAGTACAGTTAGGATGGCATGGAATGGACAGATAGCTCATCGTGCTAATGCACTGATACAGAAATCTGTGGCAGCCCAAGGGTTGCAGGTTTGATCCCGGCAAGATCTACTCATCCTTTCGAGGTCGGTAAAATGAGTACCATTAAGTTGGGTAATAATAATACCTGTTATCAGTGCTGCAAGTCGATTAAGTTTGCGGTTGTGCGCTATACAAGTATCTAATTATTATTCTCCACCTCCCTCTAGTCACGGGTGCTGCCTTTCACTATGATCCAGTGCTGATGTATTAGCGCATGTGCAGCAACTCTCCTTCAGATACCTGCAATGTACACTTAGGTTCCATAATGGGAGCACCCATGATTAGAAGTAGGTGAATGAAATGTTTTTAGTGTCCCTTTAAGGCCAACAAAGTCTAAAATGTCTGATTACAACAGTCTTAAATCCATACCAAGCCTGCTCCTTAACGTGCCAGTCAACGTTCAAAAATACGGGGGAATTCCTGTGCTGATAACTATATAAAGAGGTTATAAACTTATAATAGTTTATTTTTCATGCATTTTGTAATGTTTAAAATTGATTGTTTTAAATACATACATCACAATGAAGACTTTACATGCCCATTTCATTGTGTGCAACAGATGTTCTATACAAGTGAGATGGACTATATTATATATTATATATTATACTATATATGTGCACATCTAACCAGAGTATTGCAAAATGACTACTGCCCGCTCTGTACTAATTTCTCCTCATGCACCAAAAACACAAAATATACATTAGATTGACAAAGCACCCTGATCTTCTTAACATATTAAGATTTAAACAAAAGATGAAGTGTTGTTCTAAATAGGGGGGTTAACCTATGACCTTTCTGGCATCTGGCTTCCATATGTAACCTGTAAGAGGGGAGCAGGAGGGGGTCTCTCTCTTCCTGCCCTGCACTGGACCACCTTCTGGGGTTTCCTGTGGAATTCCATTGATGTGCAGACATGTATGGGGTCCTGTTACCTGAGGCTTAACCCAATTTATTACTGACAACAAAAACATAACTTCCGAGCATGTTATTAAATCTCTATGAAAGTTATCTGTGCACATTATCAACTGTATGTTAAATAACTGTGCAGTATTATCTACATACATACTATATGTTCATACCGATATTCATGCTGTCATAGGTATGCACATTATATGTCTGCATGTTATGTCATACTTGTTTCACTATATGTTTCTGCTCCTTAAAGGGACATTAAAGTATTTTTTATTTATACATTAGAAAAATCATTATATTGCAAAATATAGGCATACAAACCAAATACTCTAAAAGCATTTAACACTATTATCTTGATAGCAAAAGGTGCATTGTTTTTCACTCTAGAGTCACACCCCTTAAAATGCCTTTACATTATATTGATATTATCTAATTTGTTGTGGCCAATTAGAAACAGCTATAAAGCAACCACTGCACAGCTTGCAGGACAGTCGGGTTTATAAAAGCCACAGAATACAATTACGAGGGCAGTGGAAAAACTAACATTTTCAGAATTAAATGACAGTAAAAGAAAGCAAAATAAATAATGAACATGCATTACAAAGTTTATTTTAATGTGCATGATTAACTTTTTATGGGAAATTAAATTTTGAGTTTAATATCCCTTTAGCAATATATTTTTCTGCATCAATCTATATCATTTACATGTGATTGCATCAATAAGTAGCATTGAACATCATTATATCTATGTAGGTTATACTTTCAGCATGTGACTGTACTGCTGTAGCGGTACAGGTGTTAAGTAATCAAAGGAACACAGCTTCTAAAATTATTAGTCCATTTTCTTAACGTTTGCCATTCTTCTACACAGAACAAAATATAACATAACTCCTTGGCTTCCCAAAAACATGTATGTCTGCTTTTTCAGTATGTTAGGAACCATTTGTCAACCACATTCCTAGCAAACCAGAGGGCAAATTATATCAGTGTATATTAATAATAATATTCATATCTCTATCTATCTGTCTGTCTGTCTACCTATCTATAAATAACAATACAAAGCACATACTGATTCCTGTGTATAAGAAATAGTATATGACTAACTAAAGCGTATCTTATTTGACATTCTTATATATATATGTTATCCTTTATTTATAAAGCTGCCAACATTATATGCCACACTGTACAGGCAAACATTATATTACCTACACAGTGCAATAACACTTAAAGGGCCAGTCATTTCAATTTTTATTATTGTTTTTAAGATAGATAATCCCTATATTACACATTCCCCCAGTTTTTTCACAGAAAACCTGGTTATATTAATACACTTTTTACCTCTGTGATTACCTTGTTTCTACGCATCTTCTGACGGCCCCCTGATCACATGACTTTATCTATTGACTTGCTCTTCAGCCAATTAGTGCTGTGTTGCTAAAATGCACGGGCGTCAGCACAATTTTATCTATATGGCTCACATGAACTAGCTTCCCCTGATGTGAAAAGCAAATACAAAAGTATGTGAACATGGGGCTGTCTTTAGGGACTTAGAAACAGACAGAAGGTTAGAGGTTTAAAGGTTATAAAGTATGATAATATAAACATGTTGGTTGTACAAAGCTGGGGAATGGGTAGTAAAGACGCTATCTACCTTTTTAAACAATAATATTTTTTGTGTTGACTGTCCCTTTAAAACGTTGAGAGTCATGTTCTTGAGTGCAATACAGTATATAGCTAATTTTATTTCTCAAAGTTGCTTAATGTCCATGTGACTTTAAAAAAAACAAATCTAACGTGACCCATCAAGTGAAATAGTTAGGCATCTGTTATGAGTTTTGGATCACTATGCATGTTATCTTATGACTCTGTTATTCTATCACTCTGCTTGTTACATTTCCATGCATGTTATCACACATCAGCCTGTTATCACAATCACTGTAAAATCATGCTGAACGTTAAACTCCTCTGCTTGGGAACACATGTGACTGCATTACTACTGTAGCCATATTTGCCTTTTCCTGCTAGTCTTCCTAAATGTCTGCATGCTATTATTTCATTACTGGCCCTTCTGACACTTGGAATTTCAGCTCTGTTTTGGAATGTGCCTGAGCCTCTATGTTGGGGCGGCTTTCTCCTCGCGCCCTTCCTGCTCTTTCATACTATGCTGTTATTCCTCTGTCTGCACCCTTTCGGCACTGCATCTTTCTTCCCCTGCTCCCTTCCTGCTGTCAATCCCTGTTCCCTCAGTCTGCTCTCCCAGCACCTGGTCGCCATGCCTCAGATCTGCAGCAGATCCCCCCTGCAGAGTATCACAGGTGGCAATTTCAGCATTTCTGTCAGGCTCCCACACAGCAAGGCAACTAGGCACACACTTCTTTGCCTGGCACCATATACCAAAGCTGCAAACAGGTGGCAAAACAGCCTGTTGTTTTTTTAATTATGGCACAAATTTGCAATGCCCCTTAAGTAATGGACCCATATAATGTATTGCATCTCTAGCAGGAGGGACACTCCCTTCACCATAAAATACCTTACTGCAAGGACATGCAGAAGAAGGCAACAGCACAGCAATATTGGAGCAACATCACAGATAAGAGCAACAGAGCAATACAGCAGGAGCAGCAACCCAATACAGGAAAAGATGCAAAATCAACCCCTCAAATATATGAGTAGAAGAGTACAGCAATAAAAGAGCAGCAAAGCATATACTAGGGAAGCAATACATTACAATGTATATTAATGGCAGCAAGGGAATCTATATACAGCAGTGCAACTCATTCAGAAATAGAAGGACCTGTAAGAATGGTACAAGAATAATGCTATGAGTTTAAATGAAACAGTGGTAAGGAGCAAACATCAAGGAGACAGGAGTAAAAAGGGATACAAGCACATTGAAAAGGATCAGCAAAATATATAGCAACACTAGAATGTGGAGTATTTGGAGCTATACATTATGCATGTAAAGCACTATGAAATATAGTGGAAGCAGAGATACAGAGAAGCACAGGGTTAGAAAGAGGAGTGGCTGTGTATGAGAGAAGATGCAGAGAGTGAGAGATCAGGAATAACAGGACCAAAGATGCAGGGAAATAGCATGTGGGAAGGGAATGCAGGCAGGTAGGTGGTGCTAAGAGATGCAGCAGAGGGCGAGTGGAATGATACAGGTGGGTTGATGGGGTATCGTAATGAGGTGTGGAGTGGGACAGCAAGGGTAGGTTTTGAGGAATAGAGGACTGGCAAGGAGTGAAGGGTGACGGCAGTGCAAGGAGGTAAGTGCACAAAATGAGTGTAAAGTGAGACGGAGGGGTGCGGAGCCAGATACAGGATCATGAGATTTAAAAGATGCAAACGAAGCACATGCGGCGATCGAGGTCAGTGCAAGCGATAGCAATGTTTTCTCTCATATACTCACTCCATGGTGTAGCCTCCTGCAACTGCTCGGGGTGATGTGCAGGCGACAGAGCCTCGTCCGGCCCTGAGAGAGTGTGTGTATGTGATTGTGTGACAGGAGGGAGGCACCGGTAAAGCATCCTCCGCACAGCATGCATAATCCCTAGTGCCCCCTGCTGGACAAACGGAAAAACGTATCCAGGATGCGCAACCTATACATTGCGCCCTCTGCTGAACGTAAAGAGTAAATAGCACTTGTAAAATATATTGTAGAACTAGAATGGGCACCAAAATAGAATGTAAATAGTACGGATTTATGGATGTGATTTATAAATGTTGCAGTATGACTCAGTGGCGTATTTACTATTAATAATGCTGTCCAGGTCATTTGGAAATGTGCTGCCCACAAAACACATACCGCCAAACAATTTAACACTATCTCACTCACTCTCACATAATCTAACCAGAAGCCGGTGTTGTATAAGAAATGGTTACTCCATGGCCAGCCGTTTACCCTGCACTATAATACCGGTGGTGGGAGGGAATGGAGACTCCATGAAGCCTATTCTAGACAACGAGGATCATTCATTTTTAATAAAATTAATAAACAACACCTGTTGTGAGTGCAAACAAAGCATTTGGACCAGGCATTCTGGAAAGCATTATACACCAGAACAACCCCTTACTAAAATTTGCCACCCGCAAATCCTGCTGCCCTAGGCACAGGACTAGTTTGTCCAAGCTAAAGTAAGCCTCAAGAATAGATAAAAATAACATAAGCGGTATTGGTTTCTATCCTTTTTACATAAAACATTATGCTTAGAGGATCCATTTACCTCCCTTACCATACCCCAATACCTTATATGCATCCTATTCCCGACCGTCCCTTTTTCCCTGTGTACCTGAAATAAATACATGACACCTGTATTGCCAATAAAAAATGGAGAGGTCACTTAATTTGTCTAGATTTTGCTGTTGCAGCCAAAATCAGATAAGAGAGCCATAAATCAATTCCAGCAATTTCAACACCACAAATCAACATAATGCCCAAGCATTTCAACTAACATGGGTCCACGTATCGGGGGAAGACCACAAACCCCCCCCGTGGCGAGGCCCGAGGAATTACGAGAGAACCCGCTGTATAACCTGCCTAGCAGCTAGACCACCGGATCACGACCCCAAGCAGAGTATGCAGTGGGATCCCCCCTCGTCCTCGCTGCCCCGCCCACGTGCCAGGCCCATTTTCACCGCAATATCCAGCTCTATTGTCCTGCTGATATAGCTGCCGTATTTTAGATGCCCTTGGTTAGCTTAGACCGATTTGCGTCACCTGCTTAACCGCCAGCTGCAGCCAATTCTCGTTCTTAAGGGACACACAGGCGGTCTTATGAAAATCTAACCAATTGGTCAGCATCCTGCCCATATCCGTGTTTCTCTGCTCTCTTCCTCCTTTCTGTGACCTCTCCGATATGATTCCTTCTTTCTTTACCGTTCCTAATGTAGGGTGGGTGAGGGGGAAACAAGAAAAAATGTAATGGGTTCACTTCCTGTTGTTCCACCTTATAATACCTGATCTACGGCCCCTCCTCCCTTTACCTGACCTTATCTTCCTATTGTCTCCTACAATGCCCTCCCCCCTCCTTCTCTGACCCTCTGTTTTTTCCCTACCATCCTTTATTAACCTCTCTGGTACTGTATAGGAGCCCTAGCCTTAGTGGCACTCCTATCGTATTCTACTCTTTCCGTTTATTATAAGGCTTAGAGGATCCATTTTACCTCCCCTTACCATACCCCAATACCTTATATGCACCCTATTCCCGACCGTCCCTTTTTCCCTGTGTACCTGAAATAAATACACAACACCAGTATTGCCAATAAAAAATGGAAAGGTCACTTTTAATTTGTCTAGATTTTGCTGTTGCAGCCAAAATCAGATAAGAGAGCCATAAATCAATTCCAGCAATTTCAACACCACAAATCAACATAATGCCCAAGCATTTCAACAAACATGGGTCCATGTATCGGGGGGGAAGACCACAAAAAACCCAGTGGCGAGGCCCGAGGAATTACGAGAGCCTGCTGCATAACCTGCCCAGCAGCTAGACCACCGGATCACTACCCCAAGCAGAGTATGCAATGGGATCCCCCGCTTCCTAGCTGCCCCGCCCACATGCCAGGCCCATTTTCACCGCCAACAAAGACTCTCTTAACGCCAACCAACCTAGTGACCTTTCCTTACCTTAACCAGTTCCTCCACCATAGTTCTTATGTCCTCCAGAAACTTATCGTTCCCGACCTCATTCAGGTGTACACCGTCCGCCCGAAACAACTCCTCTCTCTTAGCTTCGATCAGCGGGTGCCCCAGCACCCTGCCCCCCGTTTCTCTTACTATCTTTGCCGCCACTTGATTAACTTTTCTACGCGATCTATATCCCGCCCTCTGCGTATCTGTGTTGCGCCAGTGTATCCTGGATATTATGTTCGACCATATGACTCGTACCTGTGGCCATGCCACCTTCAGCCAACTAATAACTTCCTTTATCTTATCCTCCAATTCCCTTAAAGGAAATGCGCCTATGTCGTTGCCCCCTAGATGTATTATCAATGTATCAGGGCAACCCAACCTTCTCCTTGCTTGTTGTATTGTCTCGACTAGCTCCTCCCATCTCATCCCCCTCTTCCCTAGCCACCTGATATTTGCCTCTCTGTGTGAAAAACCTAGATGTGACCCTTATCCTGCTGCTACTGCTCTAATGCGTGCCCAATGCACGTACGAATGCCCTACTACCCATACGCAAGATAAAACATAAATATTTCATGAACCTTAAAAACCACAACTTCGTTGATGATAATTCAACGCCAGAATTCACAACCCCTTCCCTTTTATTCCCCTTTTAGTCTGATGTAAGATCTAAACGCCTGAGATTTCCACCTTCCCAAATTTGTTATCTTATCTTCAGAACAACCTTTCTCCGCTGCGCTAGTCGCGGACCCTATCTTGAATAAATGCGGTGCAAACCGTTGTTTTTCCCATCCCAGCTTTTTTACGGCCATTTCCATCACTTTTTTAAATTTGAATTTTGTCAAATTGGACCCGTCTATATGCCTCAAGAACAACCTACCCCTTTCCCGCTTTGTGCCTACCATCTGTTTTACACTTGCCACTGCCATTTTCTTATCAACACCATTATTTTATTCTCATATATTCTTACGTCCGATTCAGCGACACCATTTCTATCGTCCCCCTTACTTGCCGCAACTAATTCTCCTATCCTAAAAGCTCCCCAAAATGCCATAACGAAGGCGGCTTTGAACAGACATGCTTCATCCTTCTCCCTGTACACTTCCCCCAATACCCCTACCATTCTCTCCAATCTCGCCTCCATGATTGGTTCCCTGTCATCTGCCCTTTTTTCTTCGCCCACCTGCCATGCTCTTAACACCTTTCTGACTACAAATGATTTCGTCATGTCCTCTTCGCCCCCTTAACTTTGCAAAAAAAGATACCCCTGCTAAGACTATGCCCACCTGACCTTTCTTCATGCCCCTCTGTTTTAGTGACCACAGCCATTCTAAAAACCTACTTCCCTCGCCCCTTATTCCTGCGCCCCTAAATTGCAACCACTGTTTCCAATAGGTATCGTATACCCTCCAGGTTCTTGGGGCCACAGATTTCTCAACCATCTTCCTTATGCCTTCTATGCGCTTCCAATCTGTCAAAGAGAGATAGGTCAGCATTCACCGTCTTTTCTGGCCGCGGGCACTACCCTCTTAAACAATTCCCATCTAAACCTTGACAGTGCGTCAGCCACAATATTTCTATAACCCGGAATGAATCTAGCTTTAAAGCATATGTTCAACTGTAAGCATTTCAACACTAAGTATCTCAGGTATTTTATAACAGGCATGGAAGAGGCAGATAAGTTGTTAATTACGTCCACTACTCCTTGTTTATCCGACCAGAATATAATACTCTTGTTTGCCAGCATATGTCCCCACAGTTCTACAGCCACCACTATGGGAAATAATTCTAGCAACAACAAATTCTTCACCCATCCGTCCCTTTCCCATTCCGCTGGCCATTTACCAGCGCACCATCTACCTTGTAAGTATGCGCCGAAGCCTGCGCTCCCTGCCGCGTCAGTGTATAACTCTAACTCGTTTACTGACACCACTCTTGGCTATATCCTGACTCCATTAAATTCTGTTAGGAACGTGTCCCACACCCTCATGTCGTCCCTCATAGCCCCTGTCAATCTAATCATATGTGTGGGAAGTTTTGCCCCCGCTGTCCCCAACTCCAGTCTTCTCTTAAAAATCCTCCCTACAGGTATCACCCTGCATGCGAAATTAAGCACTCCCAGCAACTTTCTCTATTTTATCTTCCGGTAATTCGCATTGTCCCTTCGCCGTGTCAATTGTTATGCCTAGAAATGACAATCTCTCGCAAGGCCCTTCAGATTTTTCTGCTGCCACTGGTACTCCTAGCTCCTCTAACATATTCAGTAAAGCTGCCTTTAATTCTGCGCATGAGCTAGCCCGAGCTGGGCCCACAACCATAAAATCATCCAAATAATGTATAATTCTATCTGAGCTAGTTCTTACTGCCAGCAGCCAATGCAAAAATGTACTGAACTTCTCAAATATGGAGCATGATACTGAGCAGCCCATCGGCAAACATTTATCTACGTAAAATTGCCCGTTAAATTTACACCCCATTAGTCTAAAGCTTTCTGGATTTAAAGGTAACAATCTAAACGCAGACTTTATGTCGACCTTCGCCATTAGCGCGCCCTTCCCTGCTTCCTTTACCATATTTACTGCTGCATCGAATGATTGATATTGTACTGAAGTGTCTGCCCTGTCAATCGCATCATTTACTGACTTCCCTTTTGGATACGACAAGTGTTGTATCATGCACAATTTCCCCTTCTCTTTTTTAGGTACCACGCCCAGGGGCGATATCACTAAACCTTTAATAGGTATCTCCTTTAATGGTCCTGCCATTTTACCCAGTTTTATTTCCTTTTCTAATTTTTCCTGCAGTACCGCCGGGTACTCCATTGCAGATTTTAAGTTCCTAAATTTACTTGCCCCATAAACCTCCATTTTTATTGGTACCACAAATCCCTCTGTTAACCCTTTTGCCAATAACACCCTGTCGTCCCCTTCTGTGTATTTCACCAGTTCCTTCATTAACCTATCTACTCTCAACGGGGTTCTGGCCATTCCCCATTGTCCCTCCGTTACCAGCTCCCCGTGCGCCACGAAAAAAGCTGCTTATTCGCCCCACCATTATTCTTTCTGCAATCTATCCCCGCATGGAAACCACCGCAATATCTGCATATATGCCTGAACTTGCAACTACTTCCTCTGTCACACCTCCTGTCATTGTATGCCCAACATTCCTTCCCTTCTGCTTTCACTACCTTCCCTTGCGTTATTGGTCTCTGAATCCCCTTAACTGTGCTGTCTGCTGGTTTTATCAGCCTCGTCCACATGTCCAATATCTTAAAGGGACAATGAACCCAATTTTTTTTCTTTTGTGATTCAGATAGAGCTTGCAATTTTAAGCAACTTTCTAATTTACTCCTATTATAAAATGTTATTCATTCTCTTGCTATCTTTATTTGAAAAAGAAGGCATCTAAGCTTTTTTTTATCAGAACTCTTGACAGCACTTTTTTATTGGTGGATGAATTTATCCACCAATCAGCAAATACAACCCAGGTTGTTCACCAAAAATGGGCCGGCATCTAAACTTACATTCTTGCTTTTCAAATAAAGATGAAAAGTGAATGAAGACAATTTGATAATAGGAGTAAATTAGAAAGCTGCTTAAAATTTCATGCTCTATCTGAATCACGAAAGAAAGAAATTGGGTTCAGTGTCCCTTTAATTCCAAACTCCTTCCTTCCTTTGTCTCCCAACTGCAGGTTACCCCTTCTAAATTCGCCATCATAATCTTTCCACCCAAATCCCCCATATGTTGTGTAACACTTAGCTATTAAGTGTATATATCTTAGCACTCCCTTAACTTTTCCCGGATTTTCAGAAATAAAGCATTCTGCATATATTAACATCCCTTTTGCCCACTCTGGGAATGACTGCTTCAGCTTTCTACCCTTTCCTTCCTCGCTCCTGGCTTTAAACGCAACTGCCTCCCTTGTAATGTCGAACACATCCACATATTTGCCCTTCTGCGCTTTCAGTACTATTTTTGCCTTTAAGTGGGTTGTTAGCGGCATTAGTTTTGTCCCCATCATCTGCATTGTACTCCCCTTCGCTATCACCCCCTTCCATCGTAATATCGCTTTCTACTTTTCTCCCTTGCTTTGCGTATATCTTTTTAACAAATTTCAAAATTCTTCTATTACCCTCCCCTTGAATTCTATCATCATCCGAATCCCATTCAGATGAACTGTCTGACCCGTCATTTCTGCAATACATTATTTTCTTAGCTTGCTTCAGCCCTTTACTTTCTCCCACTTTGCCTTTTGTTTCTCCTCCATCTCCCGTTGCCGTCTGATTTCCACCTCTTTTTGCATCTGGGGACTCTCCTTCCATCTCCTTTCCATGCATTGTGCCCTTTTTCGCACTGTCCGCCCTTGCTTTCTGTAATACAATCCCACAGTCATTATCATGCATGTACATTCTATCGTTATCCATTCTCCTCTCGTTTTCCCAGACCTGGTCCCTCCGTCCTTCCCTGTTCCCTTCATTACCTATGCCTCTCCTATCATCCCTTCTCTGGTCGCCTTCTAGCATTACATATGTATTCCTGTCTACATCCCTTATCATCCTGGGCTGATCCTTTCTTACCTCCTCAATTCTATTTCTTTTTCATGGCCTCTGCTCCTTATGCTCCCTGTAATATACTTCCACCCACCTCCTCTCCTCTTCCCTGTCCCTCCCTTCTTTATTATCGCACCTTACTTCCTTCCTGCTTACAAATTCTGCTCTTGGTGCCCCCCCCCCCGACGCCTGTGTGACACGGCCGCGCGCCCTCCCTAACTGTTAGGCCGCATTGTTTTACGCAGTGCCCTGCCGGGCCCGCCCTGCTCGTTAACCCCAGGGGAAGGAATCTTTGTCGTGCCCATACCCTGTCCTAGTGGAATATCCTGTGATAATGGGCCCAACTCTCCTCTGAATATCTCGGGGATGCCTGAGCTGCCTTCCTCATCTGAGAATAGTGGGGCATCGCTGTCTGAACCTCCCTGCATGCGCTCCTTACCCTGCTCCATGTCCGCCTCCCTACCGCACACTCTGCCTCTTACCTTTGCTGCCTTGTATCCTACAGCAGGCATCACCTTATCTGCATGCCCCCCCCCCACCACAGGTACCGCTCCCTTGTCCACTCCCTCTGCTGGCTTTTCCTCATTCCTTTTCTCCTTTTCCAGCCTCCTCAGTTTTCTCTGTGCCTGGACGGCTCTAGTCTTCCAGATAGTGTCATCCCCATTCAGGAACTTCTTGGGGATCCTACGATTCCTTGACGACATTGTCCTGGATTGCTCGAACTTCCTCCTGTAAAACAAGAAAAAATTTAGTGTGCTTCACTTTCTGTTGTTCCACCTTATAATACCTGAGCTACGGTCCCTCCTCGCTTTACCTGACCTTATCTTCCTATTGTCTCCTACAATGCCCTCCCCCCTCCTTCTCTGACCCTCTGTTTTTTCCCTAGGTAGCCCCTTCCCTACCATCCTTTATTAACCCCTCCGGTCCTGTATTGGAGCCCCAGCTTTAGTGGCACTCCTATCATATTCTACTCTTTGCGTTTATTAAAACAGCTGCAAAGCCACCTGCATAACAACAACATATTAGCAAGCTTAAAACTAGGTGACTATACTCTGCTTAGCTTGCACAATTTACAAGTTGCCTCTTTGCAAACTGTTGGTAATATGTACTGGGTAATGAACTCTTTACAGTCCATAAAAACGCCCATGCCTTGCTTGGCTTCTTGCAGGGTTTGCACATGCAATGTCATTCCTACCAATTCCTACCAACTCAAATCTTAGGATCATTTACTGATCTCATGGTTTCCAGAAGCATTTGTGGCACAGTAATACCCCATATACCTTGCAGCAGTTCTTCACCTGATTTCTGGACTCTTCAAATTCTACAGTGTAAACCACTTGAAAACACAATATGGATTGTTTTCAGGTGCATATATTGGCTGTTTGCACAGCATTTTGTAGCCATTGGTGACATTTTGGATTCCGCATTCATTTGCTAAGCAAATGCTGAATATGGCTGTAAGCAACAGCATTCTGCTTTATTTAGTACCAGATGTGTCAGTGTGAAAGAGCAACATACAAAGACCTGTGCAAATACAGATCCCTGTGTCACTGTGATATATCCAGTGTTGAAAAGGCAGGGTACCACTGTATGCGGCCATATTTGGCATTTGTTTAGGAAACGATGGCCGAATCTAAAATTTAGTCAATGAATAGCATTTTGTTTATTGTTAAAAGGACACGAAACAAAAAAAAATTATTTCATGATTCCGATAGAGAATACAATTTTTTTAAAAAGTATCCAAATTACTTTTTTTTTTATCAAATTTGCTTCATTCTCGTGTTATTCTTTGTTGAAGAGATATCTAGATAGGTAGCGCGCACATGTCTGGAGCGCTACTTGAGAGGAAATACTGCTGTCATCTAGTGCGATTGCTAATGAATAACATTGTTGCAAAACTGCTTCTATATAGTGCTGCAGACACGTGCACACTCCTGCGCTACAACAAAGGATAACAAGAAAAAGTCGTTTTAAATTGTGTGTTCTATCTGAATCATGAAAGAACATTTTTGGGTTTTATGTCCCTTTAAAGTATTGCACATGTTAATACACACAATCCAGATTTGGATTAATAAAAAGTTAAAATTATTGGTTATGGGGCGTGGAGCCGGCCGCTGAGCAGTATGGCCGCACTGGATTGAGCTCCGAGATGAAGGCTCCTTAATTTACCATTAAAAAGGGCTTCTCTTAACCATAGAGCGACAGCAATGCATCGTTGAAGCAACGACACCCTCCTGGGGTATCATATGAGCAAACATCCCCTTGTGGAACACAGTAAACTCTGGTGCGTCCTGAGGCCTACTACAACTAACCACGGTACAGCCAAGAGGTCGTAGAATGCCTATAACAGCTGCAAACCCCAGGAAGCACATATTGCACCTCATCAAACTGCAATATTAGCGGATCACAACAAGAGCAGCTACCACATGACAATTCATCTTATCTGTATAACAACACAGGATAAGAATGATTAAGGGAGCATTACACACTGAGTGAAAACCATCTCCTTCATACCTATCACCATTACACAGTCCAGGTTGAAACTACACTATCACTAATAAAGTGTTAGTGCCCGACGGTTAAGAATCATGGAGGCTGTGGAGACATAGAAGTAAGATGTTTTAGGCCTGATTGAGCAACATTTCCAGCAGCTTGAAAGGGAACTTAGGTCTATGCTCTACGTAATACAGGTACATTCTGAAACTACCCCTGGGTTGTCAACAGAGCAATCTCTTACGTCAGTCTGTGACCAAAGAGTGGAAGCGCAGATTCACAAACCCCCCAACTGTCCGATTTTCACGGGACAGTCCCGATTTTAGGGGACTGTCCCGCTGTCCCGGGAAGCTTGCCATCTGTCCCGCATTGCCCCATGCATTTAAAAAAAAAATTGGGCCCATACCCAGAAGCAGCTGGCTTTTCTCTCCCAGGGTTAGATATTTTTTTATATATTCTGCCGTGTTATTTTACCAGGTTAGTTACATTTGTCCAGTAGCAGCCGGCTCTGTCCCGGGGTTAGTTACCTGGGTTAGTTACCCTGTGGAAAAGGAATGGTGTGTGTGGGTTAAGCAGGAGGAAGAAGGCTGTAAACCCTCTGACCTCAGGTAATGGTGACCTCTAACCTCTGGTAGTGATGACGTCTAACCCCTGGTGATAATACTAGCATGGATTCAGTTTTATGCAGTGAATTTGTTACTCTGATGCTAACATCAGGGTAACAAACAGTGGCAGCCTCAGACTGCCAGCTAATGTGCTTGCCAACCCCAGGACCCCATAAATTAATTACAGATCCTCATATATGATGTAGTGTGTGTGTGTATTTGTATGTATAAGTGTGTGTGTGTATCTGCATGTATAAGTGTATGCTATGTAGTGTGTGTGTGCGTATCTGCATGTATAAGTATGCTATGTAGCGTGTGGATCTGCATGTATAAGTGTAAGCTATGTAGTGTGTGTGTATCTGCATGTATAAGTGTATGCTGTGTAATTTGTGTGTATCTGCATGTATAAGTGTAAGCTATGTAGTGTGTGTGTGTATCTGTATGTATAAGTGTATGCTGTGTAGTGTGTGTGTATCTGCATGTATAAGTGTAAGCTATGTATTGCGTGTGTGTGTGTATCTGAATGTATAAGTGTATGCTGTGTAGTGTGTGTGTGCGTATCTGCATGTATAAGTATGCTATGTAGCATGTGGATCTGCATGTATAAGTGTAAGCTATGTAGTGTGTGTGTGTATCTGTATGTATAAATGTGTGTGTGTAGCTGCATGTATAAGTGTATGCTGTGTAGTGTGTGTGTATCTGCATGTATAAGTGTAAGCTATGTATTGTGTGTGTGTGTATCTGAATGTATAAGTGTATGCTGTGTAGTGTGTGTGTGTATCTGCATGTATAAGTGTAAGCTATGTAGTGTGTGTGTGTATCTGTATGTATAAGTGTATGCTGTGTAGTGTGTGTGTGTATCTGCATGTATAAGTGTAAGCTATGTATTGTGTGTGTGTATCTGAATGTATAAGTGTATGCTGTGTAGTGTGTGTGTATCTGCATGTATAAGTGTAAGCAGTGGCGTCACTAGGGGGAGTGTGGGCCGCACCCGGGTGACACCCTCCAGGGGGTGACACCACCAGAAAAATAAATAAATATATATATATATATATATATATATATATATATATATATATATATATATATATATATATATTTTAATTTTATTGAAATTCAAAGAAATACAATGTAGAGATGCATAGATTTTTTTATTAGAGGGGCCAGCATTTGTGAACATTAGTGGTACTGGGGAAGTTGTACACACACTTAATTTTTTTTGCCCCTTGAGCCAGCGCTGCAATTTCCACAAATAGTTTTCCCGGCTGCTTTTGCTTGTTTGTACTTTGCTCCTCCCCTGCCCAATTTAACTATGAATGTTGTGGGCATGTCATGGGGCTTGCGAAGTTGCGCTGCTAGCCTAAACCTTCCTGCCTATCTGTGCTCACTGGTCAGTGACGAGTGGAGCAGTGGAGTCACTCACTGATGTGCTGTCTCTCTAAACGGGAACCGGGAAATCGTGAGGGGGATGCCTGGCACCTGACCGCATGACTGTCTGACACTGTCTCTAAAGTGAGGGAGCCACGTATGATGCCCACCAGACCGGTACGGTTACGGTACACTAAGTGCACACTGAAGAGGTAGGAGGGCAGGCGTCTGGGGGTGGGCAGAGTGCAGAGGTGATTGGCCATAAGAAGCGGTAGGCAAGCGGCCCGGGGCTGTGCACTGACAGACTTGAAACAGAGTCAGAGAGCAGAATTGTCATAGTTTGCGCGCCTAAACCTTTTCTTTAGTGATTTATTTTTAGAGTGCACTGTTTATCTTTCATTTGATGCTCTGCTGAGCCTAGGCATGAGCTTTATAATTAATGCAGTGCAGTTTACATATTTTGTATGTGTGTGTGTCTGAGTTTTTGTGTGTGTGTCTGAGTGTTTCTGTGTGTGTGCCTGAGTGTTTCTGTGTGTGTGCCTGAGTGTTCGTGTGAGTGTTTGTGTGTGTGTGTGTGTGAGTGTGTGTGAGTGTTTTTGTGTGTCTGAATGTGTTTCCAAGTGTTTGTGTGTGCACCTGAGTGTGTTTTTAAGTGTGTCTGAGTGTGTGTGTGTGTGTGCCTGCGTCTGCTTTCTGGGCGGTGGGGGGGGGGGGGGTGACACCATAACTTACCGCACCGGGTGACACCAACCCTAGTGATGCCACTGAGTGTAAGCTATGTATTGTGTGAGTGTATTTCAATGTATTTCAATGTATAAGTGTATGCTGTGTAGTGTGTGTATCTGCATGTATAAGTGTAAGCTATGTAGTGTGTGTGTATCTGTATGTATAAGTGTATGCTGTATAGTGTGTGTGTGTGTGTGTATCTGCATGTATAAGTGTAAGCTATGTATTGTGTGTGTGTATCTGAATGTATAAGTGTATGCTGTGTAGTGTGTGTGTATCTGCATGTATAAGTGTAAGCTATGTAGTGCGTGTGTGTATCTGTAATGTATGTATAAGTGTGTGTGTATCTGAATGTATAAGTGTATGCTGTGTTGTGTGTGTGTATCAGCATGTATACATTTAAGCTATGTAGTGCGTGTGTGTATCTGCATGTATAAGTGTAAGCTATATAATGTGTGTGTGTATCTGCATGTATAAGTATAAGCTATGTAGTGTGTGTGTGTCTGAATGTATAAGTGTATGCTGTGTAGTGTGGGTGTATCTGCATGTATACATTTAAGCTATGTAGTACGTGTGTGTGTATCTGCATGTATAAGTGTATGCTGTGTAGTGTGTGTGTGTATCTGCATGTATAAGTGTATGCTATGTAGTGTGTGTGTGTGTATCTGCATGTATAAGTGTATGCTATGTAGTGTGTGTATGTGTATCTGCATGTCTAAGTGTATGCTATGTAGTGTGTGTTTCTGTGTATTTGAGTGTGTATACATGTACAGTATATGTGTAGTTTGTTTTACTGTGCATTTTTGCTGACTTTAAAGGCCAGAATCTAGAATATTAATGGGAAATGCAGAGAGCAGTTTTAAAGAATCTATTATTAAATGTCTAATTAATGGCTAATTAAACACAGAGCTCACATAGCTATACCAGTGATTTGAACTTGTGTTTGATTTGCTGCCTAACAGCTATATTACAAGTTTGGTGTTATGAGTGAAAAAGCATTGTTATGCTTCATAACGATACTTTTTCTCTAACGCCGCTATTACAAGTCTTGTCAGAATAGGTGTACTGCACACCTTTTTGGCTGTCACACAACATCAGTCCTTTTTCAATGGGACTCCCATAGCGCCGGTATTACAAGTTTTGCTGTGAGGCCAAAAAGTGAGCGGTATACTGACAAGATTCGTACTGCCATCTAAAGTCAGTAGTTATGAGATTTACACTAACACCCATAAACTACCTATTAACCCCTAAACCGCCACGCTCCCGCATCGCAAACACTATTTGAAGATTATTAACCCCTAATCTGCCGTCCGCCCACACAACCACCGCAATAATAAACCTATTAACCACTAAACCACAAGCCCCCCACAACGAAATATACTAAAATAAACTATTAACCCCTAAACCTCTGGCCTCCCACATCACTACATACATATATTAACCCCTAAACCTAACCCTAATGTAACCCTAAGCCTAAATCTAACCCTAACCCCTCTTAACTTAAATATAATTAAAATAAATCCAAATTAAACTTACAATTATTACCTAAATAATTCCTATTTAAAAATAAATACTTACCTATAAAATAAAACCTAAGCTAGCTACAAAATGAATAATAGTTACATTGTAGCTATTTTAGGTTTTATTTTTATTTCAAAGGTAAGTTTGTATTTGTTTTAACTAGGTAGACTAGTTAGTAAATAGTTATTAACTATTTACTAACTACCTAGCTAAAATAAATACAAAGTTACCTGTAAAATAAAACCTAACCTGCCTTGCAATAAAACCTAACATTACAATAAAATAAAATAAATTAATAAAATGCAATTATCTACATTACAAAAAACCCCCACTAAATTACACAAAATAAAAAACAAAATTATAAAAAATAAAAATGAATTACTCCTAATCTAATAGCTCTATCAATATAAAAAAGCCCCCCAAAATAAAAAAAAACCTAGCCTACACTAACCTACCAATGGCCCTTAAAAGGGACTTTTGTGGGGCATTGCCCCAAAGAAATAAGCTCTTTTACCTGTAAAAACAAAATACAAACAACCCCCCAACAGTAAAACCCACCACCCACACAACCAAACCCCCCAAATAAAATTCTATCTAAATAAACCTAAGCTAACCATTGCCCTGAAAAGGGCATTTGGATGGGCATTGCCCTTAAAAGGGCATTTAGCTCTTTTACATTGCCCAAACCCTAATCTAAAAATAAAACCCACCCATTAAACCCTTAAAAAAACCTAAAACTAACCCCCAAACGATCCACTTACAGTTTTCGAAGACCGGACATCCATCCTTAACCAGGCGGCAGAAGTCTTCATCCAAGCTGGCAGAAGTCTTCATCCAAACGGCATCTTCTATCTTCATCCATCTGGCACGGAGCAGGTCCATCTTCAAGACATCCGGCACGGAGCATCCTCTTCTTCCGATGGTCGCTGAAGAATGAAGTTTCCCTTTAAGTGACGTCATCCAAGATGGCGTCCCTTACATTCCGATTGGCTAATAGAATTCTATCAGCCAATAGGAATTAAAGGGGGAAAAATCCTATTGGCTGTTGCAATCAGCCAATAGGATTGAGCTCGCATTCTATTGGCTGATTGGAATAGCCAATAGAATGTGAGCTCAATCCTATTGGCTGATTGGATCAGCCAATAGGATGAAAGCTCAATCCTATTGGCTGATTGCAAAAGCCAATAGGATTTTTTCACCTTTAATTCCTATTGGTTTATAGAATTCTATCAGTCAATTGGAATGTAAGGGACGCCATCTTGGATGACATCACTTAAAGGGAAACTTCATTCTTCAGCGACCATTGGAAGAAGATGATGTTCTGCACTGGATGTCTTGAAGATGGACCCGCTCCGCGCCGGATGGATCAATATAGAAGATGCCGTCTGGATGAAGACTTCTGCCCGCTTGGATGAAGACTTCTGCCGGCTTCGATGAGGACTTCTGCCCCCTGGATGAGGATGGATGTCCGTTCTCTGAAAAGTAAGTAGATCGTCGGGGGTTAGTGTTAAGTATTTTTATTCCAAGTTGTTTTTTATTGGTATAATTTCAAAAATACAGAATCCGTTAAGGAATACAAAATACAATTGTCATTGACAAAGAAAAACAATCAGAATGTCAAATTAAAATAACAGTCTCTCAAGGCAACAGTATTGAGAAAATAAAAAACATATGCAAAAAGAAAAACAACAGTCTACCGTGTCATTTCAGGGTTTCAAATCAATATTACATAAGAATATCTGAAAGGATGTACCGTCAATTAATGAAAATTCTCTATCTATGCAGGGAAGTATGGGAGGGTAAGGGGGAACTCATTAGTGGATGAGTGATTAAAGAGAGTTTTCTAAGGCTAAATATTGTGTCCACATATTTTGTGCAATAATATAATGATCCCTAGTGTCCAATCTAAAAGCTTTATATTCTTCTAGTTCTATAAGGTTGCTAACTTTATTTTTCCACATTATGATATTGGGAGGGTCTATGGATTTCCAGTTCTTTGCAATAAGTGCTTTAGCGCCATTTGAGAATATGCGAAGTAAAATGACATGGGATTTGGAGGGGAGTTTGATGTGTTTGTTTAGAAGAAATATTAGGGGATCGAAAGGGAGTATGAACTGGAAAAATTTTTCAATCTCACCAAGAAGGGTTCTCCAAAACCAAGTGATGCTGTTGCACCACCACCACATGTGGCCCATACCACTCCCCGCGTGTCCACATCGCCAGCATTTATTCCCAGTTGTAGGGTATAATTTGTATAAGCGTCTAGGTGTGAGATACCAATTATGAAGGATTTTATAGTTCATCTCTAGAAGGGCAGCCGATGAGGAGGATGACATAGTATTTATAAATATAGATGATGCTACTTGGGGGAGAATAATGACTCCTAACTCCCTTTCCCATGATTCAATAGCTCCAGGTAAGTACCCCGGAGGAGGTTGAGTTAAAATAGAATAAATTTTAGATAGGGTATGCCTTAAAGGGGTAGGAGATGTAATCAACGTTTCTAGTTTAGTCATAGGTCTAAGCATGTTATTATTGGATTTATGAGTTGTAATATAATTGTGAAGTCTTCTATAGTTAAACCAGTTGGAGGCCCAAGCGAAGTTCCGCTCCTGAAGAGTGGTATGTGGGAGTAAGTGTTCGTTCTCTGAAAGGTGATGTATCGCAATGTCGGAGTGTTGGTTAGGGTTAGAGGGGTCAGTCCTCAGGTCAGCCAGAGAGAATTCAGAATTATGTGTCAGGGATGTGAGTGGGGAGGGGTTGGATGATAGGTAAGGGTTAGTTTTATTCGTTTTCCACCACTGTAATAAGGTCTCTCTAGTTATTGGATTGTCTATGTTGTGGGTTGTGTTTTCAAAACGGGGGGACCAGCAAACAGAGCTGAGATTTTGGTCTTTATACAAATATTCTTCCAGGTGAACCCACCGCTTTTGAGACCCATGTATCCTCCAGTCGAGGATCCTTTGGATATAAATGGCAGATCTGTACAATTCTAAATTGGGGACCCCCAGACCACCATGTATTCGGGGGGATGTCATTATCTTACTATTAATTCTAGAATGCCTACCTCCCCAAATGAAGGAGCTGAATAGTCTTTGGATATTTGTGAGGTATCGGGGTGGAAGAGGGATAGGGAGAGCTTGCAATACATACAGTAGCCTGGGAAAAGCTGTCATTTTTATCGAGTTGATTCTACCCATCCAAGACAGGTGTCTAGAATGCCATGAGGAAAGTTCGCGTTCTAGAGATATTTTAAGAGGGACGTAATTATAGCGGTATGTTGAGTCTAAGTCTTCAGTAAGGTTAATACCTAAATATCTCAATGAGGTTTTGCACCGTCGGAAGGGACAGGTGAGTTCAATTTGTTGGGCAAGAGTGTCTGGCAACGAGATTCCTAGATACTCAGACTTAGACTGATTGATGGTAAAGTTGGTTAGTTTGTGAAAAAGTGTCAATTCATCTAGGAGTATGGGTATTGATTTATCCGGGGATGTGAGGGAAAACAACACGTCGTCTGCGAAGAGGGATAATTTATATGTCTATCCCCCAACTAATATACCTGTAATGTTTGGGTTTTGTCTGACTCTGGCAGCGAAAGTCTCCAAGAGACATATAAATAGTAAAGGGGACAAGGGGCACCCCTGCCTGGTGCCGTTAGTTATTGGGAAGGGGCGGGATAGGATGCCATTCAGGGAGATTCGGGCACTGGGGCTATTATATAAAGCAAAAATTCTATGGAGCATAAGCTCGCCTAGGCCCATGGATTTCAGGGTAGCCTTAAGGAAGGACCATCTAACTCGATCAAAGGCCTTCTCCGCGTCTGTTGACAACCAGACTGCGGGAAGGCCCCGGTTTTTGGAGTGGAGAAGTAGATGGAGATTTCGGACTGTGTTGTCCTTAGCCTCCCTAAGTGGGACGAAACCAACCTGGTCCTGATGAATGAGTTGAGGGAGATATTGGTTTAGTCTAATAGCCAACATTTTAGCGAATATTTTTATATCCGCGTTTAGCAGAGAGATTGGCCTATAGTTAGGGATAAGATCTAGGGACTTGTTTGGTTTCGGTATTATTGAGATATGAGCTTGGAGGGATTGGGGGTGAAAGGAGATATCATTATCAATGTCAGAGAAATGTGATAGGAGGTGGGGGCCAAGAATGTCTATAAATTTAGAATAGTATGAGTGGCCAAAGCCATCTGGGCCCGGAGCTTTACCGGGCGGGAAAGAGAGGATAGCCTTTCGAAGTTCCTTCAGGGTGAAAGGGGATTCTAAATCTAATTTCTGGTCTTCTGTCAAGGAGGGGAGATGTAGTGAGGCAAGGTAGTCGGTTATGTCTGAGGGTGAAGGTGGGGTTTGTTTCTTGTCTAAATTATAGAGGTCCTCATAATAGGATTTGAAATTATCCGCGATGTCGGAAGATGTGAACCATGTTTTGCCTTTATTATCTTTTATACTCATAATATATCCCTTAGAAGACTTATTTCTCAATAAGCGTGCAAGGAGCCTGCCCTGTCTATTTCCTCCCTCGTAAAATCTTCTTCTAAGGAATAGAGCTTTACGTTTGGCCTCTAAGCCTAAAAGAAGGGCCAGCTACCTCTGCTTATGAGTGATATGTTCGAGTAGGGAATGGGCCTTTGGGTGTCTTTTATGGGTGTCTTGGAGTTTGTCTAGTTCTTCTAGTAGATTACTAAGTGCCAGGGAGTTTTGTTTGGTTATTTTCGCTTTGAGTGCAATTAATTCCCCTCTAATAACGCACTTGTGTGCTTCCCAAATCTGGTGGGGGGTGACATCTGGTGTAACATTTAACTGGAAATAGGACTCGATTTTCTCTTGGATGTGTAGTTTGGAAATTGGATCTGTCAGTAATGTTTCATCCAATCTCCAGGTGCGTTCTGGTTTCTGTGAAGTGGGCCAATTTAAAGAGCAACTAATCATAGCATGATCTGACCATGTTATGGGGAAGATGTTAGAGGATTGGACTAAGGTTAAACTAGTGACGTCAATCATGAAATAATCGATGCGGGAATATATTTGGTGGGGGTGGGAGAAAAACGTATAATCTTTGACATTTGGGTGGTGAATTCTCCAGGCATCATGGACATTTAGTTTTGAAATATGTGATTTGATTAGTTTTAACGTCTTTTGGGATATGGATGACGTTCCAGAGGAGCAGTCTAAATCTGGATTTAAAGCTAAATTGAAATCCCCTCCTATGATCAGGCAACCCCTGGACATTTCAGAAATTATGTTAGAGGTTCTGAGGAAGAACGAGGCGTCTCCAGAATTTGGGGCATATACATTAGCAATGGTTATGACTTTGTTGAAAAGTCGACCAGTGATTATCACTAGTCTTCCGTCTGTATCTTTAAAAATATTAGTGAGATGGAAAGGAATCTGTTTACGTATCAAAATTCCTACTCCGTTGTGTTTTGTGGTATGTGATGAAAGGAAGACCTGGCCAAATTTCCTAAGGGACTGTATGGGTTCTCTGCCCTTCCTAAAATGAGTCTCTTGGAGGAGAATAATATCGCTTTTAAGTCTATGATAATCCCTCAAAGCTTGGGATCTTTTCTGGGGGATGTTTAGCCCTTTAACATTATGGGACAAAAAATTAATAGGTCTAGGTTGTACAGCCATGTCTTATGTATTCAGTGGCGACTATAGATAAGTAGAGAGCTGGGACACACGGGGAGTAACAGGGGATGAGTATTAGTAAATGTTGCAGAGAGTAAATGTGTGCAATAATGCATGAGATGGATAGAACCTTGTAAGTTATCTGTGAGAGTATATGATGCACAGGAACAGAGAATTCTTGGGGGTAAACATAGTGAGATATGAATGAACAGTACAGAAAAACATTTGTATGCAAAATTCGACTGGTAATAGGTACAGGTAGACTTTCAGGAACTGTTATGACATTTCTAATATAAACGGATTGCTTAAATATGAGCATATGAAAAAACAAGCATAAATAGAAATTTAAACATTTATGGTAACAAATGGTGGACGTGGAGTTGTAACAAGACACCATTCAAGGGGGTGGAATGATGTCGGGAAACCCTTATGGCATTCATAAGATATATGACCGGGAACTTAGCATTTTAATCAAAGTATAGTTGAACCCAACTGAACAGTTAAACACATTAAACAAGGATAAAAATGAACAAGAGTTCGAGAAATTTATACGATACCCTTGGAGCATCAAAGCTGAGGTCAGTTCACAGGAGCTTAGGAAAGAAATAGCTACTGCGATTATCACAGTAAGAGATTGATAATCCATTTTCCTGTAAGAAAAAGGGAGAGTGAGGTAGTGTTGCTAGAATTATCAGGTATCTTCGTCTGGTGGAGGGGGGCCTGTCTTGCGCCTCTTGGGGGCCACCCTAGACCAAGGAATTCTTTGCTCTCTTGAGGTTCCCTCCTCCGGATGATTCCTCAGAAGTGGGGGGTCTATGACTGTTTCTGGTGGTGGCTCAAAAGAGAGGTTGAGTTTCTTTGAAATGTGGTCTAGGTCCGAAAAACTTTTATATATCACTTGTCCTCCATTATGTGAAATTATAAGACTAAATGGGTACCCCCAGCGGTAACGTATATTGTTGTCTTGTAGAACCTTAGTTATGAAACGGACCTCTCTCCTACGCTGGATTGTTTGTGGGCAAAGATCTTGAAATATCTGCAAATTATGGTTATGGAATTGAATGACTCTCCTGGTCCTGGCGACTGCCACATCTCTTCTTTTACAGTGTATTTCAGGAATTTTAATACAACATCTCTTGGGGGAGCAGGAGGTCTGCTGGGAGGTCTAAGGGCCCTGTGAATTCTCTCAATGTCCTCTGGCAGGAGGTTGGGGGATTGAGGGAGAAGAAATTGAAAGAGTTCTGTGGCATATGTTCTAAGTTGATCTTGTGAGACCTCCTCTGGGATCCCACGTATTCGCAGATTGTTCCTCCGGCCTCGATTCTCGAGGTCTTCTATTTTATCAGATAGGTTTTGAAGCATTGAGTCATGTATAGACAATTGGTTAGAGTTTGTGCTGACCATGTTGTTAAGATGGTCCTGGCCATCCTCTAGGAATTCCATTCTAGAGCCTAATTCGTTAAGGTCTTTCTTTAAATCTTTAATCTCTTCTTTGATAAACTTTTTTAGCGATTCTATGTCTGATTTAGATGGGAGGCCAGCGATCTGGGATTGTATAGACTGTAGAGGGTCCTGTATTGGAACAGGAGTCGTGATAGTGGGTGCTGATTCCTGAGAATGCATGGTCTCTGGGACTGATGAGTCGTGTGGTTGAAAGAATGAAGAGACTGATGGCCCCAACAATTTGTTTTGCTTTTCTAGTTTATTGCCTTTTCTGCTGGTCATGGTATGATTGAGGGTGGCCTTGTTGCTGGGTAATGTGGTGAGAGGAATCGTGTGTAAGAGGAGTTAATGTATCCTCCCTTTTCTCACTATGCGTATAGTTGCGGTGGAGAGCAACTGTGAAGGGCCAAAAAGCGGGACCCCAGGCCCGAGTATACTGAGCACCAAGTCCCAGGGTAGTCCGTTGTCAAGTAAGGCCCCAGTGGGAGCTCCGGTATGTGCTATTTAAGTTCAGTGTCTATATCTCTGTGTGTTGTATGTGGGAGCTTTGGAAGCCTCCAGGTTATGTTATTGTAGGTCAGAATAATACCTGTGCTCTCACGTGTCGGCCCGGGTGGATCTGGGGCCGCGGTATAGCTCTCCGTATTTCAACTCCCTTTACTGTTCACATGCGGGAGTAATGGTGCAGTCGCCCACGATAAGCAGGGTGAGCAGGATGGCTGACTCTGAAGGATGAAGCGGCAGGATCGAGCAGTGTGGTTTCGGTGCATCTCACAGCATGTGAGGCAAGATGGTGGTTGTGATTTCTGCTCCGGTGCTTTTCTGATCTATGTTTAGGTCCATTATGCCCAGAATAGGATACAATTCCAAGGCCAGCTAGTTAGAGGGTCATAATATAGGAGGTTACGGCCAAATTAGTTTGAAAAGTGCAGGTTTGTATGCCACAAAAGGCCCGACAGCTCCGGAGCTCAATTACACTGCTTCCATGCTCCAGCACGGCGCAGCTCCGCCCCCCTAGTGTTAAGTATTTTTAAGGGTTTAATGGGTGGGTTTTATTTTTAGCTTAGGGTTTGGGCAATGTAAAAGAGCTAAATGCCCTTTTAAGGGCAATGCCCATCCAAATGCCCTTTTCAGGGCAATGGTTAGCTTAGGTTTATTTAGATAGCATTTTATTTGGGGGGTTTGGTTGTGTGAGTGGTGGGTTTTACTGTTGGGGGTTGTTTGTTTGTTTTTTACAGGAAAAAGAGCTGATTTCTTTGGGGCAATGCCCCGCAAAAGGCCCTTTTTTAGGGCCATTGGTAGTTTAATGTAGGCTGTTTTTTTTTATTTTGTGGGGGCTTTTTTATTTTGATAGGGCTATTAGATTAGGAGTAATTCGCTTTCATTTTTGATAATTTCGTTTTTTATGTTGTATAATTTAGTGTTTATTTTTTTTGTAATTTAGATAATTGTATTTTATTAATTTAATTTATTTTATTTGATTGTTATGTTAGGTTTTATTGTAAGGCAGGTTAGGTTTTATTTTACAGGTAACTTTGTATTTATTTTAGCTAGGAAGTTAGTAAATAGTTAATAAATATTTACTAACTAGTCTACCTAGTTAAAATAAATACAAACTTACCTGTGAAATAAAACTAAAACCTAAGATAGCTACAATGTAACTATTATTTATTTTGTAGCTAGCTTAGGTTTTATTTTATAGGTAAGTATTTATTTTTAAATAGGAATTATTTAGGTAATAATTGTAAGTTTAATTTAGATTTATTTTAATTATATTTAAGTTAGGGGGGTTAGGGTTAGACTAAGGGTTAGGGTTACGTTAGGGTTAGGGTTAGGTTTAGGGGTTAATATATTTATTTAGTGTTAGTGATGTGGGATGCCAGAGGTTAAGAGATTAAAAACTTTAGTATAGTGGCGGCGATATCGGGAGTGGCATTTTAGGGGTTAATAAGTGTATTTAGGTGGCAGCGATATCAGGAGCGGCAGATTAGGGGTTAATAGTTTTATTTAGCTGGCGGCGATGTTAGGGGCAGAAGATTAGGGGTTAATAACTGTAATGTAGGTGGCGGCGATGTTGGGGGCAGCAGATTAGGGGTGTTTAGACGTGGTTTTTATGTTAGGGTGTTAGGTTTAAACATAACTTTTTCTTTCCCCATAGACATCAATGGGGCTGCGTTACAGAGCTTTTTTTTTCCGCGATCGTAGGTGTTAGGCTTTTTTTTGGCTGGCTCTCCCCATTGATGTCTATGGGGAAATCGTGCACAAGCACGTCAAAACACTGCTTGTATTTGGGTGAGGTATGGAGCTCAACGCCACCATATCCCCCGCACAAGCCAGGTTTTTAAAAACTTGTAATAGCAGCGCTTTAGGGAGGTGAATTAACAACGCTTTTGTGGCGCTCGTTAATTTCCCTATAGCGCTGAAAACTCGTAATCTAGCTGTAAGAGTATTAAAAGATATGACTTTATTTAGAATTTTATTTATATTACTTTGGTCTTATGATTTTTTTTAAGCCCCATCCCTCAGCCTGCCCACTACATTTTACACGTTTCCCGTGGGGGGTGTCCCTCTTTTGAACTTTGAATTGTTGAGAGGTATGGACAGATATCTCTTCCAGATCTGTACCCACCTCTCTCTTAGCCGCTGTGCAGCATAATGCTCTCAGGTCCGCAGACTATGGAATGGGGACACCTGAGCAATTGTATATAACGGAGGATACAAGCTCAACCATATTGATGACAGGTGCTTACCCATTGTGTCTCTGATCCCACCTGATTACAGTTCAGCCCCCCAACAAAGAACTGAAGGAGACAAAGGCAACAGACCTGAAACACTGAAAGCTAGGAGGCTCCTCTTTAGATATAGAAGATGCCGTCTGGATGAAGACTTCTGCCCGCTTGGATGAAGACTTCTGCCGGCTTCGATGAGGACTTCTGCCCCCTTGGATGAAGACTTCTGCCACCTGGATGAGGATGGATGTCCGTTCTCCGAAAAGTAAGTAGATAGTCGGGGGTTAGTGTTAAGTATTTTTAAGGGTTTAATGGGTGGGTTTTATTTTTAGCTTAGGGTTTGGGCAATGTAAAAGAGCTAAATGCCCTTTTAAGGGCAATGCCCATCCAAATGCCCTTTTCAGGGCAATGGTTAGCTTAGGTTTATTTAGATAGAATTTTATTTGGGGGGTTTGGTTGTGTGGGTGGTGGGTTTTACTGTTGGGGGTTGTTTGTTTGTTTTTTACAGGAAAAAGAGCTGATTTCTTTGGGGCAATGCCCCGCAAAAGGCCCTTTTTTAGGGCCATTGGTAGTTTAATGTAGGCTGTTTTTTTTATTTTGTGGGGGCTTTTTTATTTTGATAGGGCTATTAGATTAGGAGTAATTCGCTTTCATTTTTGATAATTTCGTTTTTTATGTTGTATAATTTAGTGTTTATTTTTTTTGTAATTTAGATAATTGTATTTTATTAATTTAATTTATTTTATTTGATTGTTATGTTAGGTTTTATTGTAAGGCAGGTTAGGTTTTATTTTACAGGTAACTTTGTATTTATTTTAGCTAGGTAGTTAGTAAATAGTTAATAAATATTAACTAACTAGTCTACCTAGTTAAAATAAATACAAACTTACCTGTGAAATAAAAATAAAACCTAAGATAGCTACAATGTAACTATTATTTATTTTGTAGCTAGCTTAGGTTTTATTTTATAGGTAAGTATTTATTTTTAAATAGGAATTATTTAGGTAATAATTGTAAGTTTAATTTAGATTTATTTTAATTATATTTAAGTTAGGGGGGTTAGGGTTAGGGTTACGTTAGGGTTAGGTTTAGGGGTTAATATATTTATTTAGTGTTAGTGATGTTGGATGCCAGAGGTTAAGAGATTAAAAACTTTAGTATAGTGGCGGCAATATCGGGAGCGGCATTTTAGGGTTAATAAGTGTATTTAGGTGGCAGCGATATCAGGAGCGGCAGATTAGGGGTTAATAGTTTTATTTAGCTGGCGGCGATGTTAGGGGCAGAAGATTAGGGGTTAATAACTGTAATGTAGGTGGCCGCGATGTTGGGGGCAGCAGATTAGGGGTGTTTAGACGTGGTTTTTATGTTAGGTTTAAACATAACTTTTTCTTTCCCCATAGACATCAATGGGGCTGCGTTACAGAGCTTTTTTTTCCGCGATCGTAGGTGTTAGGCTTTTTTTTGGCTGGCTCTCCCCATTGATGTCTATGGGGAAATCGTGCACAAGCACGTCAAAACACTGCTTGTATTTGGGTGAGGTATGGAGCTCAACGCCACCATATCCCCCGCACAAGCCAGGTTTTTAAAAACTTGTAATAGCAGCGCTTTAGGGAGGTGAATTAACAACGCTTTTGTGGCGCTCGTTAATTTCCCTATAGCGCTGAAAACTCGTAATCTAGCTGTAAGAGTATTAAAAGATATGACTTTATTTAGAATTTTATTTATATTACTTTGGTCTTATGATTTTTTTTAAGCCCCATCCCTCAGCCTGCCCACTACATTTTACACGTTTCACGTGGGGGGTGTCCCTCTTTTGAACTTTGAATTGTTGAGAGGTATGGACAGATATCTCTTCCAGATCTGTACCCACCTCTCTCTTAGCCGCTGTGCAGCATAATGCTCTCAGGTCCGCAGACTATGGAATGGGGACACCTGAGCAATTGTATATAACGGAGGATACAAGCTCAACCATATTGATGACAGGTGCTTACCCATTGTGTCTCTGATCCCACCTGATTACAGTTCAGCCCCCCAACAAAGAACTGAAGGAGACAAAGGCAACAGACCTGAAACACTGAAAGCTAGGAGGCTCCTCTTTAGGTCCTTGGTTCAGGACAGCTGTACTTCAGGGGATCACTATTTTCTATGTGACCTTCTGAAACATATCACTATGCTGGAAACTGACAGACCTCAGATGGAAGCTACATTTGTGCGCTATAGATAAGGGATCGGCTAAGAATTTGTTAGAGATTTCCTTCTCTCAGGTTAAATGTTTTTTCAGCACTAACCTGCTGAGAAATACAACCCATCTAAAAAAAGGTTGATGCTAGTTAGTTGGATTGGCACACCCTGGAATTGCAATCTAGCACAGGACACTCACATTTTTATACTGGGGATATTAACCTTTTTGTTTACTTCAGAACTTCACCCAGCTCTGTATGCCTGTTAATTGTGTTATTATACCTCCAGATTTTTTTCTTTAGATTACATTCTATGTCTTAGAAGTATGGCATTTAACCACTACATCTCCATTAACGTCTATGATATGCCAAATACATGGAATACTGTTCCTCCTGCTATAACTATAATAAGTACTTATTTGTATTACTTTTTTTTCAAACCCTGCTTCTCTGGCTTAATGTTTACTTTATGACAGTCATTAGACTTGAGAACACTTTGCAGTTGTTTGGAAGTTAGTTAAATGTTAGGTTGAACGATATCTGTTTATATATGACTATTTGCCTACATTTATTTTTCACAATTTCCTATAACTAGGGAGACATCCCTGTAATTATATCTTGCATTACTTATATTCTATGCATAGGCTAATTAGTTTTACTCAACTAAGCTGTACCCGTATTACTACAGCCTAAGGAACATATTAACAACATATGTATAGTTTACTTGGTTTAACCTGTTAGAAAGTGTTAGGTGTTTCCCCAGGGGGGTAAGTGTCAGGTCAGGCCGAAGCCACGGGCCCACTGTACCACCTGAGGCAGATGTAGATTATCTGATAAGGATCCCTTAGTATGACTCAGACCACGCAGCAATATGATCTAAAGCCAATCATGTTTATTGAACAGTGCAAGCCTATCTTATAGACTTCCGTAACAGCATACAGGGTTAAGGGGATGACACGTTAGGACCGCGTCATCTTACACAGTTCTACAGAGTAAATCACAGTGTGATTCTGGAAATTCACTAGATCATAACAATAATCGATAGTCATAATAAGCTAACATCTGCAGAGACAACAAGGTCTCTGGACCATCTTATTGACATTATATTCTTCTGGGCGTTCAGCCAGGAAGCTTCTACAAGGCCGAACAGCTAAGGAAACTACCATAACAAGCACATAGTTCCCACTACATAATAACCCAGTATAATAAAGTCTAATCATTACAAAATGGATGCTAATCATCACAAGATGGCTGCGAGGAACAAGATGGCGCCCAAAAACAAGATGGCGCTAGTCAGGTTCACATTAACCCCTAACATACCATCCTTTTATTCTAACAGAATAACATAAAAAATAGACAGGCATAGAAAATTAGTAAAGCCTTATATTATGGTAACAGAACTCTATGTGAGAATACTAAAGAGAAAAATATTCCTATGTCGTGATATACTTTTATAGGCTAATTGTCACTGCATATAGGTACAGCCCCTCCAATACCTTCCATCTATCTTCCAGCCTTCCCAAAACTACCGGTCTACCGGCACAGAGACCCAACCAGCCCCCCATCTACCCCCAAACAGCACTGCATCTTATATTTCTCCACCTGCATTGCTAGCACCCCCCAATATGACCAACAGTTCCTTCTCCACAGTAAAGCATGACATAGCAACAGCACAACTGTCTCTAGGTGGCCTCTGAGCACTTTAAGAACAGTATTTGTCCATTTGAGAGCGCTGCACCTTGACACTTTGCTATAATACAATTCTCCAACAGTTCATTTGCAGTAGGGGTGCTTATCCAATGTTCTTCCGCAGGGAGATGCTGGAAATCTGATGGTTTGTTCATGGGGTAGACAAGGCAACCAGCGGATACCCATGGCAAGCAAACACTCGAGTCACAGGGAGTCTAGGAAGCAAACAGAAACAGTACAGGATGAGTACACACCGCAATACAATCACAATTATGTCCAAATAAAACGTCACTTTCATCCTATGTCATTTAAAATCAAACAAAACATTGTTGATATATAATACAAACTAAATACATTGATATTTCTCAGAGAATAATTGACAACTTCTCTATACACTTTTAAATCATACTTCATGAATACTAAGCAAGTGAAAACCTGCCAAACTTCATCAAGGGCCTGAATAGTTATGCTAAAACTTATGCTAAGGCCTGCCCTGTAGCAAAAAATGAAAAAAAGAAAACAGTCAATAAAAATAAATGAATTTCTTTACAGTGTCACTTTGAACTTCTAAAAAATAAAAGAACCTTGTGTTGCTTTATTCTGCATGGCTGCTATCTATAATGTTTATAATTCTCCAACCATGATCCTAATATTCAACAATCTCATCTGATATAAACACTACTCGTTTACTAATTATTTTATGCAACCTAAATTCTCTCCTGTATGAGGAACGCATACAAACAGAACATCATTTAAAACTACAAACTCTTTTAAAGGTAAACACATCTTTATGACAAACATCAGGAATGACCAAATTCACTTTGCAGATACCATACCAATTAATAAAAGGGAAAAATACATTTGCTTTCATAAACTATAATTATGCTATTCCCTAAACAAATATTTCTCCGTATATTTAATATAAACTTCTAGCTGAGACGTGTCCTCCTTATGTTCTAGAGGGTGAATATTATGATATATTGCAGCATTTTCCTTAAACATATTTTTATACTCAGTGGATCATTCAATAGGGTACAATACTGCGAAGTTCACAGTTACATTTATCTAAAGGGTTACTTTGTTAAGCACATAAACTACAATGTGCACTAATACCAGTAAAGCATATGATCTCTTATACCAAATTTGATCAATAAAAATAAAACAAATACAAGAGAATACAAAACAAGTAATATAAGGAATCAAGTTAAAACAATACTCCCCTAATTTAATTGGTTGACCCTGTAACAGCATAACAGGTCCTCCATATCGAGCGGTAAGGCACAGTCCAGAGAAGGATAGTCTTTATGTCCTGAAGACACACATCAGAGGAAACAGTCATGGATTACCCAGAGTCTAGTTCTGGGGCTGGTACCAGCATGCAAAGCAAAGAATGGATCCAAAAATAGTTCAGCAACTTTTACTGCAGTATGGTGGTTAAAACAAACTTGACAAAAGGTCTTTCATCTTAATCTTTTCTTTCTTTAAAGGTTTACTTGCTTTCAATCTTTAATCTTTTGAAGAGTGCACTTATGGAATTTTGCCTGTACAGATTTTACCTAAATATGGAAACTCAAAAATAATTCAGTTAGTGTCTTTTAATCTCTGGATACAGCAGCATACTCTCATCCTGTAAATACAAATATAGTGTTAAGAACCAAATAGAAAAATAAAACATTTTAGGCATCTGAAATATGAGAGCAAAATACAACACAGAGAGACAATGAAGAGATCTAATCCACCAGGGAGGGAAAAAGGAGTGGGGTCTGGGTGTACAGGCTACGACCGGGGTGGCCATCAAGGTAGATGATGTCCGTGGCCAGATTCCCAATGAAGGAAAGTTCGAGACAATCCTAGGGACGTAATGCATCCTGCATTGGGATAAGACAGGGACATTTAGGGCACAGCTGGTGGTTAGGCAATAACATTGTAAGAGGAGATTCAAAATGTTTTAGGTTCACCTCCTAAAAACAATCACCCTCATTACATAAAGATACTCATCAATACTCATCAATACTTCCCCCTTGTTTGCGTGAAACATCTCATGTGACACGCAAACACAACATAACAAGAAACTAAACGACAAAACATGCAATCCACTCATGCAGAGACAATTCTCAATAGCAAGCAAAATCAAATACACTTCACTATTCAATATGCTGTCCATACAGCACACTTCCACACGTAGTCACAAAAGAGAAAAACATAACAAACAAACATTGAAAACCAATTGTTCTTGTCTTTCACAAAACAAAACATTAGCTGCTGACACAAATTTCAAACAACCACAATTAACCTAAAATTCAACACATATTCTGACATTCACTGAAATGCAACACTCGCAAAACACTACAAATAACTAAAAACATCCCCCTACGAACCATCTATACCCTGGCTCTGCAACGTCTACTATGTACAAAACTTTGATATCACACAAATAAAGCAATCACTGCTCAAGAAACTTCAGTTGCATATTGTACAAATAAAATTTCGCTTATTTGGGAAAGATCAGATAGCCATGGTACAGCCACCGTTCTCCTGCCGCATGCACCATGCAAATCCACTGTTAAAGGGACATACTAGTATAAATGAAAATTTCATTATTCAGATAGGACTTTTAATTTTAACCAACTTTCCTAGATTAAACCAAACCTAGGTAGGCTCATATGCTAATTTTTAAGCCTTTGAGGGCTGCCTCTTATCACAGGCTGTTTAAATCTCTTTGCAACACCAAGAGACAAAATAGCCATATAAATAAAACTAAAACTATAATCAGATAAATTAGCAAGTTATGTAAATGCAGTAGAATCAGAGAAATTGTGCATCATTTGTTTGCCGTCCCCTATTGCCTTAATATAGGGGTGTTTATTGTAGACACATCATAGACCACGGCTTAGCTGTTAAGCAGCAATGAAACTTAATACAGTTATAATTGTTGACTGGTTAGTAGCCAAATAACTATATATATTTTAAAGTGTCACTTAAATCACTTCATTAAATAATATATCATTTATTTATTGAACGCAGTGGGGGTTAGTTTAAATAACAAAGAGTTCTGTAATATCTGTGAGATACAGTTTGACAGCAGACGGCCACAGAAATAAAATTATCAGTTTTAAGCTATATTCTGTGACAGAATATAATATAAATACTGGTTTCTTTGTAGTGAGCAATTTATATTTATAATTTTTTTTTATAACATAGAACACCAGTACTGCCGCTTTAAATGTAAAGTACAAATCGTTCTCTCTGCGACGAAGCCAAACACAAGAGAGAACTTTTTTTTTTTTTTTTTTTTTTTTTTTTAAATAAAACTAAAACATGCACAGTGTTATCATTCTTCTCAAGGATAGTAAGGCAAGCTCAAAGTTTCATTTTTACTTAAAGGAAAAACACAGTTTACTGCTTAAAAATATAAAATTCACACTAAAACTTGATAAATGCTAATTAGTTTAGCCACAACAAAATTATTGGATTTAACATTGTGTATAATTTGATATTCACCATTCTGCAGCTCTCCAGCCAAATATAACAATTGCATATAACACAAAAATAAGCTTTCTACAAAAGAATAATAATACAATTTCCCCTTTAAATTATTCCCAATGATCCTTATAATAAAAAATGTATACTGACGTTCATTAAATAGCCTAAGCAAGCATAAGCAGCATAAGAACGCACTCACAGCGGGATGCAGGCTAGTTAAAGGGACATTTTACCCAAACTAAAAAAGAATCTTTAATTGAAACTGCTAACACAGTGAAATATACTAGTGTTAGGCTCACAGTAAACCTCATTGTCTTTATGTAAATATTCACTTAAATTCTCAGATGTTATATCAGTTTGCCTGTATCCCTTTAACCCCTTAAGGACCCTGTATGTCGCTGGCCTTTTTTTGGGACTTGATTGTTTTATAGCACAGTCTTGCCACCAGCGTTGAGACTGCTCTATTCCACAAAGCCGGCTGGAGAGAGGGCATTAATAGCGTGTTCTTGCTAGACTTGTGCTATTATGTCCTGAAAAACCCCTTAACGACCAGTGACATACAGGGTACATTGTGGTCATTAAGGGGTTAAATATTTTCACTCCTCTGTTTTTTTCTTGTGTTTTTTTTTTTTTTTTTGCTAGTCTCACGGATCGTTACACTAAAATTGTAGACAACTTATCACTTCAGTTTGCATTACATAGAGAATTAAGTTATACTGCAAAAATAAATATCTGCTATCTAAACGGCAGATTTAACATAAATATATACAAAGAAAGGTCTATTAAAATATATTTTGCAAACTACTAATACAGTGTTATTGCTATTCATTAACTCCTTTCACATTAGTGCACTGATCCTTTAAATAATAAAATGACAATTTTCTATTGCTCCGTCTACGCACTGAGCTATGATTTTACAAACAAATATAAGATAAGGATTATCCGAAATTCAACCCATTACAAATTACAGCTATACACAGACTTACAAATGCAACTTCTCCTACATTTTATACTATGCAGCTTGTATAACAAGTCATTAAAAATACACTAATATAAAAACAATTGTACAGTGGACTGTCCCTTTAAGGACTAACCATTCATCACGTAAATTACATATGTATATCCCAACCATAATTTAGGCTGCTTGTATGATTTACCACACAAATTCCACCTCTGTACTGTAGCATGACCTGCAGATTAATTTACTTGCAACAAAAACGGACACACTTTTAGATAAACTTTCAATTACAGCCTATAACTATATTTCATTGTGTGCACTAACTCTGTGCACAGACCTTACAAATACAACATACGTTAACCCATTAATCATACAAGAAACAGTTTTATATTTACCAGAGCGTGACAAAAAAAATCACACACACCATCGCACTTTCAAAGCCGTTACTTCACTTGCTAAAACAATATCATATATTTACATGCCGAAAAACAATTATCACTTAAAACTAAAACTGCTTATTAATACCACATACTTAAAACATGCTGCTGACTTTAAAATACAGGTATATAACAATAACACTACAAAATACCTCCTTACGTCTGATTTCCCAGCAGAGAAGCAGAAAGAAACATTTTTACAGCGATACAGACTCACAAGCTCATTCCATCTCGCATACCAGAGATTCACTCCTTTTTTTCTTTCTCAGAAAAACATCTATTTCATAGCATACCGAATACATATAAAAAACCACAAGATTAACTTGTCACCAAGTTCAAAACGTATTTCATTCCGAATCCACGCAAAATGGCCATTTTTTGCACGGATTGGGACAATCATTTTCAAATAATACATTCTGTTTTTGGTTTAAAGTAAATCTGTTACACGCATACCACAGTGAGAACCGACAGACCATCACACATTATGCATCTCAATATACAAAATTTCCTTTTCATTACTGCAAGCAAACAAAAAGTCTTACAAACGGAGCTGCTGTAACAGTTTTTTTTTCTTTTTTTTCTCTTCTGATCTATGTGCGCGCTCAGTGGTGGCCCCCCTTCTTTGCCTGCTACATTTTTTAACACAGATATTTCTCTATTTACCACACAGCAGTGCTTACTGACAGTGTTTTAAAAATATTTCTGTCTTTTGCAGAAACTATTAACTCTTTTTTTTTCGACCTTATACATGTAATTTTCTCTGTGCATTATTATCTATAAGCAGATCCCATTTCTCCACACAATAATAGCCACAATAATAACATGCATAGCCACTTAATATTTTCTAAGCAATTATATAGCAGCAAAACACAAACAAAGCAAGCTTCAGATATCAACATGAGTTTCAGGTGGGTAACAAAACTCTATTATGGGAATGAATATGGGAAACTTTAACACACGTGAGACTCACTCACTGCCAACTTTCCGGGGGAGCTTAACTTAAAATCCCCGTCAAATGGCATTCATTTATTTCTTGTGCGCTTATCACAGACAGGACTCACAATACCTGTCGTAACCCAGCACAGGACTCCTAACCTGTCTGGAGGGGTTATCACAACTGCCGGCAGGACTATAACCTCCGCAAACCTGCGTCTCAACCACAGGAACCCCTTAACCCTTTATCATATATTATCAACACCTATTACCAGACTATTTAGGTTCAGATTCACAGAAGGAAAGCATGGTAAAAGCACTCATACTCACCCACGGCGAATCCCACATAACTGACACCATAATTGTTAGGTGTTTCCCCAGGGGGGTAAGTGTCAGGTCAGGCCGAAGCCACGGGCCCACTGTACCACCTGAGGCAGATGTAGATGATCTGATAAGGATCCCTTAGAATGACTCAGACCACGCAGCAATATGATCTAAAGCCAATCATGTTTATTGAACAGTGCAAGCCTATCTTATAGACTTCCGTAACAGCATACAGGGTTAAGGGGATGACACGTTAGGACCGCGTCATCTTACACAGTTCTACAGAGTAAATCACAGTGTGATTCTGGAAATTCACTAGATCATAACAATAATCGATAGTCCTAATAAGCTAACATCTGCAGAGACAACAAGGTCTCTGGACCATCTTATTGACATTATATTCTTCTGGGCGTTCAGCCAGGAAGCTTCTACAAGGCCGATCAGCTAAGGAAACTACCATAACAAGCACATAGTTCCCACTACATAATAACCCAGTATAATAAAGTCTAATCATTACAAAATGGATGCTAATCATCACAAGATGGCTGCGAGGAACAAGATGGCGCCCAAAAACAGAAGTTTAAAACACCTCTATGGGATACTTCCTCTTATTGATTTTCTCTTTATTATAACCCTGCCCTTATCCTGCTGAACTAAGATTCTGGTGAAGCCTTATTTATCAGTTAAATTATTAATCCATAAGAGACAGAAATAAGGGATAGTAGGGTCCTCATGAGCATAATCTTATTTACAAATGTTAAAGTTTTTGCAAACTCTTTTAGAAACTTCTAATGGCCTTGAGCACAAAAAAAATGTTAGATGATTAAATCCCTGCAATGTGTGTGACTTAAAGAAACATGAAACCCAATTTTTTTTCTTTCATGATTCTGATAGAACATTAAATTTTAAACAACTTTACAATTTACTTTTATTATCTAATTTGCTTCATTATCTTGATATACTTTGTTGAAAAGCATATATAGATAGGCTCAGTAGCTTCTGACTGGTTGCTGCACATAGATATCTCACGTGATTGGCTCACCCATGTGCATTGCTATTTCTTCAACAAAGGATATCTAAATATTGAAGCAAGTTAGATAATAGAAGTAAATTGGAAAGTTGTTTAAAATTGTTTTCTCTATCTGAATCATGAAAGAAAAGTTTTGGGTTTCATGTCCCTTTAAATATGCGAATGTACTGAGGTCAGTAACGTTCTATATAAGAGCTCCTATATTAGGACCCTCTATGTTATAGGACGTGTTAAGGAAACTGAGTTATTGTGCTTATTACTATGAGCAATATGCCTAACAACAGATTTCTCCTTGCCATGGGACATAAGGCCCATGCTCTCATGGCAAGGTTGTTTTATATAATGGCTATTGAAAATCTATAGCTATTACAAGGTTAGGAATCCAACTCAATGTGATCTTACAACTAGGGTTAGATTGTATATCTCCTTTTAATGGAAAGTGCCACTCGGGCATATTTATCAAGGTCTGGCGGACCTGATCCGACACTACGGATCAGGTCCGCCAGACCTCGCTGAATACTGCGAGCAATACGCTCGCCGTATTCAGCATTGCACCAGCAGCTCACAAGAGCTGCTGGTGCAACGCCGCCCCCTGCAGACTCGCGGCCAATTGTACTCGATCGGGTTGATTTCCGGCGATGTCTGTCCAGAGCAGGCGGACAGGTTATGGAGCAGCGGTCACAAAGACTTGTGGTTATGGTCAGAGCAGGTAGACAGGTTATGGAGCAGCGGTCACAAATAACTTGTGTTTCTGGCGAGTCTGAAGACTCGCCAGAAACACGGCCCTTCAAGCTCCGTACGGAGCTTGATAAATATGGGCCTTTGTCCCCATTTAGCAAATACCTGAGTTACAAACTAGTTTTGTTTTATGATATTCAAAGATGTGTTTAGCTAGGTTTGAAATTTGCTCGTTTTATTCTCCACATCGTATTCATACCCTTTTATTATATACTTACAATTTATGTGTTCTAAAAATAGTCCTTTTGCTGGAGCGAGCATTTACTCCATTATGGCGGGCATACCTTAAGGGTTACGGCCTTGTTATTTTGGGGATTCCCTCTTTTAACTCGGGACCTTATACTGATTACTCTTTATTAGCCTTCTATAAGCTTTGTCCATAGTTAGAACATATTTAAATCTGCTGCCCAGTTACCCCCCCACCCACTTAATAGTATATGGGTGTTTTTGATCACCCCAGATACATATAGAGTGGTTTATCTTGTAACAACTGCAATAAATGCAACTTACTAACAATATCATTATATAAAGATCTAATTTTATATCTACCATAGAGCTTATATTTAAAATAATATATGTTTCCCCCCCTAAAGTTTCCCTTTGAATCACAGGTATCCTGACCTTTGTCTATAGGGGAAAAATTTCTACTTTATATACTACCATATTGAAGGAGACCTATTTATGCTCTATATTTCCATAGATCTATACAAGTTTTTTTGTTTTGTTTTCTTCTCTATTCATAAGTATGCTATTTACTACAGCAATATACACTCACCGGCCACTTTATTATGTACACCTGTTCAATTGCTTGGTAACACAAATTGCTAATCAGCCAATCACATGGCAGCAACTCAATGCATTTAGGCATCTAGACGTGGTGAAGACAATATGCTGAAGTTCAAACCGAGCATCAGAATGGGGAAGAAAGGGGATTTAAGTGACTTTGAACATGGCATGGTTGTTGGTGACAGACAGGCTGGTCGGAGTATTTCAAAAACTGCTGATCTACTGGGATTTTCATGCACAATCCTCTCTAGGGTTTACAGAGAATGGTCCAAAAAAGAGAAAATATGAGTGGCAGTTGTGTGGACGAAAATGCCTTGTTGATGTCAGAGGTCAGAGGAGAACAGGCAGACTGGTTTGAGATGATAGAAAGGCAACAGTAACTCAAATAACCACTCATTACAACCAAGGTATGCAGAATACTAACCTATCTCTGAATGCACAACACGTCAAACCTTGAAGCAGATGGGCTACAGCAGCAGAAGACCACACCGGGTGCCACACCTGTCAGCTAAGAACAGGAAACTGATGCTACAATTTGCACAGGCTCTCAAAAATTTGACAATAGAAGATTGGAAAAAAACGTTGCCTGATCTGATGAGTCTCGATTTCAGCTGAGACATTCATATGGTAGGGTCAGAATTTGGAGTAAGCAACGTGAAAGCATGGATCTATCCTGCCTTGTATCAACGGTTCAGGCTAGTGGTTGTGGTGTAAAGGTGTGGGGAATATTTTCTTGGCACACTTTGTGTCCCTTAGTACCAGTTGAGCATCATTTAAATGCCACAGCCTACCTGAGTATTGTTGCTGACCATGTCCATCCCTTTATGACTACAGTGTACCCATCTTCTGATGGCTACTTCCAGCAGAATAATGCACCATGTCACAAAGTTCAAATCATCTCAAACTGGTTTCTTCAACATGACAATGAGTTTACTGCACTCAAATTACCTCCACAGCCAACAAATCTGCAGCAACTGCGTAATGCTATCATGTCAATATGGACCAAAATGTCTGAGGAATGTTTCCAACACCTTGTTGAATCTATGCCACAAAGCATTAAGGCAGTTCTAAAGGCAAAAGGGGGTCCAAACCGGTACTAGCAAGGTGTACCTAATAAATTGACCGGTGAGTGTATACAAGAGTTTTCACATATTTTGAAGAGGCCCAAAAGTGGCCTATGCTATTTGAATAATATTCCCTACAATGAGGTGTCAAATTGTGTTCAGATGCCCAAAAGTGGCTTTTACTTATTTGGAGATTCACATTCTGTAACTAGAAGAAAATAGTAAAAACTGAGGTGATATATAACGTCTTGTTTATTATGTGTATGTAAAATATTGTTCTAAATAGTACCTAAGCCAAAGTCTTGTTTTGTTCTCAGAAACTCTTATTTGTACCATACAAGGCATTTGTATATAAGTATGTAAAAACACATGTACTGCATACTGGTTTTTGTGTGTTTGTATTGTTTATTTTAACACCTCAATAAAAAATTATATTTAAAAAAAATAAAAAAAAATTGGTTTAATCTAGGGTTACCACATATGAGGGGGAAAAATTAAAACTTCATCAGGGCAACACACTCAAAACAAAAAGGATGAATTATTAGACTAGCTTTTAATTGTAGCAATTCAAACCATTTATTTTAAATTATAGCTACCACTATTATCACTGACCTAGATTTGGAGTTTGGCGTTAGCCGTGAAAACCAGCGTTAGAGGCTCCTAACGCTGGTTTTAGGCTACCGCCGGTATTTGGAGTCACTCAAAATAGGGTCTAATGCTCACTTTTCAGCCGCGACTTTTCCATACCGCAGATCCCCTTACGTCAATTGCGTATCCTATCTTTTCAATGGGATTTTTCTAACTCCGGTATTTAGAGTCGTTTCTGAAGTGAGCGTTAGACATCTAACGACAAAACTCCAGCCGCAGGAAAAAAGTCAGTAGTTAAGAGCTTTCTGGGCTAACGCCGGTTTATAAAGCTCTTAACTACTGTGCTCTAAAGTACACTAACACCCATAAACTACCTATGTACCCCTAAACCGAGGTCCCCCCACATCGCCGACACTCGAATAATTTTTTTAACCCCTAATCTGCCGACCGCCACCTACATTATCCTTATGTACCCCTAATCTGCTCCCCCTAACACCGCCGACCCCTGTATTATATTTATTAACCCCTAATCTGCCCCCCTCAACGTCGCCTCCATCTGCCTACACTTATTAACCTCTAATCTGCCGACCGCAAAGCGCCGCCACCTACGTTATCCTTATGTACCCCTAATCTGCTGCCCCTAACACCGCCGACCCCTATATTATATTTATTAACCCCTAATCTGCCCCCCACAACGTCGCCTCCACCTGCCTACACTTATTAACCCCTAATCTGCCGAGCGGACCGCACCGCTACTATAATAAAGTTATTAACCCCTAATCCGCCTCACTAACCCTATAATAAATAGTATTAACCCCTAATCTGCCCCCCTCAACGTCGCCTCCATCTGCCTACACTTATTAACCCCTAATCTGCCGACCGCCAACTACGTTATCCTTATGTACCCCTAATCTGCTGCCCCTAACACCGCCGACCCCTATATTATATTTATTAACCCCTAATCTGCCCCCCCTAATCCGCCTCACTAACCCTATAATAAATAGTATTAACCCCTAATCTGCCCTCCCTAACATCGCCGACACCTAACTTCAATTATTAACCCCTAATCTGCCGACTGGAGCTCACCGCTACTCTAATAAATGTATTAACCCCTAAAGCTAAGTCTAACCCTAACACTAACACCCCCCTAAATTAAATATAATTTACATCTAACAAAATTAATTAACTCTTATTAAATAAATTATTCCTATTTAAAGATAAATACTTACCTGTAAAATAAATCCTAATATAGCTACAATATAAATTATAATTATATTATAGCTATTTTAGGATTAATATTTATTTTACAGGTAACTTTGTATTTATTTTAACCAGGTACAATAGCTATTAAATAGTTAAGAACTATTTAATAGCTAAAATAATTACAAAATTACCTGTAAAATAAATACTAACCTAAGTTACAATTAAACCTAACACTACACTATCAATAAATTATTTAAATAAACTACCTACAATTACCTACAATTAACCTAACACTACACTATCAATAAATTAATTAAATACAATTCCTACAAATAAATACAATTAAATAAACTAGCTAAAGTACAAAAAATAAAAAAGAACTAAGTTACAAAAAATAAAAAAATATTTACAAACATAAGAAAAATATTACAACAATTTTAAACTAATTACACCTACTCTAAGCCCCCTAATAAAACAACAAAGCCCCCCAAAATAAAAAATGCCCTACCCTATTCTAAATTACTAAAGTTAAAAGCTCTTTTACCTTACCAGCCCTGGACAGGGCCCTTTGCGGGGCATGCCCCAAGAAGTTCAGCTCTTTTGCCTGTAAAAAATAACATACAATACCCCCCCCCAACATTACAACCCACCACCCACATACCCCTAATCTAACCCAAACCCCCCTTAAATAAACCTAACACTAAGCCCCTGAAGATCATCCTACCTTGTCTTCACCTCACCGGGTATCACTGATCCGTCCTCGGAACAGCCAATAGAATGCGAGCTCAATCTGATTGGCTGATTGGATTAGCCAATCGGATTGAACTTGATTCTGATTGGCTGATTCCATCAGCCAATCAGAATATTCCTACCTTAATTCCGATTGGCTGATAGAATCCTATCAGCCAATCGGAATTCGAGGGACGCCATCTTGGATGACGTCCCTTAAAGGAACCGTCATTCTTCAGTTGGACGTCGCCGGAGGAAGATGGGTCCGCGGTGGAGGTCTTCAGGATGGAGCCGGTCGTCATCGGATGAAGATAGAAGATGCCGCTTGGATCAAGATGGTTGCCGGTCCGGATCGCCTCTTCTTCCCGGATAGGATGAAGACTTTGGACCCTCTTCTGGACTTCTTCAGTGGATGTCTAGCCCCCGCTTGGGTTGGATGAAGATATCGGAGCCAGGACGGATCGGTGATACCCGGTGAGGTGAAGACAAGGTAGGATGATCTTCAGGGGCTTAGTGTTAGGTTTATTTAAGGGGGGTTTGGGTTAGATTAGGGGTATGTGGGTGGTGGGTTGTAATGTTGGGGGGGGGTATTGTATGTTTTTTTTTACAGGCAAAAGAGCTGAACTTCTTGGGGCATGCCCCGCAAAGGGCCCTGTTCAGGGCTGGTAAGGTAAAAGAGCTTTTAACTTTAGTAATTTAGAATAGGTTAGGGCATTTTTTATTTTGGGGGGCTTTGTTGTTTTATTAGGGGGCTTAGAGTAGGTGTAATTAGTTTAAAATTGTAGTAATATTTTTCTTATGTTTGTAAATATATTTTTATTTTTTGTACTTTAGCTAGTTTATTTAATTGTATTTATTTGTAGGAATTGTATTTAATTAATTTATTGATAGTGTAGTGTTAGGTTAATTGTAGGTAATTGTAGGTAGTTTATTTAATTTATTGATAGTGTAGTGTTAGGTTTAATTGTAACTTAGGTTAGTATTTATTTTACAGGTAATTTTGTAATTATTTTAACTATTTTAGCTATTAAATAGTTCTTAACTATTTAATAGCTATTGTACCTGGTTAAAATAAATACAAAGTTACCTGTAAAATAAATATTAATCCTAAAATAGCTATAATATAATTATAATTTATATTGTAGCTATATTAGGATTTATTTTTCAGGTAAGTATTTATCTTTAAATAGGAATAATTTATTTAATAAGAGTTAATTAATTTCGTTAGATGTAAATTATATTTAACTTAGGGGGGTGTTAGTGTTAGGGTTAGACTTAGCTTTAGGGGTTAATACATTTATTAGAATAGCGGTGAGCTCCGGTCGGCAGATTAGGGGTTAATAAGTGTAGGCAGGTGGAGGCGACGTTGTGGGGGGCAGATTAGGGGTTAATAAATATAATACAGGGGTCGGCGGTGTTAGGGGCAGCAGATTAGGGGTACATAAGGATAACGTAGGTGGCGGCGCTTTGCGGTCGGCAGATTAGGGGTTAATTATTGTAGTTAGCTGGCTGCGACGTTGTGGGGGGCAGATTAGGGGTTAATAAATATAATATAGGGGTCGGCGGTGTTAGGGGCAGCAGATTAGGGGTACATAGGGATAATGTAAGTAGTGGCGGTTTACGGAGCGGCAGATTAGGGGTTAAAAATAAAATGCAGGTGTCAGCGATAGCGGGGGCGGCAGATTAGGGGTTAATAAGTGTAAGGTTAGGGGTGTTTAGACTCGGGGTACATGTTAGAGTGTTAGGTGCAGATGTAGGAAGTGTTTCCCCATAGCAAACAATGGGGCTGCGTTAAGAGCTGAACGCGGCTTTTTTGCAGGTGTTAGGTTTTTTTTCAGCTCAAACAGCCCCATTGTTTCCTATGGGGGAATCGTGCACGAGCACGTTTTTGAGGCTGGCCGCGTCCGTAAGCAACTCTGGTATTGAGAGTTGAAGCTGCGTTAAAAATGCTCTACGCTCCTTTTTTGGAGCCTAACGCAGCCTTTATGTGGACTCTCAATACCAGAGTTATTTTTATGGTGCGGCCAGAAAAAAGCCGGCGTTAGTTTTTCGGGTCGTTACCGACAAAACTCCAAATCTAGCCGACTGTGTTTAATTAACAACATAACATGAAATATTACTGAAAACATGAAGGTAACAATATATACCAGGCATAATCAACTGTAATTCTTGTAATAGGTTTACTCTTTAAAAAGGATACCAGGAGAACAAAGCAACTTTGATAAATTAAGTCAATTGGAAAGTTTGGGGTATGCTCTCTCTAAACCATGAAAATTGTATTTACTGCCCCTATACGTGTTTGAATGTTTAAAAATATGAATGATAACATTACACAGATTATATATTTCTAATTGCACACATCATTAATTGATATGTTTGGTTAAAGGGACATTCCAGTCAACATTTAATTGCTCATAGATTTATTACATCTTTGAATAGAAACATATTTGCAATATAAATGTATTGGCAAAAATGCTTCTAGTAAAAGATATGACTGTTTTAGTGTTAGCATTTGTCTCTGCACGTGCATGTGAAGCATATATAGATATTGTCACTGCACCCACATTTTAAATAATGCAGCTGCTCAGATCATCAGTGGGGCTTGTATCATGTCAGCAATTAACAAATTGAGTCATTACCAGATAGTACAGGCACTTTAGGCTCTCTGAGCAAGTACTGTGTTTAAAATGCTGGTGCACGTTGCATATGTAAATACTCGTTAAAAACAGTTAAAGCTTTTATTAGAAGCATTTTTGCTAATGTATATTACAAAAGTTCTTCTGTTCAATACTGAAATGCACCCATGTGGTTTCCAATTTTAGCTGGAATATCCCTTTAAAGGAAAACCTGTGTTTAAACACATTAAACAGTCATTAATACTTAATTATTTAGCTGCCATTGTTTCCTTTTGCTTTAGCCTTGTATCTTGCTTCTAGAAGGTCTGTTAAAATCCTTGTGAAAATCACCTTGAAAATCTTGCAGTGTGCCTGTTTCTTATAGTTTTTAGCAGTATCATGATTCAGCTAGTGCATGTAATTTTCAAACATCTTTATAAGGCTTAGGAGCGTACATGTGTCTTGTGCACTATATGGCAGGAGTTTTTGCAATAATATTTGTAATAATGTTATAGATTGTTACACAACACTACTGCAGTCTAAGGGGCCGATTTATCATAATGCAAAAGAACATTGATAAATGCCGACAGCATACGCTGTTGGCATTTATCATTGCACAAGCATTTCTAGTGAAATGCTTGTGCAATGCCGCCCCCTGCACATTTGTAGCCAATCTGACGCTAGCAGGGGGTGTCAATCAACCCGATCGTGTCCGATTGGGCTGATTGCTGTCCGCCGCCTCAGAGGTTGCGGACGAGTTAAGGAGGAGCGGTCTTAAGACCACTGCTTCTTAACTCCTGTTTCCGGCGAGCCTGAAGGCTCGCGCAGAAGCCGCAGCATACGGGGCTTGATAAATCGGCCCCTATCACTGAAATCAACAATGTATAAGATTGTTAAAAATATTCTACTGCTGCCATTTAGTGCCCAGGACACATGCACACTTCTGAGTCTTCCTAAGTATGCTCTTCAATACAGGATACCAAGAGAACAAACTAGTTCCACATCTGAGTTGTGTGAATCAGGGACGAAACTACAGGGGGTGCAGAGTTCGCAGGTGCGACTGGGCCTCTGAGGGTGGGGGCCCAGCTTAAAAAAAATATAAAAACAATTTTTTAGATTTTTATTTTTTTTTAATAAAAAACGTTAACCTAACACTGCCTGCACTGATATCATGTGAGTGTGACATGACTACAGGGGTTAGTGTTTCTGTTTTACATTGGTGTTTATGTGTGTGTGTATGTATGTGACTGTGTGTGTATTTATGCATGTATGTGTGTGTGTGTGTATGTTTGTGGAACCAGCAAATTACAGACCTTGTTACTACAGCATGGGGGGCAGGGGGTAAACAGTGTCACTATACAGTATCACTATATACAGTATGGGGGGGTGGACCATGTCACTGACTACTGTGGTCACTTTATAAAGTACTGGGTGGGTAGGGTCAGGCCAGCCATCTCACCAGCAGATTACAGACTGTGTCACTAACTCACTATATACAGTACTGGTGGGTTAAACAGTGTCACTATTTACAGTAATAGGGGTTTCCATCCATCTCACAGACTGTGGGCACAGGGTACCTCCTTTTGCAGACATGTACTGTGATTCACATTTTTTTCTGTGTTAAATGTAAAAAACAATAAAAAAAATGAAATGTATTAAATTCACATTTTTTGGAGGGGGGAGGGGCAGTGGGGGGGCCCCTTCTTAGATTCTTGCACCTGGGCCCTGTGTTTTCTAGTTACGCCTCTGGTGTGAATATTATTGCTGATTGGATCAGCTCAGGGCTGGCAGTGCTTGTGAGGTCCAGAGCAGTATTTCTAATGTGTTTTTAACCTGGTAGTATTAAAATGACATGTTCTAACGCAGGGGTCAGCAACATTGGGTCCCCAGATGTTTTGGAACTACATCTCCCATGATGCTGAGACACACTTTAGGCTGTCTGAGCATCATGGGAAATGTAGTTCCAAAACATGTGGAGGCCAAAGGTTGCTGACCCCTGTTCTAATGGATTGGAGCATGAAATGCTTTGACTATAATTGCACTTAATGGTGAATTTTCTAGAAGAATCCTTAGATAAGCCTTTCTAAAGGATTGTAATCAACTGCTATATGTTCTGTTGGCATTAAAAGATAGGTTCTTTTATTGATCAAATTCTTTAATAAAATATTTTTTTCTTTTTTTAAGTTGTAAATTTGTTGTTCCCTTATTTACATGATCGAAATTCAGTCAAATAGAACGTTTTGAAAAATGTGAAATGAATCTTTCGGACAAAAAAAAATGTTTTGACCGTGTACATGTTTAGTATCAACATTTATGTCACTTTATCTAGATATTGCCTTTATATAATTTTGTAATTCACTTTACTAATACAAAGAAACAGTGTCTCTTGTATTGGACTGGCCTGGAATATCTTAGAAAACAGATAAAAAATACAACACAAGCTGCCTAGATTGGTAGATTGAAATGAGTATTAACAGATACTTCTATATCTATATCTTGAGGTAACGGAAAGTAAAATGTAATAGCACTTGGCAAAAACATTAAAAACATGGGAATGTGTATAAAAAGGCAAACTGAAGGGTTCATTCCTCACAAAAGGCGCATTTCATTGCACGTGGTACTTGCACACTTGGAATGATTATGTTAATTATGTGCGATTTCTAAAAGGGAATCGGTTATCACTTGCTGTTTACTAATACGACGTTTGATGAAATTGCAGACTCCATCTGCTTGCTTCATACCAATAAACCTGGTTAAATTTGACCCTGGTCTCTTTCCCATAAGCACACCCAGATGCTGTTGATCCTTGGCTACTCTACATAAAAAAAATCCTAATAAAGTCTTTTACTCTGCTGTCTATGAACGAAAAATAATATCATTGTTCTTAAAAATTCTGAACTGAATATTATATATGTGTATATTAGGAGATTTGAGTAAATTATTAATGTAAAAGTATTAATCCAGCAGATTGTGGATTTATTTGTATGGGATAGGCATGGACACAGCATAACTATATACCTCAACTTTTATTGATAGTGCCAAGAACGAGGGTCTGAGTCAGAGAGACTCATGTATGTGATGGAGTATTATTGATGAGAGTGACAATATAATTGATTCATTTCCTTTGCTTATTACTCACCCCTTTGGAAAGGCAGCAAACAAAGTAAGGATAATTAAAAAAAAACATATGAAAGAAGCTTTAAATGAACCTTTATTAAAGGGACATGGGAGTCAATATTAAAATGTGTATGAGAAAAAGGTCTTCTAGTAAAAACAGTTTCACTGTTTCAGCAGCATATGCACATATGCACATATGCTGAGCATGCTTCCTTTACCCTTATACAAGCACTGTGTCTGCTCACAGAGCCAAAGGTGCCGTCTATAGTCTCAGTGGTAACTCATATTGCATGGTATGAAAACTGGTGCCCAAAACACACATCATATGTACACATGCCACTTATACATTTTAGTTTCCATTATTACGTCTGTTCAATAAACCTACATTCAGAATATTAAAGGGATACTGAACCCATTTTTTTCTTTCTTTCATGATTCAGATAGAGCATGCAATTTTAAGCAACTTTCTAATTTACTCCCTTTATTAAATTTTCTTCGTTCTCTTGGTATCTTTATTTGAGAAAGCAAGAATGTAAGCTTATGAGCCGGCCCATCTTTGGTTCAGCACCTGGGTAGTGCTTGCTGATTGGTGGCTATATGTAGACACCAATCAGCAAGCGCTATCCAGGGTTCTGAACCAAAAATTGGCCGGCTCGTAAGCTTACATAGAATGCTAAAGGTCTGCAAGGCTGTAGTTGGCACATCAAGGTTTCTTTGATGGTGCTTGATTGGAGCTAATTTCTTCCTACGACAGGACAATGACCTAAGCACAGCTCCAAACTATGCAAGAACTATTTAGGGAAGAAGCAGTCAGCTGGTATTCTGTCTTTAATGGAGTGGCCAGCACAGTTACCAGATCTCAACCCTATTGAGCTGTTGTGGGAGGAGCTTGATTGTATGGTATGTAAGAAGTGCCCATCAAGCCAATCCAACTTGTGGGAGGGGCTACAGGAAGCATGGGGTGAAATCACACATCACACCTTATGTATCCATATTTGTATCATATTAATTTTCAACATAATTTGTCAAGATATTGGTATCACCTAGGAAGTCTGGAGACTTCTCCTTACTTCAGTACCTTATAATGTCCAGTATTTCCCCCCCCCTCTCTCCTCCACCCTATCTTCTCACTTTCATCCGCTTTATCTCAATATTTACATCCTTTTATCCGACCCCTTTTGGTTTGGTTTATATTCCACCACTGGCAATCACACTTATTATTTTAGTACTGTCTCTCAAGCCTGTGTATGTAGCCAATATTCTGGCAGAAACTCTTCTACTATTAAAGTAATAAAGGGTAATGCATTAGTTAGAGGGGAAATAAAGTATAATTGTATTGGGAGAGGCCAAGACAAAATAACTGTCTTCCATTTAGAAAAAAAAGATCTAAATAGTTTTTCTGAGGTTGGCTTCAAATCTTGCAATTCAATAGACATTTGTTGTTTCATGATATTAGAAAATTCGGCCAATCCAGGGGCATCAGGGGACCTCCATTTCTTAAATATTAGAGCATGTGCCGCGAGAATGGCCATATTTATCAGCCGTTGCTCTCCTGGTTCTATTCTACTATTCAGAAGGAAAAAACTATGTTGTGCTGTCATCTGGAAATTCTCTTTTACCCAAAAATTTCCTCAATATTGATTAATTTTTGGGCATAACCACAAGCAGTGTAACAAATCTGCTCTCTCCTTATTACATTTGACACAGTTGCCAGTTTGTTTTTCCTTTACCCATTTACTCATTCTATATGCGTTAGATAGTAGTTATTATTTACTTTTACTTGCGTTTCTCTCCAACTAGTTAATGACGTAGCTTTTTTCTGCCAAATCTATGCTATTTTGTAAATCTTTAATTTGGATTGTTGGGAAATATTTAACTAAATTATCCTTAAGTTTATTTATGTGTTTTGATCCCATTCTTATTAATAAAGTTTTATACCAATATGAAATTGAGCGTTTGCCTGTTTTGTACAATTTAACCCCTGTATTTATTTCAGATTTATTCCAGTTATCTCCAAATAAAGATATTACTTGGAGGAAGTTATTTCGTATTTGTAAATATGTGTAAAAGTCTTTTGCTGAAAGCCTAAATATATATGCCAATTCTTGAAATGTATATATTAATCTCGGTCCCTCTTGTTTCAACTGTGCCAGGTATGTCAGTCCGCTATCTCTCCATTTCCTAAATACTTTGTTTTCTATACCTGGAATAAACTCCGGAGTACCTATAATAGGCAGGTATTGAGATACCTGATAGGTGTATCCCATCGTCTTAGATTATTTCTGCCACGCTTGTACTATATTTGAGAAAGTACTCAACAACATACTAATGTTACTTGGTAATTCTTATATGGATAATGTAGTATAGATTTTAGGTTAAATGGCTTTACTAAATCTAACAATTTGTCATAGTTAAAATGGTACCAGACTTTGGGATCCCTCCCTAAGCTAATTCTGAGGTAGTTTATATATTTATAGCGCTGCGGAATCTGTTGGCGCTCTACAAATAACCGATAATAATAATATATTCTACTTCTTTAAATACATGTTTTGAATAGCTCTTTATTGTTTTGTTTATCCATAATATCTCTGATTTATTTGAATTGATTTTATACCCTGAAAATTGACTATAGCATTGAATTATTTCTAAAATCTTTGGAATACTAGTATTGGTATCTTGTAAAAATATAATAATGTCATCTGCGTATATAGAAATGACCAGATTTTGGTTCCCTAGCTTAATCCTTTTTACCTCATTTCTTAGACTGACAGCTAGGGGTTCCAATGCTATGTTAAATAGCAGGGGTGACAATGGGCAGCCTTGTCGTGTCCCCCTATACAACCTAACGTATTGTGTAAGTTCCCCATTAACTAAAAGTTGCGAGCGCGGTTTATTATAAATTAGTTTAAGAAATTTGACCAAATTTCCTGTGAAAGTCAAAATTACTGAGTGAGGTAAACATATGGTCCCTTATGATAGAATCAAATGCTTTTTCAGCATCGATTGTTAATAGAGCTAGATCTGTTTTTCTATTTTTATTGGAGTGTTGTAATTTATTGAAATAATGTTCTAAAATTAATAGTACCCTGCGAGTGTTACGGACTACATTCCTTCCTGGCATGAAGCCTGATTGATCTTCATGAATTATGTCGCCTATCACTTTCTTCAATCTGTCAGCTATAATTGACATGCAGATCTTATAGTCATTGTTCAATAATGATATGGGTCGATATGACCCCATATCTTCTGGAGGTTTCCCTTTTTTATGTATCAACGTTATTATTGAGTCTACAAAATATGGTGATTTGATTTCATTTTGAATATAATAAGTATTAAACAGCCTTGTTAATGTTGGTATGATATCATCTTTTGTGATTTTATAAAATTCTGCGGTGAGTCCATCTGGACCTGCTGCCTTGTTTGTTTTTGCATTATTAATTGCAACATTTACCTCTGCTTCTGTGATTGGTATATTGATCTGTTGTACAGTCTCCGCTGATACTTGAGGTAACTTTATTTTTTGCCAAAATGTCATTTTTTCATCTGCATTAATATGTACCTCAGCATATAATTTTTTATAAAAATTATAAAATGCATTACAGATTTCCGTGCTTTTTGTATATCATTTTGTTCCTGATTTAATTACTGTAATCAAATTTTTTGTTTTTCTAAGCTTAGTAATTTTCACGAGATGTTTTGCTGATATCCCCTGATAACCCTGGTAAAAAGCTCTTGTTTTCAAGTCTTCAATGGCCCATTTATCTTTCAAAAACATTTCCCTTTCAAGTTTGGCTTCAGTATATCTCTTCCATGTTAATGTATTTAGGTGATTTAAATATCTATTATACATATTTTTTAGTTGATTTGCAAGTCGAAGCTCCCTATGTTTATTTTTATTTTTAATTTTTATCATGAAAGCTTTGATTTCGCCTCTGAGGACAGCTTTTCCTGCCTCCCAGAAGGTTTCTATCTTATTAATATATGTTTTATTTAACGAATAATATTCATTCCATTTTCCACATAACCAATTTGCAAATCTCTTATTATTTATCAAGTAACTTGGGAAACGGAATGAATTGATATTATTTCCTATAGTTTGTGATGTTTTAATTTGCATGGAAATAATTGCGTGATCTGAGAGTATTATCTCCGCAATCTGTGTTTCAATATCTAAAGCCAATAGCTTGTCCTCTATCAGGAACATATCTATCCTGGAATTTTTTTTGTGTGATTTGGATTCGCACGAGAAACTACGTGTATCTGGGTTTTGCAATCGCCATATGTCCTTTAAATTCAGTGTCTTACCCAATTCTCTCAATAGTTTTGCCTCCCTCTGATAAGCATATTTGTGTTTTAATCAAAACCTATCCATCTCAGGATACATTGTTAAGTTAAAGTCCCCTGCTAAAATTAAATTTTCCCCTATAAAAGGAGCTAGTTTATTTTTTATTTTATCCCAAAACTCAATATCCAATTTATTTGGGCCATATATATTACAAAATGACCAGATCTTTCTATCGATTTCAACTTGGATAATTATATATCTGCCTGCTGGGTCTAATTCTTATTTTCTTATATTGTAGGAAATTTTATTATTAAACATTATTGCGACCCCGCATTTTCTTTTATTACAGGGAGTCGCTATAATTAAGTTTAGGGATTTCTATCTCTTTCAAATGTAGTTCCTGTAAGAAAATGATATCTGGGCTATGATGTTTTAAGGTTTTCAATATGTGTTTACGTTTGATGGGGGAGGAAATACCGCCCACATTCCATGAAACTAAATTAAGAGTTGACTGCATTTTATTAAAATCCTAGTAATTAAAAATAAACAATATTGTATCATCTGAATTCCTAGAATCCCAACTAAGCTACAATTTGGCAAAAGGAGAGAGGGAGAGGAACATAAACCGAACAAACCTACAGTACAAAAAAGAAAAAGAGCAATAAGAGAAAAAAAATGAAGAAAAAGAGAATTTTCCAGTTAAACTCTCTACTATCAGGGGTAATCACCTGCCTTAAAAACATGGTATAATCAAAGAGAAGGACGCTGTGCAAAATTACCACTTCCACTATACAGGGAGTGCAGAATTATTAGGCAAATGAGTATTTTGACCACATCATCCTTTTTATGCATGTTGTCTTACTTCAAGCTGTATAGGCTCGAAAGCCTACTACCAATTAAGCATATTAGGTGATGTGCATCTCTGTAATGAGAAGGGGTGTGGTCTAATGACATCAACACCCTATATCAGGTGTGCATAATTATTAGGCAACTTCCTTTCCTTTGGCAAAATGGGTCAAAAGAAGGACTTGACAGGCTCAGAAAAGTCAAAAATAGTGAGATATCTTGCAGAGGGATGCAGCACTCTTAAAATTACAAAGCTTCTGAAGCGTGATCATCGAACAATCAAGCGTTTCATTCAAAATAGTCAACAGGGTCGCAAGAAGCGTGTGGAAAAACCAAGGCGCAAAATAACTGCCCATGAACTGAGAAAAGTCAAGCGTGCAGCTGCCAAGATGCCACTTGCCACCAGTTTGGCCATATTTCAGAGCTGCAACATCACTGGAGTGCCCAAAAGCACAAGGTGTGCAATACTCAGAGACATGGCCAAGGTAAGAAAGGCTGAAAGACGACCACCACTGAACAAGACACACAAGCAAAAACGTCAAGTCTGGGCCAAGAAATATCTCAAGACTGATTTTTCTAAGGTTTTATGGACTGATGAAATGAGAGTGAGTCTTGATGGGCCAGATGGATGGGCCCGTGGCTGGATTGGTAAAGGGCAGAGAGCTCCAGTCCGACTCAGACGCCAGCAAGGTGGAGGTGGAGTACTGGTTTGGGCTGGTATCATCAAAGATGAGCTTGTGGGGCCTTTTCGGGTTGAGGATGGAGTCAAGCTCAACTCCCAATCCTACTGCCAGTTTCTGGAAGACACCTTCTTCAAGCAGTTGTACAGGAAGAAGTCTGCATCCTTCAAGAAAAACATGATTTTCATGCAGGACAATGCTCCATCACACGCGTCCAAGTACTCCACAGCGTGGCTGGCAAGAAAGGGTATAAAAGAAGAAAATCTAATGACATGGCCTCCTTGTTCACCTGATCTGAACCCCATTGAGAACCTGTGGTCCATCATCAAATGTGAGATTTACAAGGAGGGAAAACAGTACACCTCTCTGAACAGTGTCTGGGAGGCTGTGGTTGCTGCTGCACGCAATGTTGATGGTGAACAGATCAAAACACTGACAGAATCCATGGATGGCAGGCTTTTGAGTGTCCTTGCAAAGAAAGGTGGCTATATTGGTCACTGATTTGTTTTTGTTTTGTTTTTGAATGTCAGAAATGTATATTTGTGAATGTTGAGATGTTATATTGGTTTCACTGGTAAAAATAAATAATTGAAATGGGTATATATTTGTTTTTTGTTAAGTTGCCTAATAATTATGCACAGTAATAGTCACCTGCACACACAGATATCCCCCTAAAATAGCTATAACTAAAAACAAACTAAAAACTACTTCCAAAAATATTCAGCTTTGATATTAATGAGTTTTTTGGGTTCATTGAGAACATGGTTGTTGTTCAATAATAAAATTAATCCTCAAAAATACAACTTGCCTAATAATTCTGCACTCCCTGTATATATAACCATATAAGTGGATGTGTTTATATATCCCTCTCTAGAAATCTTGTGAATTAGTGAATTATCAAAATGGTGTATGTTCTGTAACAGGTGAAATGTGAAAGACACACAAAAAACAAAAAAGTGTGCTAAACTTATACCCAAAAATGTGCAGTATAATATTGCCCTGATCCCCTTTCTTCTCAGATACTTTTACTTCAGGAATCAGTTAATATCAAACAAGTATCCTCAACCAGGTCCTATTACCTAGAACTTCTCAAGAAACAAAAACTTTATCTCCTTTAACTCTCTGATAGTTTTAAGATATATTTGTATGAAACAAGAAGGAGATACACAAATTACCTGTGGAAAAAAATGGTATAACCCAAAATCTTTACTTTTAGATATAGTGGACAGATTTCTGTCCCCTTCTATCACTAATGACACTTTGTATCTTAACTAGTTATAGGCACTGTAATATAGCCCTCTCTCTATATGTAAGATTCACTTCTTCCAGTTACATTAAACACTTTATAAATCAAACCTTGGGTGATACACTATGCATTTTTAGCCATGTACAATTTAGCTTAATCAAGACAGATTTTAAGTTACTCAGGCTGGGGCAAAATATAGCCTGTGAAACCTATATTAAGTCTCACAAAAGTCTCTAGTCCAGACCTATGCCAGTGTAAAAAAGTTTTTAATTATACGTGTTAAGTCCGGTACTTCAGCAGTAGAACTTTAATTGCATCGTTTGGAGGGATTTGTATTGAGCAAGATGATTCCTCTCTCTTATGTTACCCACTCTTTGTGTCTGGGAGTACCATGTTTCACTTTCTTTATAATCCCCCAAAGACCTTTGAACCTTCTGTTCTAAGTGAGTTTGTTTATGGTGCCCCTCCAAACGCCATATCGAGTAACCTCCTTGGCAAAGCTTTAATCAGAATGCTCCCTCTGATGTTTTGACTCGGCACTTATCCTTTGAATTTACCAGCGAACATTTGACATAGTCTGTTGCTATCTAAAGAGAAGATAGCTCCATAGCCCCTGATGGTTTAAGGGCTTTTCAGCAAACACATAATTTAGCGGTACACAGAGTTCAGCAAACAGCATTAAATTCTTAAACTTTTATACTTGCAGTTTCTTGGTTTTACCGGTATCACATCCAGCCCTTTTTATAACACCAGGCCGCTCTCCTCACTGCTCTTACTGCTTACTGCTGCTTTTATGCGCCCTGTCCCGGGCGGGACACCTCTCACCCGGATCAGGATCCTTCACGAGCAACTTCAGGTAAGGCTTGTCCCAATTCCGGCCCCCACTTGCTGCGGTGCTTTCTTTCTGTTGTCTTCAGCTGGTATGTATCCGACAAATAGTAGTCTGCTGTGCTTATTACCGCCGTCGCTTCCGTCTCAGTTCCGTGTTTGCGGCTAGGCCCAACCAGCCTGTATAGGAACGATGGACTTCTGTGTTGTGCCACTTAGTCTCCCCGCGCAGGGTATGTTTTCCCCCAAAAATAGGGCTCTGTGGCTGGGGATCCGTAGGTAATCGGCTCTACAAACGAGAGAGCTAGAGCACACGCTGCTTCCAAGGCGCTCCTCCCACCGGAAGTCACCAACAGTCTGCAAGTCTTATCATATATAAATTGTTACCACATTACAACACTTCTTTGTACAAAGACTACAAATAGTGTGAAAATACAATTTAAGATGCTAGTTTTGTTGTTTTATTTGGTTTATGAGGTTCTGTATGAGCAGTCACAGTGACTTTACCAGAGCTTTTCACTTTGGTTAATATTTCCAGCGTTAAAATGATTATCTCTTGAGTACAAGGGTTAACCATGGACTTATAATACGATCTTGAGTTTCCACTTTGCACTCATTAAAAGGTATAAGGCAGTGTTAGTTTTAGCCAGATTGCAATACTTTTTTCACATGCGACTTGTAATACTGGTGGTAAAAATATTTTATAGAGTTTAGCTGACATCCTTTTGCTTTGGCCTAGAAACAAAATGGTCTTCATCTGTTTCTATTGCTTTTATATCTTTTCCTAAATCAAGTGGTTCAACTATTTGAAACAATAGCTCTTAAAATGGGTTAGGATGGCTAAGAAAATTAATTAAATATGGCTTACTAGTGAGCTCGTTTTTAATTATCATTACTGTCTATTATACACAGTGTTGCACTATTTGTTATTCTTTTTTTCCCTCTAGGTTTTTTATTGATGTTATTGTTTCATCATGGATTTTTGATATCAGACTTTTAGACTTTGCATTTACCTATATGCTTTTGCTTTTTTGCTCTTTGCTTTTATTCGGATCATTCACATATTGTATCAGCGTTTGTTTTTGTTTTTGTGGCTATTCACATTGACTATTTGATTGCCTCACACACTGAAGTTTGGATTATACACAACTGATATTATTTTTTCACTTTTTTACCATTTTAATTTTTTTGAACTTCACCTCACATCTCTGCACGCCATCTTTGAGGATACACCGACGGATTCACGTAAACTATATCAGCACTATTTTGGACTTAATTCTTATTTTTGGAACTCTTATTTTGGAATCTTATTTAGAGATAAAGGGTTGGGGGGAGTAGATTTGTGAAAATTTTGCCAGATTTTACCTGAATTGACGTTTTACATATAATATTCAGATATTGAGATTATTGATTCTGCAAAGAAGCAAAACCTGGAGTGGATTACTCACTAGGAAACCTAACAACAACTAGACAAACTAGTTGTAACTGAGAGTACAACAAAGTTATAAAGAGAGAGTAAATCCACTAGTGTCTAATAACACTATCACATCTACTAATATCATAAGGTTTTCCAAAGAAAATAGTGTTGAAAAATTGGTTCCCATTCATTCATACATTATAGTTTATTAGGCTAAGGAACTCACACTCATACAAGTAGCAAAAGCTGTGAATTAAAACCACTTGAACTCTGTGATTAGCATAATAGCCTTAAAGTTAATATGTCACTATTAGATATCCTCAATCCAAAAGATTTAAAGTTAACTAAGCCCTTACAATCCGAGGGCTGTTTTACTTTTACATATGCAATAAACGATATGAGGATATAGTATTAACTATTTGGTACTTAATATATCACAAGAGTAAGCAAAGTTAAAAACGGACGATAGGAGAGACAAAGCTGCCCCTATCGGACCCCTGACGCGCGTTTCACGAACGCTTCCTCAGAGGGGGTGCGGGCCGCTGCTACTCGGCGTCCTATATTCAATCTTAATGCCCACCACTTAGACCGGATTGGATACCGGATGGGGAGTTGTCTCCTTACGCTTGGTTGATTCTCCTGTCAATCTTGGTAGGTATTTTACGTAGGAGACATGCGAAAAAAAGGGGATGTGTGCTTGATGGGTTACCAAGGCAACACCAATCAGCAAATACGCTTGTCTTGCCTACAGTGGGTGTGCTGATTCGAATAACTGTGATTGGATGATCAACTAAAAAAGCGTTATTGTAAACATCACAGTGGCTAGATTATAACTTTGTTGGTATACAATTCTTATCGCCAAAAATTGGCAATTGTGAAGTATGTACCTGGGATTGCTCTTCTGATTACACACTCGTAGATCAATTTATACTTTGCGGGATTTATACAATACGTTTTTTGATTATATTCACGATAGTCAAATCTTTTTTGTTTTCTGCTTTTTTACTGTTCTTGTTAGAATTCAATTGCGCAATAAGTAATACTATCTTCTTATTTCTTGCATAACAATTTTAGGATTCGTACTTCAAGCAAGGAATAAATATTCTGTGTTAATACTAACTACTTATTTTTACTGGTCACCGTCCTCACAGTTAATATCGGTGTGTGCTGTAAAACTATACGCTTACTTATAAGCTATTACTATTCACTTATATTTAATGCGAGGTTGAAGTAGTTATTCTGATGTTCCTAGGATGCTAAGTTGAAATAATTATATTAATTCCACTGTTATCCCAGATGATCCTGTGGCCAGATTCTTTATGCATGATGGAACAAGCATGTTATGTACTAATAATATTTAAGATTGTACAGAATCCATATCTTCAGGAATATTAAGAATGTAAAGATATTTTACTGACACCTAGGACCAAGCTGCAAACAGCTCAATTATAATATGTGAGGGAATGTATAGATCTGAATAGATATATACTGAGGTTCATTGTGCTACCGTTACTAAAGCTATTCCAGTGTAAGTGAGTGTGCCCACTTAGAGAAAATATATATCTATGTGCTCAAATCCTTGCGTGCAATTAATTCTTGAAACTAATACATAACAACACTTAAATAAGATTGTGGTGAATGTGTGTAAATTATAAAAAGTGACATTATAAAAGTAAATGTGTTAAGGGATATCAAATCATATTATTATGTTTCAGTGATTGGAGGTGGCTTGAATAAGATTGTGATGAACGTGTACTAATGACATTATAAAGGTAGTGTATAAGTGAATGAATGTTTTAGGGGATATCAAACTTTATTATTATTATATTCCAGTGATTGGAGGTACATGTGTGAAGTGAATGGTAGGTATAGTAAGGTGAAAGTTGAATTTTTTGCTACATTACGACCTTTAGATCTGTGTGTTTCATAACTAATAATCTCTTAATCCCATGTTGGACATGATCCACATTGGACTGGATATAATTCACTTGGGACTGGACTGGTTATATTAGCTGTAACGTCTGACAGTAACTTATTGCAAAAGATTTTACAGATAGACAAAATAATTATTGTAGTCATTCATCCCACTTGGTTTGACAGTGTTCAATAAGTAAATCCACCTGCATTCCATTTTTAGCAGCACTTTTTCTATGTTACCACCTCTAATGCCAAGTGATGCTTTTTGAATTACTGTGAATTTCAGATCTTTAGGAGAGCTCTCATGGTGTAGTAAGAAATGTTTGGCAACTGAGGTTATTTTTTTGCCCTTGCTCAGATCTCGTTTTGCTGTTTTGATGTTATAGCAGTGTTCCAAAATTCTTGTTTTTACCTCCCTAGTAGTCATGCCAACATAGAACATCTGGCATGAACAATGTAGTGCATAGACTACTCCAATTGTAGTGCATGAAAAATGGTAGGGTATTTTATGAATCCTACCAGTTTTATCAGTCAAAGTTTTGACTTTCCACACATATTGACATGCAGAGCATGTTCCACAAGGGTACATGCCTGGGTCCTTATGTTGTTTTTTTGTAGATCTCACAAAATGGCTAGATACCAATTTATCCCTTAAATTCTTTGGTCTCTTATATCCAAGTGATACTCTTTCTCCAATGAGAGGTTTGAGGGTCTCATCATTCTGTAGTATTTGCCAATGGTCATTTATGATTTTTGTCACATGTCTCATCTGTGGGTTATACGTAGTTATTAGCCTTGGGCAGGATTCAGCTTTTGTTCTTTCCTTGGGAACCAATAGTTCATCTCTGCAAACTTTTAGTGCCTTATACTTGGCTCTCTTTACAGACTTTTTGCTGTACCCTCGTGATATTAGCCTCTGCGATAGTGCCTCACTCTCTGTTATGTAGATATCTTTACTTGTACAGTTTCGGCGGAGCCTTAAAAATTCCCCATATGGGATCGCTTTAAGGGTGCTTGGTGAGTGAGCACTCGAGTAATGTAGGAGAGTATTCGTTGCTGTTTCCTTTCTATAGATTGTGGTGTTGATAATACCATCTATGTTTTTAAACAATTTTAAGTCTAAGAAGCATATCTCCTGCTGGCTCGCAGAATATGTCAATTTTATGTTTAATTCGTTCTCATTGAGTTTAGACATAAAGAGTTGCAAATCATCAAATGTACCCTCCCAGATGAACAAGACATCATCAATGAATCTTACCCACAGGGGTATATGTTCAGTATACATTTGCAATACGTCTGAAAATACACAGAAGCGTTCCCAGAAACCAAGGAATAAATTTGCGTATGTAGGTGCACAGGCAGTACCCATTGCGGTACCCTGTGTTTGAAGATAGTACCTATCATTGAATGTAAAGAAATTGTGTGTTAGAATAAAATGTAACAACTGAATTATGAAAGCATTATGTGTTTCATTCTCTAGACTGTTTGAGGCTAGGTAGTATTTAATGGCTTCTATTCCATCCCTATGCCTGATGTTGGTGTATAGGGACTCTACATCTGCTGTGACTAACCACATGTTGTCTGTTAGTTCAATATCTTTTACCATTTGCAAGACCTCCATAGTGTCACGAACGTATGATGGTAATGTTGTTAAATATTCCCTCAATCTTAAGTCTATGAATTTGCTAGCATTCTCAGTTAAATTATCATTTCCAGACATGATAGGTCTACCAGGTGGTTCTAGTGGGTTTTTGTGAACTTTCGGTAGAAAGTACAGTGTGGCAATTTTAGGATTATCTTTTGTCAAAAACTTTTTTTCTGAATTGGAGAGTATGTTATTCTCCCATGCTTCTTTAATCATTCGATTATATTGTATGAGGTAAGAATTCTGGGGATTGAATATCAATAATTTGTAGCAGGAATTGTTAGACAGTTGTTTTATAGCTTCATCTAGGTACATTTGTTGTGGCCATAGGACCACATTCCCACCCTTGTCTGATGGCTTAATCAGTATATCCTGCCATGATTCAATCTCCTTTAAAGCTCGTATTTCAGAACTGCTAAGATTGTTATTCTCGAACCTCCTCCACTTCCTCCTCTGTTTCTTTTTTGTCCACCACACCACAGAACACGACTCAACCAGTTACACAGTCCAATCCAACCAACACACAGAACAGAGGCAACAAAAGAAAGTTTTCAGGCCCTGTAAGGCAATCAACAAGGAGAAGGGAATTGAGTCCATTCAGCAAAATAAGGATGAACAAATGAGAGTGATTAATTTATCAGACCATATACTAAGTGAAACACATAAATCAGTACTTTCTAAAGGACTATCTTTCTGCCCTGTTAATTCTCTTAATAAATTTGAATTGATTAAGGATATACACCTATTTTCTAGAAAAATGTTACTCAAGAAAATGTATGCATATAATCCAAATATCCTTAATGCAGAAGATTTAGCCACAGCTGATATATTATGTGAATTGTCAGAAAGTAGTAATGATACTGATAATATTAACTTGACACCGACACATCAAGTCTGGAAGTCAAATGTGAAACCTAAGTCAACATACGTTCCATCCTTATCCGTATCACCTGAGATACAAGTGTTTTGCAAAATGGTTTGCCAAAAAATCGAACAGATACCTATATACAATGTGAATAACAATCTTAGCAGTTCTGAAATACGAGCTTTAAATGAGATTGAATCATGGCAGGATATACTGATTAAGCCATCAGACAAGGGTGGGAATGTGGTCCTATGGCCACAACAAATGTACCTAGATGAAGCTATAAAACAACTGTCTAACAATTCCTGCTACAAATTATTGATATTCAATCCCCAGAATTCTTACCTCATACAATATAATCGAATGATTAAAGAAGCATGGGAGAATAACATACTCTCCAATTCAGAAAAAAAGTTTTTGACAAAAGATAATCCTAAAATTGCCACACTGTACTTTCTACCGAAAGTTCACAAAAACCCACTAGAACCACCTGGTAGACCTATCATGTCTGGAAATGATAATTTAACTGAGAATGCTAGCAAATTCATAGACTTAAGATTGAGGGAATATTTAACAACATTACCATCATACGTTCGTGACACTATGGAGGTCTTGCAAATGGTAAAAGATATTGAACTAACAGACAACATGTGGTTAGTCACAGCAGATGTAGAGTCCCTATACACCAACATCAGGCATAGGGATGGAATAGAAGCCATTAAATACTACCTAGCCTCAAACAGTCTAGAGAATGAAACACATAATGCTTTCATAATTCAGTTGTTACATTTTATTCTAACACACAATTTCTTTACATTCAATGATAGGTACTATCTTCAAACACAGGGTACCGCAATGGGTACTGCCTGTGCACCTACATACGCAAATTTATTCCTTGGTTTCTGGGAACGCTTCTGTGTATTTTCAGACGTATTGCAAATGTATACTGAACATATACCCCTGTGGGTAAGATTCATTGATGATGTCTTGTTCATCTGGGAGGGTACATTTGATGATTTGCAACTCTTTATGTCTAAACTCAATGAGAACGAATTAAACATAAAATTGACATATTCTGCGAGCCAGCAGGAGATATGCTTCTTAGACTTAAAATTGTTTAAAAACATAGATGGTATTATCAACACCACAATCTATAGAAAGGAAACAGCAACGAATACTCTCCTACATTACTCGAGTGCTCACTCACCAAGCACCCTTAAAGCGATCCCATATGGGGAATTTTTAAGGCTCCGCCGAAACTGTACAAGTAAAGATATCTACATAACAGAGAGTGAGGCACTATCGCAGAGGCTAATATCACGAGGGTACAGCAAAAAGTCTGTAAAGAGAGCCAAGTATAAGGCACTAAAAGTTTGCAGAGATGAACTATTGGTTCCCAAGGAAAGAACAAAAGCTGAATCCTGCCCAAGGCTAATAACTACGTATAACCCACAGATGAGACATGTGACAAAAATCATAAATGACCATTGGCAAATACTACAGAATGATGAGACCCTCAAACCTCTCATTGGAGAAAGAGTATCACTTGGATATAAGAGACCAAAGAATTTAAGGGATAAATTGGTATCTAGCCATTTTGTGAGATCTACAAAAAAACAACATAAGGACCCAGGCATGTACCCTTGTGGAACATGCTCTGCATGTCAATATGTGTGGAAAGTCAAAACTTTGACTGATAAAACTGGTAGGATTCATAAAATACCCTACCATTTTTCATGCACTACAATTGGAGTAGTCTATGCACTACATTGTTCATGCCAGATGTTCTATGTTGGCATGACTACTAGGGAGGTAAAAACAAGAATTTTGGAACACTGCTATAACATCAAAACAGCAAAACGAGATCTGAGCAAGGGCAAAAAAATAACCTCAGTTGCCAAACATTTCTTACTACACCATGAGAGCTCTCCTAAAGATCTGAAATTCACAGTAATTCAAAAAGCATCACTTGGCATTAGAGGTGGTAACATAGAAAAAGTGCTGCTAAAAATGGAATGCAGGTGGATTTACTTATTGAACACTGTCAAACCAAGTGGGATGAATGACTACAATAATTATTTTGTCTATCTGTAAAATCTTTTGCAATAAGTTACTGTCAGACGTTACAGCTAATATAACCAGTCCAGTCCCAAGTGAATTATATCCAGTCCAATGTGGATCATGTCCAACATGGGATTAAGAGATTATTAGTTATGAAACACACAGATCTAAAGGTCGTAATGTAGCAAAAAATTCAACTTTCACCTTACTATACCTACCATTCACTTCACACACGTACCTCCAATCACTGGAATATAATAATAATAAAGTTTGATATCCCCTAAAACATTCATTCACTTATACACTACCTTTATAATGTCATTAGTACACGTTCATCACAATCTTATTCAAGCCACCTCCAATCACTGAAACATAATAATATGATTTGATATCCCTTAACACATTTACTTTTATAATGTCACTTTTTATAATTTACACACATTCACCACAATCTTATTTAAGTGTTGTTATGTATTAGTTTCAAGAATTAATTGCACGCAAGGATTTGAGCACATAGATATATATTTTCTCTAAGTGGGCACACTCACTTACACTGGAATAGCTTTAGTAACGGTAGCACAATGAACCTCAGTATATATCTATTCAGATCTATACATTCCCTCACATATTATAATTGAGCTGTTTGCAGCTTGGTCCTAGGTGTCAGTAAAATATCTTTACATTCTTAATATTCCTGAAGATATGGATTCTGTACAATCTTAAATATTATTAGTACATAACATGCTTGTTCCATCATGCATAAAGAATCTGGCCACAGGATCATCTGGGATAACAGTGGAATTAATATAATTATTTCAACTTAGCATCCTAGGAACATCAGAATAACTACTTCAACCTCGCATTAAATATAAGTGAATAGTAATAGCTTATAAGTAAGCGTATAGTTTTACAGCACACACCGATATTAACTGTGAGGACGGTGACCAGTAAAAATAAGTAGTTAGTATTAACACAGAATATTTATTCCTTGCTTGAAGTACGAATCCTAAAATTGTTATGCAAGAAATAAGAAGATAGTATTACTTATTGCGCAATTGAATTCTAACAAGAACAGTAAAAAAGCAGAAAACAAAAAAGATTTGACTATCGTGAATATAATCAAAAAACGTATTGTATAAATCCCGCAAAGTATAAATTGATCTACGAGTGTGTAATCAGAAGAGCAATCCCAGGTACATACTTCACAATTGCCAATTTTTGGCGATAAGAATTGTATACCAACAAAGTTATAATCTAGCCACTGTGATGTTTACAATAACGCTTTTTTAGTTGATCATCCAATCACAGTTATTCGAATCAGCACACCCACTGTAGGCAAGACAAGCGTATTTGCTGATTGGTGTTGCCTTGGTAACCCATCAAGCACACATCCCCTTTTTTTCGCATGTCTCCTACGTAAAATACCTACCAAGATTGACAGGAGAATCAACCAAGCGTAAGGAGACAACTCCCCATCCGGTATCCAATCCGGTCTAAGTGGTGGGCATTAAGATTGAATATAGGACGCCGAGTAGCAGCGGCCCGCACCCCCTCTGAGGAAGCGTTCGTGAAACGCGCGTCAGGGGTCCGATAGGGGCAGCTTTGTCTCTCCTATCGTCCGTTTTTAACTTTGCTTACTCTTGTGATATATTAAGTACCAAATAGTTAATACTATATCCTCATATCGTTTATTGCATATGTAAAAGTAAAACAGCCCTCGGATTGTAAGGGCTTAGTTAACTTTAAATCTTTTGGATTGAGGATATCTAATAGTGACATATTAACTTTAAGGCTATTATGCTAATCACAGAGTTCAAGTGGTTTTAATTCACAGCTTTTGCTACTTGTATGAGTGTGAGTTCCTTAGCCTAATAAACTATAATGTATGAATGAATGGGAACCAATTTTTCAACACTATTTTCTTTGGAAAACCTTATGATATTAGTAGATGTGATAGTGTTATTAGACACTAGTGGATTTACTCTCTCTTTATAACTTTGTTGTACTCTCAGTTACAACTAGTTTGTCTAGTTCTTATTTTGGAATACTTTTTGTTTTTCTACAGTCTTTTGATGTGCACATTTTCACTGTTGTGATATTGCTTTTATCCACAGCATATTGTACTCTAGTTTTTATATAGTTTTTATATTGTTACTACCACGGTGCTCATTTACTCTGTTTATGCCTTTCACCATTAGGCTACTCTCCTTCAGAGTGTAACACACACTGTAGATATTAGATAGTTAGACATGGATCCATGTTTCTAATTTTATTGATTTTATTGTTGTTGTATATTTATGTATTATAATAAATTGTACTGATTTTTAGCCTAGCCTATTAAGCTATATAGCGCTTACTCTCACCCTCTTTTTAGCATACTATAGAACTGGGTCACAGTGTTTATATTGCAGCCGGTGTACCGTATTACCCCTGCACCTCGGCTGCATCCGGAGCTCTGCCCCCCACTACAGCTACTCCCACTCTCCTGCCTCCACAACACCGGCCTCCTACAGTGACTGCTGATTTGAGGTGGTCATCAAGCGTATTAAGTGGAGGTAAATAGTTTAACAAATTGCTTCGAACATACATTGCACATTACTTTTTCTTTTTTTTTTAATCTCCTGTCACATTCTACTGTGGAAATCATAGTGCAGAAGAACCTGAAATGGCAATTGGTAACCAAGGGGGATTTTACTGAGCAGGATTTGGGAGGGAGGGGATGCTAAATGGAAAATGGCTATCAGTTTGTTTATCTGGCCCAGTGCGGCAGGGGCAAGTTTCCCCCCCTCCCCCTGCACATAAAACTGAGTTTTACAAAAATCAGAAAGTTTTAGGCTCAGCTGTTTAGTGACCATGCATGATTTATATTTATTTAGTCCTCATTTAAAAGTAAGAGTACAAGTTGTAGTTTCGATGATATCTTGAGAAAAAAAATACTTAAAAATCTTTCTATGTGCAGACTGGATAGTAATCTACTTGTAATGCTTAGTCAACCATCAGATAAACAAACCCTTTTTTATTTATTTATTTATTTATCTTCCTCTCTCTCTCTCTCACTATTTTTCTACCCCTCTCTTTTTCTGAATAAATAAATATCTACATATTAATTATTCAGGTGCAGTTGTCAAAGCTCTAAAAGTAATGTTATAATATCTTCCAGTTTATATATGGGTAGATATTTGTCACGAGAGCAAAAGAAGCAAGAGCAGGCCATACTGCATTCCCTTATCTGCAGTTGTGACATGCAGCTTTTTTATCTTATTCCCTCTGTAGGTTGGCACCCTCTATGGTCACACATGTCTGACACCATAAAACCTGCCATATGTCTGCAATAATGGTGTGTGTATATATATATATATATATATATACACACACACATGCATACATACACACACATATACACACATATATATATGGCTTTGACAGATTGGTGGGCTGGTCTTCTACAAGTTTTCCAGGGCTGCTTTTTATTCCCAGTCCGGCCCTGGACGTATCGCGTCACCTGTGATGTATCGCGCCACCTTTGACGCATCACGTCACATTTGGCGCACTTTTTCCTTTAAATGCCATTCAGTTTCTCCATTTTATTGCCCTTGTATTGAGTTTATCTCTGGGTGTGTTTTGGCTTGTGACCTGGACCTACTTTAACTACTCTTCTGCCTGCTGATAACACCTTGTTTTTTGCCCGATTGGTTCTGACCTTGGATTTCCCTGACTACTCTTCTGGATTCTGATTCTGCTTCCTGTGACTGTTTGGTTTGACCCCTGGCTTGTCGACTCCACTTTTACTTTCCCGGTCTCTTCCTGGTATTCAGCTCCAAATTATTCTCCTATACAATAGTCATCTTCCTCCTGGGTGCTATCGCTGCTATCCTAATAGATTTTTTGTTATCACTTCACGCTGGGATAACAAGACTACCGGGCAGGATTCGTTTGATAGAGAAATATCTGAAAGGATCCTAACAAGGCGTCAACGTTTGGTTTCCCCTATTACCCTTAGGGAGACCTCCCCATGGTCATAATACAAATGCATACAAAGAGAGACACACTCTACCTGGAACTAACAACAGCTCAGTAGCTTGTTCTATGGCGAGTTGTCATCTAGGAGCAGCCTCTTTTAGCCCAGTTGTGCTTTTTACAGAGGAAAACACAACTGTTCGAAAAGAGGCTGTTCCTATGTGGTAACCGGGCCATAGAACAATCTACTGTTCATTTCTGGTAGAGCGCTTCTCTCTTTGTATGCATTTGTTTTATGACCCTGCTGTAGTCTCCCTAAGGGTGATGGGGGAAACCAGACGTGGTCTCCTTGCCCAGTTTGATTAGAGGAATATGGCTGCACCTCATTGATGAGGCCCTCAGGGCTGGACTTACCTTACTCAGTGTGATCAGACTAATATACTTCAGGAAAGTTTTCCTCTGTGAAAAGCACAATTGAGCTAAAAGAGGCTGCTCCTAGGTGGTAACTCACCATATAACAAGCTACTGAGCTGTTTGTTCCTGGTAGAGCGCTTTTCGCTTTGTATACATTTCATCAGGCATATCAAACAATGATTAAGGTTACCTTTATCTTAATCATTGTTTGATATGCCTGATGAAACGTTAGCACAGAGAAACGCGTTGTAAATTTGTATTTTAGCTCATTGTATATAGTTTGATGTTTTATAAGTGGTCAATGATTTATTTTAATAAATGGAATATTTTTTTACTAACATTAACCTTGATAATTGATGAGATACCTGATCGAATTGAGTGATACAACTTGGATTTGGCATTCCAGTACTCCTGTGGACCAGAGTTGAGCTAGCTGGTTGGCTGTTAAATATCCAACATGCGCCAATTAGCACAATACGGTGCTATTCTCAAAAGTGAGTACCCTGTATCTGATTGAGTATAATGGTGACTGTCCCCTATTGATACAAACATATCTTTCAGACCCTTTATATAAAGAAGTGCTTCTGTGAATTACTCCTGAACCTGCGTCCTGTCACCCTACCATCACTACACCTTGTTCTGGTATTATTTTTTTTATAAAAAAAAATCCTCAGCTTTTTTAAATCCTTAAAGCGATATTCCGGTCAAAATTTAAATGCACATTGATGAATTACATTTTTCTATAAAAACATATTTGCAATAAAAGCTATCTGGTTTAGTGTTAACATTCTTCTCTGCAAATGCATGTGAAGCATAGCTAGATATTCTCAGTGCACCTTGTTAACTACTGTGTCTGCTTAGAGCAAATAACAAATTGAGTCAATATCAAGTGGTACAAGCACTCTGAGCGATGTGATGGTAACTTTTACATATTTTAAAATCAGGTCCGGAATCTAAGCGATATTTAGATGGACTTTAATTGATCACTTCTAATAAAGATACACTGTTACTTTTCTAATACCTCATGCTCCGTCCGCCCACTTCAAAACTCATTTTTTGTAAGCTAACGGTTTTAAATCGTTCTCCAATCAGCGCTCTAGCTACAAAAAAAATGCTGTACGGCTAGAGCACTGCTTGGAGAACAGTTCAAACCTTTAACTCCCAAAAAATATGTTTTGAAGTGGGCGGAGGGAGCGCAGGGTATTAAAATGGCACAGCTAGATTAAAATAGCTCTTAGATTCTGGACCTCATTTTCAAACATGTAAAGTTTACCATCACTTTAAGATCATATAGCCTTTCCTTGAAAGTTTTATTTTTTAAACCATATAAACATTATGCTACAAAGTATAAGCACATCATACATTAGGGAAAGTATCTATCCAGGTACTTTTGCTTTAGAAATAAATGGTGTTAATTGTGCCTTCACAACAATCCATACCTCCCTGCATTTTGCAACTCCATCTAGTTACTTTGTCCAGAGGAATCCAGTCTCTGTTTTAAGCACTTTAAAATTACAATTCCGCCATCTAGTGGCTAATTTCTTTCAACACATCGAAAACCATTTCATAGTTCACATTAATATATACTTCTCATAAATTACTAAACAGTTGCTGAATAATACAAACCATTTTAAAAACAATGATTGTTCTTATTACACGAGTATTAAAATATATACTCAATAGAAACCTTATCTTACAATATTTTAATATATCATGCACATTTATTATAGTGTAAATAGGGGGCAGAGTTACAGATGGGGGAGAGGCAGCAAGATAAACAGTTTGTTCAGTTTAATAATAAACTTTTTTTAATGTTCAAAAACTTAATTGGAATCATAAATTAATATTCTGAAGATTTTTTTTAGTGTACAGGTTTAATATACAAATGTGATTTGAGTGATTAAAGGTTTACAAAACCAACATTTTTTCTTCCATGGTTCAGACTGAGTGGCATATTTATTATGGTGCGAGTGGACATGATCCGATATAGCGGATCATGTCCACTGCACATCGATAAATGCCGACAGCATATACTTTCGGCATTTATCATTGCACCAGCAGTTCTTGTGAACTGCTGGTGCAATACCGCCCCCTGCAGATTCGCGGCCAATCGGCTGCTAGCAGGGGGTGTCAATCAACCCGATCGTATTCGATTGGGTTGATTTCTGATGATTTCTGTCCGTCGCCTCAGAGCTGGCGGACAGGTTATGGAGCAATGGTCTTTAGGCGAGCCTTCATACGGAGCTTGATAAATATGTCCCTAAGAGTAGAATCATAAGCAACTTTAGAATTTACTTCCATTATTAAATTTGCTTCATTCTCTTTGTATCTTTTGTTGAAGGAGCAACAATAAAATACTGGGAGCTAGCTAAGTGCATCTGGTGATCCAATGACAAGAGGCATATATGTGTAGCCACCAATCAGCAGCTAGTTCCCAGTAGTGCAGTTTTGCTCCTGACAAAAGAAACAATCAGTAACACTAAGGGTGTGTTACTAATAGGGGGCGCACAGGACCCTATATGATTACTATGTAAATAGGCTAAGAGAGAAGAGAACAAGAAATTACATGAAATAACTAGAATAAAATATACTATACGAAATAATGTAAACAAAAAAGAAACAATTCTTATAAATATGGGACTATGAGAAACATAGGATACAACACAAATAATAACAAATACAGTAATAAGAAATTCCTGAAAGGTTCTTATCTGGAAATGCTGTCTTCTTCTGTAATGTTATACAGATGGTAAATGTCCCAATCGGGGTGGGAATAGTCCCAAATGATGAATGTTATCAAATACCAGGGTGATCAATGATCAGGAACACAGATGATGACTGGAGTCAGCTGCTTTGTCAGGGAAATCAGGATCTAAGAGCAAGTTTTCTCTGTGAAAAAAATCACAAAAAGACAAAGGCGCCTCTTGGTGTAATACAGTTGGTGAAAGAGATTTGTTAGGTTATCAAAAAGGTACTCACAAGTGGAGCAGCACCCAATTGTGCTAAATCAAACAGACTGGGATCTCACAGTGTCCCAGCTCACTGACACTGCAAGGAAACTGGTTTCTCCAACGTCTTGTCGGACTGACAGAGCTCAGACTCTCACAAAGAGGTTTAAATAAAACCAAATTTTATTAATAAAATAAAAATCTCAGTGTCTCATTACACTAGATATTAAAAGAACAAACAACGCGTTTCTCAGACTGCTGTCTGTTTCATCAGGCTTCTATTGATACAATGAGAGTACTGGCTTAAATAAAAACATATGACCAATCCCAGTTCATTAACACCTGACACACCCAACCAGGTGTACTAAGACCTAATTGGTCTCAATATAACCACTGACATAATAAACAAAAAAGAATAACAATCTCTAAACATCTAAAAACATTTGAAAAAATTAATCATGAGAATGAGTATATATATATATACACATACACACACACATATATATATATATATATATATATATATACATACACACATACACACATATATATATATATATATATATATATATATATATATATACATATACATGCACATACACATATACATACATATATATATAAACACATACACACATACACATACATATATACACATAAGGGTTAACATAATGAGTCTATCCAATCTTGTGAACAAGGTCTTATCATTGACATATATATTCCTTTAAAATAAAATTACTAAAACTTGACCCACATTACCTCTGTATTAAAACTGTAAAAGCAAAAGTCGAAATAAAATGTTAAAATACAATATATTTGTCAAAACGGAACCTATGTGCATTCTATGCTCTTTATGCTTAATTACAGATATGTATATAAATAGAAAGATATTAAGCAATGTGTGCATTATAATAATCTTATTTCCATTATTGCCTCTAATTATGACTTTTGACATATGATGTTTTTAAAAATACCTTTTTTTCATTCAGATCAGCAATGTACAATTTGCTCTAAGTTTGTCTGATCCTAATAGTGATGTCCAGTTCATGAACGAATCGTTCATTTGAACTGGATCTTTTCAGTGAACTGTATGAATCAGTTCACCAGACTGAACTGATTCGTTTCAAACAGTTCACTTCCTGAGTCTGCAGCAGCACTAGTAATACGATTCTAGAGTGTGTACTGCTTCTGCTAACTCCTCCTTTGCAATGAATCAGACAGTCTCACTCTAGGATCATATTACCAGTACTGTTACTGATTCAAGAAGTGAACTGTTTGCAAACGAATCAGTGTACTGTTAACTCCTTTGCAATGAATCATTCAGTTAACAGTACACTGATTCAAAGATACCCCTAACTGCACCTAAATTAACTCTTACAAAAGTAGCAGGTCTCAACCTTATATTTATAAACCAAAACTCTGTATGGCTTATAAATAAATATAAGGTTGAGACCTGCTGCTTCTGTAAGGGTTAATTTAAGGTGCAGTTAGAGGTATATTTGAATCAGTGTACTGTTAACTGAACGATTCATTGCAAAGGAGTCAGTTAACAGTACACTGATTCAAATATACCCCAAACTGCACCTTAAATTAACCCTTAGAGAAGCAGCAGGTCTCACCCTTATGTTTATTTATAAGCCATACAGAGTTTTGGGCTGTTAACGCATTAATACCGTTAAAATTTAAGGTCATATTCTATTGTCACTTTTATTATAATATGTCTTTTATAAGATATGCATATCTTAGGAAAATACATACAACACAGTACATAGAACAGAGTATACAGCATGCTCTGTTATATGTACTGTGTTGTATGTATCTGTGAAGGAGCCAACGCTGCCTGGCTGTGAGGACTCAGGAGGAGCTGAACTGAATCATGAGTCACACAACTCACACAGTCAGTGACTCATGATTCAGGAACGAATCTGCGGCTCTACAGTTCACCTACTGAACATGAGGTAAAGCCTCTATCTCATGTTCAGTAGGTGAACTGGTGAATCGGTTCATGAACCGGTTCAGTTAATCGAACTGTCCGAAATGAACCGATTCACACAGAAGAACCGAACTTCCCATCTCTAGATCCTAAGAGTGATTTACTTCCTGACACATGGTTTACTTCCTTATACATCATAAGTCACAGGGCCACTGAGGACCTATCATCAATTGTTAAGGGATGACCACAAATCCAATCAGGGCTAGGCTAATACAGCCCACATGCATAGCATAGTTGTTATGTTTAGAAGGTGACAGCCTAATATGGCAAGAGTCCACAACCTGAGCCTACAAAAAAAAATGTTAATTAATAAAAAATTGATTATACTATGTTCTTATTTATACAAATATGCGGCTGCTAGTGAGATACTATTAGACTCTAATATACATGTTGTTCTAAAAATAAGACCAAAAAGTGAAAGAAATGTGATAATAGTACAGGGCAATAAACTATAATGTGTGCAAATAACAGAGTAGATTTGCAACTTATAGAACTGTGATTTGTAATGTGTGAGATTCAGTGCTAATAAATGTAACTAGACTTACTGAAAAATAGTCTAAATGTGTAAATGTGTTTACATGTGAAAAAAAAAAAAAATTAAAAAATTCCGGGTAGAGTCCACAACCTGGACCTACATTGCATTATTATTTTGAAAAACTATCCTTTTGAGTATTCTAATAGATATAAAAGTGTAAAAAAAAAAAATAGGGTCACAAACCACACACTTTTAGGTAACCATCATATTTATATTAGTTTGTTTAATAATCCACTTTCACGTAACCACATATTTATTATTTTATTTTATTTTTTTATTTTTATTTTTTTATTTTTTTAGTTCTGCTGTTACATATATAACACATTTATAATAGATACTAGTATTTTACTAGTTTCATTAATTTCACTGCTAAACACTTTAATCATATATATGATATACTATATATTTTCACAGTTATATTTTCACAACTGTTCAATGTCAATATACTTCTAAATACACTTTTATATCTATTAGAATACTCAAAAGGATAGTTTTTCAAAATAATAATGCAATGTAGGTCCAGGTTGTGGACTCTACCCGGAATTTTTTAAATTTTTTTTTTTTTTTTTTTTTCACATGTAAACACATTTACACTTTTAGACTATTTTTCAGTAAGTCTAGTTACATTTATTAGCACTGAATCTCACACATTACAAATCACAGTTCTATAAGTTGCAAATCTACTCTGTTATTTGCACACATTATAGTTTATTGCCCTGTACTATTATCACATTTCTTTCACTTTTTGGTCTTATTTTTAGAACAACATGTATATTAGAGTCTAATAGTATCTCACTAGCAGCCGCATATTTGTATAAATAAGAACATAGTATAATCAATTTTTTATTAATTAACATTTTTTTTTGTAGGCTCAGGTTGTGGACTCTTCCCATATTAGGCTGTCACCTTCTAAACATAACAACTATGCTATGCATGTGGGCTGTATTAGCCTAGCCCTGATTGGCTTTGTGGTCATCCCTTAACAATTGATGATAGGTCCTCAGTGGCCCTGTGATTTATGATGTATAAGGAAGTAAACCATGTGTCAGGAAGTAAATCACTCTTAGGATCAGACAAACTTAGAGCAAATTGTACATTGCTGATCTGAATGAAAAAAAGGTATTTTTAAAAACATCATATCTCAAAAGTCATAATTAGAGGCAATAATGGAAATAAGATTATTATAATGCACACATTGCTTAATATCTTTCTATTTATATACATATCTGTAATTAAGCATAGAATGCACATAGGTTCCGTTTTGACAAATATATTGTATTTTAACATTTTATTTTGACTTTTGTTTTTACAGTTTTAATACAGAGGTAATGTGGGTCAAGTTTTAGTAATTTTATTTTAAAGGAATATATATGTCAATGATAAGACCTTGTTCACAAGATTGGATAGACTCATTATGTTAACCCTTATGTGTAAGCTTACCAGAAGTCCCACTTTTACTGGGATTGTCCCGGTTTGGAGGCGCTGTCCCAGTGTCCCACCCAGTTGTTCATTCTGTCCCAGTAGGGTTGCCACCTCCAGGTTTCAAATCATGTGCCCGGGTTTCAGACCACCTGCTCTCCAGCATAGTTTGATGCTGGTACTTTCTTACATACAGCCCTGCTTAGCTTAACATTCGTGTCCTTCAAAGTTTACATTTAGTAATACAGGCTGAGTGAGCAGCATAGGTTTTTTTTTAATTTCGTAGTACTGCTTGGTTTATTTTTCTAAGATTTTAACACCTCCCCGACCCTTGGTGTCATTGCCGGTAATACACCTTTAGGGGAACCATATGGGTATGACTAGGAAGTACAGACAGGCAGGATTTTTGGCCTGGATTTTGCTTTACTTCATGCAGGATAGCATTTTGGCTATAATCTTCCTGCATTATGGTATAGAGTAGCCTATTAAACAGCTTTAGCAGGTACGTGTTTCTTTTTTACTTTCATTCAATGTTGTATTTATGCCTTATCAGTATTTGGCTCTGTTCCTTAATTAGACACATAAAACACATATTACACTGCAGATATTAAATTGTGAAATTGATAATTATGAAAGTGATAATTATGCTTGATGTTTGGCATTATTTAGAATCTGAGATTTAGATTAATGATTTATTTGCCATGACAACGTAATGGTGCCTTTTTCACTAGGGGGTGGTGTTATGGTCTATTTAAACTGTGTGATTCACTTGTTTGACTGAGGAAGGGTAGAGTATCCACAAAACATTACACACATAAAAGCTACTACTTTAAAAGGACCAGTAATTGCCACGCCCCCTTGACCACGCTCCTGACCACACCCCCACTGGCACCGCACCAGGTGGTCCCAGTTTCACCTCTAAAAATTATGGTAAGCCTACTTATGTGTATATATGTATGTGTATGTGTGTATATATATATGTATGTATATGTGTATGTGCGTATGTATATGTATATATATATATATATATATATATATGTGTGTGTATGTTTATATGTATATATACTCATTCTCATGATTAATTTTTTAAAATGTTTTTAGATGTTTAGAGATTGTTATTCTATTTTGTTTATTATGTCAGTGGTTATATTGAGACCAATTAGGTCTTAGTACACCTGGTTGGGTGTGTCAGGTGTTAATGAACTGGGATTGGTCATATGTTTTTATTTAAGCCAGTACTCTCATTGTATCAATAGAAGCCTGATGAAACAGACAGCAGTCTGAGAAACGCGTTGCTTGTTCTTTTAATATCTAGTGTCATGAGACACTGAGATTTTTATTTTATTAATAAAATGTGGTTTTATTTAAACCTCTTTGTGAGAGTCTGAGCTCTGTCAGTCCGGCAAGACGTTGGAGAAACCAGTTTCCTTGCAGTGTCAGTGAGCTGGGACACTGTGAGATCCCAGTCTGTTTGATTTAGCACAATTGGGTGCTGCTCCACTTGTGAGTACCTTTTTGATAACCTAACAAATCTCTTTCACCAACTGTATTACACCAGGAGGCGCCTTTGTCTTTTTGTGATTTTTTTCACAGAGAAAACTTGCTCTTAGTTTTGCTCCTGAGCCTATCTAGTTATGGTTCTCAGAAAAGGATACCAAGAGAATGAAGCAAAATAGATCATATAAGTAAGTAATAAAGTTATTTAAAATTTGTGTGCTCTGTCTGAATCATGAAAGTTTAATTTTAATTGTACTGTCCCTTTAAGTTTTTATTAAGACAAGCAGTAAATAATTCTATTTATTAAGATATGACTTAAGCATGTGCAACAAAAACAATCATGCAAAATCATGCTAAGAAACAAAACATATCGTCTAAAAAAATTCAAAATAGGTTTTCAAGAGGTCATGACAGCTTTTAAAATAGAAAAGTCTAAAACTCATGCGAAAAGCTGCCCTTTTTTTATTTTGTGACTGGAATACGAATACTGAACTCTAAGGGCTCAATTTATCAAGCCCTTTTCCTCCCTTTGACTGGAGGTTGGCACAAGAGAACCTGCAGTTAGGATTTATCAAGCAGCGGTCGACCTCGGAGATTGACAGCTCCTGCCCACGCGTGATTGGCTGTGCATGGGCAGGGGGCGGGTTTGCACACGATTGCAAAGGAGCGCTCGCGTGCATTGTTAAATTCCGGCAGCGGATTGCTGCACACTAGAGGAGAGATCGGCTGACAGGGAAGAATATGTATGCCCCTGTCCACCATGGATTGATAATCTAAATGGAGAAGACACATAATTCAACCGGTTGTATATTCTTTTCATTTCCACTTTAATACAGGTGGTTCATCAATGGGTATTGGTGTTAGTAGCACATATCTTGTTAACACATTGCTACTCTGAACTGTATTCATATAAAAGTATGTATTTTGCTTTTATTAATAGAGTTTTGGATAAATATTCATCAACCCTTCTAGAGAAAAAGAACCTTTTAATATACAGTTTTAGCTCAAGTTGCTAGTCCTGCTGTAATACACAGGGTTATTGCTATGGGTGCTACTAGGGGCTGAAGCCCTGAGTGTTCTCACGTATAACCCCCAATACCGTCTAGGCTGTACTGTTATACACTCCGGTAATGGCTGTATGTGGGAATGAATGTGTAAAATGTAAGTGTAAATGTGATAGTATGTGTACTGTGAGTCCATGTGTATGAGTGTGTGTGTAGTTTTTATAGTAGCATTATGAATGTATCACTATATAAATAACACCTGTGGGCAGGATTTCACAATATAAGACAATCTCAGTACGTGTGTATTTTTCTGCCATGTAGGTCTTTAGAAGTCTTTGCAAAGCTACTTGTGAAAAAAAGTCTATAAACCCCTTTATCATAGTTTACTGCATACCTACAAAATCTAAGCTTATAAAAACCTGATGTTCTATTGTATTGTTTATTATGTAATTCAGTCGGCTCAACTAATTCCAACGCCCTTGATTCTAATCAATTGGAATGTCATAAAAGACAAACACACTTTAGTTGAATTCACACGGCAAAATTGGTATATAGGCCCTAGCTAGACTATATCAAACATGCTTCAATATAGAATGGGATGTCAGCACAGCTGTTACTGGATAGTGCACGAGTGACAGGGTATAACTGCAATACTCCTGTGTAGTTAATCACAAACTTTGAGTCACCAGGACTTAGTTGATTTATTAACCTTTAATAGGAATTGTTTAAAACGGCAACGTTTCTGGGTTTTAACCCCTTAGTCATGCCAGTGATACAAACACTTCATTCTATTTTTATACACAATCTTTGGCGCCAAACTGACCTCACAGGGTCCTAGGGCTCCACCTAGTGGTGATGTTTAGAAAAAAAAAAAAACATAAGGATACAAAATGACAGTTAGTACATAGGATACCACAGTGTTATTTCTCTTGATGGACAGTTTTGAACAACAATTATATCTCTTGAGTTTTATATTACATCATAGTATAGTATTCAATCTCATGTTATCTACTTTTATGCAACAAGTATATCTAACAGTCACATCACTTAGTCCTCGCAATTATTGTACCCCTTTTTTTTAGTATATACATTTTTATAAAGCAATACAAATGTCAATATGGCTATTATTTACATAATTTGTAAAGGGTAGATAGATTATTAAAGAAATGTCTATCATATTGTATCCCCTATTTAACGTAAATAGAATATACTGTTATATAAGAGGTTTTTAGAGGAAACAGGATAGATCGAAATCTTTATTAAGGCCTTTTGGGATTAGTGTATCAAACTTGTGTATCCACCACATCTCTCGCTGTTTAAGTAGTTTTTCTCTATTCATTCCATTTCTTGGTGTTCTAGCCTGTTCTATTATTTGCCACCTCAATTGACTTATGGCACTTCCACTTTCTAAAAAATGTTTAGATAAAGTTTGATTAACTACACAGGAGTATTGCCGTTATACCCTGTCACTCGTGCACTATCCAGTAACAGCTGTGCTGACATCCCATTCTATATTGAAGCATATCTGACTAACTGCAGGGAACATATAAACAATGGAATTAAACAAGGAAAATACCATCATGACAGATGGCAGCAAAATGTTTGCGTTCAGCGAAATGGATGCAGCTCGCAGTACAGCACGCACTAGAGGCTCTCGTGAATTCCTTAGAACTGCTCCCTCCATTACCATCGCTAAAGAATATGAAGCTTTGAAGGTAAAGCTAATGAAATGGGACTTACACATGACCACTCTGGCTGAATATTATAGAGTCAGAAGAATCCCGCGGGGGTTGAGGATGAGCACCGTTCCTACTCTGCTGAGAGACAACAAGGACTATTGTGACAAGTTCGAAGCAATTGTTAGCAAGTGCTCCTATGATCTAATGGGTATGTACAGTAGAATCCTTGTTGAAGGAGACAGAAATTCAGACGGAAGTTATGAAAAAACAAAAAGCGGATTTACTCACATCGTTATCAGCGGAGGATTTCCAGGATATGAAGAATAAGATAGATGAAAGAATCATGAATGAACAAAAGGCGATAAAGGAGACTAAAAGAATCAAGTTTCAACGAGATGAGGAGGATTATCGCCTAGGTAAAGTCTATAAATGGGAACATGGTAACCAAGGTAACCAGACAACAAGAAAATTCCAGACTCGGAGGAGGGCCAATCAGAGAAGGAATCAAACATCACATGATTCGAACGTCATGACTGGGTCTGATACGTCAGGTGTCGGGGTAGCAACTCCCCCTTTGGATTCAAGCAGCGGCGACAGCGATATCACCGGAAGAGTGGTAACCAAGAAGAAGAATACAGCTACATACTCCCAACCAGGGGAAATAAGGAAGTCTCAACGACGACATTACAAGAAGTAAAGACAACATCAGATACTGTGGTAAATATTTCATTGTATATTCACTCTCCTGACGAACTCTCTATATTGAACAAGGGACTGTCATTCTGTCCGTATAGAGACATTGATTTCTTTGAGTTAGCAAAAGATTTGCAAAAATTCTACAGAAACATAAAATTGAAAGTGTGGTTTAGTGGGCAAACTAACAATATGAATGAATGTATTAAAAAAGTTAATAACAAATATGCGGATGCATTAACATTGAAAAATTTGGGTTTAAATAAAAAGAGTACATTTAACCCTAATGTTACTAACTATAGTATAAATGCATTCATTAATTTAATAGAAAATGAGGTGCAACAATTAAAAGAAAGAGTGAAACATAATAATAGGGACAAACAAAGAGGATTCAAGGATACACAAGCTAATTTTACAAAGATAGATCACACTGCATTAAAATCTCTAAACAATAATAAACTTATCGTCCTTAAAGGGGCAGATAAGGGCAGAGCTACCATCATTTTGGATAAATACTATTACATAAATGAGATAAAAGAACAACTTAATGATTCCTTAACTTATAAAAAAAAATAGAGGGAAATCCATTAGTTAAGATCCAAAAAGAGATCAAACATATTTTGAATTAGTCCATTGAACATGGGATTATTGATAAAAAATTAGCTGAATACCTTTATGTTGAAAATCCAAGAAACCCCATTTTTTACATTGTCCCTAAGATACACAAAGACCCCACTAGACCACCAGGGAGACCAATTGTTTCTTGTATAGAGTCTATTTATACAAATATTTCGATAAACTTCTGCAACCAGAGGTAGCCAATATGGCTAGTTATTTAAAAGACACATGGCATTTCCTGACTAAGATCAAGGAATTAGAATTCCCTTCTAATAGATACCTGCTATTCACCATGGACGTCAAGAGCCTTTATACAGTGATCAAGCATGAGACAGGCATTGCTATAATTAATAAGGTTCTCATGGTGAATGGCAGGTATTCTATTCCACAATGTAAATTTTTGGAAGGTTTGTTGAGGTTGATTCTGTATTGGAATTTTTTTCTCTTTCAGGAGGAATGGTTTGTTCAGATAAAGGGTACAGCAATGGGTTCCAACGTTGCCCCATCATACGCCAACCTATATATGAATGAATTTGAAGAAAGACTTGTCTATGAAAATGAACTTTTCAAGACATATGGCGCCATATGGTGGCGCTACATAGACGACGTGTTTGGCGTGTGGTGGGGCAATGAGGGAACCCTAACCAAGTTTGTTAATGAGCTAAACTCTATGGTGAGAGGCCTACAATTCACGGTAACCTATAGTGAGGAATCAGTTATATTTTTGGATACTAAAGTCTCCAAAGGATTTAATGTGTTAAACATAGACCTATATTCTAAAGAAACTGATAGAAATACCCTTTTGAAATACAACAGTTTTCACCCTAAACGACTCATAGAATCTTTACCCAAAAGTCAACTTATTAGAGTGCAAAGGATAGTCAATAATGAAGAACTATGTAAAATAAGATTACAAGAAATGGCTACGAAATTCACAAAAAGAGGTTACCCCCAGGATTTAATAAAAGAAAAAATCAAAGACATACAAAGTCCAACAACTAAGGAAAACAAGAATAAAGGCAAAAAAAGATTAGTATTTGTTTTGCAACATAATCCATATAGTAACACTATCAATAAAGCTATAAGAAAAAATTGGCATGTACTTAAAGATTGCAATCAAAACATAGATTTATTAAAGGAGCCCCCATTGATGGCCTATAGAAGGGTTAGGAACATACGTGATCATTTAGTGAGATCTGACATAGCACCCAGTAATGGGGAAAAGCAATCCTATATAGGTACTAAAAGACATGGCAATTGTCCCTGTTTAAACTGTGCTAGTTGCAATTCTGTCATAAAGGAACCACATTTCTTTCACCCACATAATGGGAGACGATACAATGTTGAGGGATATCATACATGTAATAGCAGTTTTGCAGTGTACTTAATTAAGTGTCCGTGCTCTTTGGTGTATTTAGGTGAAACTACACAAAAAATCAGAGTCTTAGCCAACACCGTTCAAATATAAGAAGGAAAAACATTGAGGCCCCTTTATCTAAACATTTTTTAGAAAGTGGACGTGCCATAAGTCAATTGAGGTGGCAAATAATAGAACAGGTTAGAACACCAAGAAATGGAATGAATAGAGAAAAACTACTTAAACAGCGAGAGATGTGGTGAATACACAAGTTTGATACACTAATCCCAAAAAGCCTTAATAAAGATTTCGATCTATCCTGTTTCCTCTAAAAACTCTTGTATAACAGAATATTCTATTTACGTTGGATAGGGGATACAATATGATAGACATTTCTTTAATAATCTATCTACCCTTTACAAATGATGTAAATAATTGCCATATTGACATTTGTATTGCTTTATAAAAGTGTATATACTAAAAAAAGGGGTACAATAATTGCGAGGAACTAAGTGATGTGACTGTTAGATATACTTGTTGCATAAAAGTAGATAACATGAGATTGAATACTATGATGTAATATAAAACTGAAGAGATATAATTGTTGTTCAAAACTGTCCATCAAGAGAAATAACACTGTGGTATCCTATGTACTAACTGTCATTTTGTATCCTTATGTTTTTACTTTTAGATACTTTGCACTGTAAATTAGTTGGTAAGGTTGTTACTAAACATCACCACTAGGTGGAGCCCTAGGACCCTGTGAGGTCAGTTTGGCGCCAAAGATTGTGTATAAAAATAGGATGAAGTGTTTGTATCACTAGCATGACTAAGGGGTTAAAACCCCGAAATGTTGCTGTTTTAAACAATTCCTATGAAAGGTTAATAAATCAACTAAGTGCTGGTGACTCAAAGTTTGTTATAGACTATATCAAAGGGACAGTCTACTCCAAAATGTTTACTGTTTAAAAAGATACAATAACTTTTTTACCCATTCCTAAGTTTTGCATAAACGACACGGTTATACAGTATTAATGTACTTTTTACCTCTGTGATTACTTGTATCTAAGCCTCTGCAGACTGCCCCTTATCTCAGTGCTCTTTACAGACTGGCATTTTAGCCAACTAGTAATTAATAATTCCACGGGAGTGAGCACAATGTTATCTATATGGCACACATGAGCTAGCAGTGATTTGCTGTAAAAAAGCTATAAAAATACACTGAGATAAGAGGCTGTCTGTAGTGGCTTAGAGAAAGGCAGAAATTTAGAGGTTTAAAGGTTATAAATTATATTAATAAAACATTGTTGGTTGCACAAAGATGGAGAATGGGTAATAAAGGCATTATCTATCTTTTTTAAAAATGAAAATTTTTGGAGTAGACTGTCCCTTTAAGTTTTGCATAGGATCTTAGCCCAATATCTTTATGCAACTAGGTGACAGCCATCTTATCCACCCTAATGTGGCATAATGTCCCACATAATACAACTTGTAGATAATAATTGGCTTTACTGGAAAAATTTCATTGTGAAAACTACATGTTTTCAAAACTAAATATGCCGTGGGGGCAAACCTTGACACACTTGCCTGAAGTGGCATGGGAAATAAAAATGTTGGCAGGCAGTGTGCAGCGCTGCCCATGGGCTTCTGCTATACGGACTGCAGCTAGCACCATGAGATCATTTTTATAAGATTAGCACCAATGTGGGCACAAGCTCTTTGAAAAAGGTTTACTACCCCTGATACTTGAATGTACTCATAAAAATGCTCCCTTTATAATACTGCAGTTTATTCTCACCGTCTGATATATAAATGTACAGTGTACAGTAATTAGGCAATGACATTATGTAATATGGATGTTCATTTGTCTTGGTCATGTATGTGTCCTTAAAAGTAAAAAGTATGACAGGGATTTTTATTTTTAGTGCCACATTACTACAAATGCTGCATTATAATATTGCTATAACAATAGTAAACAATGTTTGTATATAATAGTTCATGTGTTATTATTTGGAATATATGTACCTACAAATAAAAAAAAAACAAGTGTCACAGACATTGTGTATTCACCAGTGGACTCAAAGAAATTCAACCTTAAAAGAACAGCAAACACTTTCTGATTGTAATAGAAAACGTTTCATTATGTGTAGTAAAAATCTTTTATTAGTTGTTTTGTCCTATTTTCCTATAATTGAAATCTGAAAATGAAAAATGTTCCAATTCTGAGAACTGATAAAGCACATAACAGGCTTAACAACCCTAACCCTGCCACATAAATGTCTCTAATTGACATCAGCAGAGTAGATAAGATTATACACAGCAAACAATGATGATTTTGCTAACATAATGACTGTGGCTACTCAAGTAACAAGTTCGGATTGGTTCGTCCAAATAAGGAAATTGGTGGGTGGAGTTTGGCTACTGAAAAACAGCTGCAGCAAGCATGCTATTAATGGATTCCATATTCAAACTCACCTAGAATGTTAATTTATTGCAAGACTGCAGAAAAAAATTGTCATTACAAAGTGTTTACTGTCTGTATGATACAATTAACGAAATAAAGTAGAAATGACATAGGTTAGAAATTAGTAAAAGAAACTTGCATCTCTTTTATATTTGTTTTAAAACAATATGCACACGTCAATTAAAATCTCTGGAATTCTCCCCTTTAACCACAAACAAACATCACTATGAGTCCTGGGAAGCCATTACAGTGGTAAGGATCCTCTGTGATATCCAAACAGAGCACCCCATTATGTTATAACAGTTCCTAGGCTCTGCTAATCTTCACCAGAGGTTTATCACACAGTACATTGTGCTGTCGATGTGCATTACACCTGCATTCCAGCTGTGTGCTCCTTCCTATGCGAATTACATACTTCCCATCAAACCGTTTATAAAGGCATGATTGATTATGCACAAGATGTTCTTTTGTCAACCAAGCATTTAGGATAGTAGTGAATGTTCCATATGAAGCTTAAAGGGACAGTTTACCCCCAAAAAATTACCTTTAAATTGTTCCCAAAGATCCATTTTACCTGCTGGAGTGTATTGAATTGTAGCTCATTTAACCCTATATTGGCACTTGAAATAGCTGATTTAGCCTGTGGTATCCCCACCTATACTGAAAGTTTATATACTGGAGTCTAAGCTATTGATAAGCCTATGTAAACACAGCCAACAGAAGAAATTACACACCCAGTGGGGTGCAGGATAGTTAAGTAATAACATTGTTATTTCTCACTGTTCTCTCTAAGTATGAAGCTTTGGTTTACAGACAAATATAAGATAAGGAAACAAGTATGTATACACAAAGTGATAACATAATGAGATATGATATTACCTGAAACTCAACCCGTTGTAATAGACTGTGGTTTAAAAGCACAAAACCAGCTACTTCATATACACAAATAAACCTAAATATGCAATTTCTCCTACATTTTATACTCTGCAGCTGTTTTAACAAGTCATTGAAAACACATTAATATAAAAACAATTTTATTGTGTACTGTCCCTTTAAATCAAGGAAGGATGAACTTCTGGAAAATATTGGTTTGCTGGATGACAGCCCAGTAGGAAAGAATATATTATACAATAGTTCCTGGAATTATCATCAGAACTTTTTACAGGACATGATTTCATAATTCACTTTCAGAATTAAGGCTACAATAGGGCAATATCTACAGACACAAAAATTAGAACCAATACTGTATAAGAGACTTTCCAGGTATTGGTCTCAGATTTCTTTATTAAATGTACAATTGAAAATAGTTTATAATGAAAAAGTTTTTTACTAAAAAAAACAAAAAAACAAACAAAATTAAATAAAAGAATGGGAAGGATAAGTGATGCTCTTTTAACTGATATTGTAGTCTTGATATAATGGATTCTCTAAAGAATAAAGTGAATGTAGGACAAACTAAATTGATTTGTTTATCAGATAATGTTTCTGAGTCTTCATTGATCACACCATCTCCTTTAAGGAACCTTCATACATATATTCAAATAACCCTTTGAATCAATAGATTGAGTTGGTTCATAAACTAGTTCAGAAAATGATTAGAAAGATTTGCAGCTCAAATATAAAACTATATAAACTTAATAAAGACAACAAGCATGGAAGACTGGTGTTGCTTTTTTTATAAAAAAAAATATGAAATTTTATAAATCATTTTATAGCAACTTGAAGGTACTATTAGATTGAGCACTCTATGAAGAAGTCAATAGTTCATGTGTTTTTCATTCACAAGTTGACTATTATTTAAATCAGTGTTTCCCAACTCCAGTTCTCAGGACCCTTAACAGGCCAGATATTCATTATGGGGCATATTTATCAATGTGCAAGTGGACATGATACAAAGTAGCGTATCATGTCCGCCGCACATTGATAAATGCAGACAGCATTTCATTTGAACTGCTGGTGCAATGCCGCCCCCTGCAGATAAGCAGGGGGTGTCAATCAACCGATTATATTCAAATGGGTTGATTTCTGTCCGCGGCCTCAGAGCAGGCAGACAAGTTATAGAGCAGCGGTCTTGATAAATATGCCCCTATATCTTAACTAGAACACCAGTGTAATAATCAGCTGATCAGTAACCATGGTTACTAACCTGCTCTCACCCATCAGCTGATTATTTCAGCTGTGCTCTAGTTAAGATATAATGATGAATATCTGACCTGTTATGGGTCCTGAGGACTGGCTTTGGGAAACATTGATTTAAAGGAAAATAAACACCAACATTTTATTCCATGAAGTAGACAAATTTAAACAACTTTTCCAATATACTTCTATTATATAATTTGCTTTGTTCTTTGTTGAAATCCATACCTACGTAGGCACAGGACCTGGGAGATAGCTGCTGATTGATGGTTGCACATATTTACCTCATTATTGGCTTACCAGTATGTTCAGCTAGCTCCCAGTAGTGCATTGCAGGATACCAAGAGAATGAAGCAAAATTGATAATAGAAGTTCATTAAAAATTGTATGCTTTATCTGAATCGTGATAGAAACATTTGGGGTTTCATGTCCCTTTAATTATTTGTGTCACATCACAGCACATTGAATTGAAGGACACTGCTTTAAGATGCCTGAATATAACAGGGCTTTAATGTTTTGTTGGTCAAAACTTTTTATTTCTAATTAACACATAAATATAACTATTTATAACAGTATAATTTACTGTGTTCAAAAGAACAAATCAATGATCCCTTATTGTCTAGTAGTGCATGATCCCTCAGTGCATCCCAACTTGCAGTGGTAGGAATATAAAAGGCAAATATTATGGGGGATAGTTTGCCAGTGCCTAAACAGCACAACATACACAAGTATATAGCAAGTAAGAAATACACTCAGAACACAGATTAATTTACAGAGCAGTATGTGAGACACAAGCAGTATGGAATAGACATAAGCAGAATCATGACTAAAAGGCAGGTCAGGAAGGCAGCAGATTTTCATACATAGGTATGACATAAGTAATTAACATGTAGAGAGAGAACAGGCTGATTCAGTAAAGTAGTCCAAAGCCATATAAAAGAGACACTCTTTAAGAGCACGTCAAGCAACACATATGGTCAGATGTGGATCGCGATACAAAGCAAAAACTTGGTAAGGCATTTAGATTCACAGAAAAAACAATTACAGTGCAAAAGTGCGAGGCTCAATATGTGAGGAGGCTGAACATGATACAAAGTGACAGGAACAGTCAGGGGGAGAGAAAATGGGTTTAATCAATGGGACAATTGGGACTCATATAAGACTAGAGCCCATAAAATGCATCCAAGGATTGAGTAGCATGGAGATTGTAGAGAGGTTCTAACACCACCAATTTCCTAGCAGAACTCCCCAGAAAATAACTTGTGGGAATAAGTAATTTATGGAAATTAAACAAATGAATAGATTGTTTAGATGTTTCCAAGGATTCTATCATAAATTGTAAGTTTAGGGCTTCTGCACAATTAAATCCTTGTTTACTTTATGTAATTATTTTACTATTCTCTGTGTGTATGTGTGTTTTTATATATATATATATATATATATACAAACATATTTAATCAAAAAGACAAACAAGAATAACGAAGGAAGAAATGAAAGAAGTCCCCTGGAGAAACAATAGCCAGCTGTAAGAAGATTACGGAGTCGGGACTCCATTCCTTATCTATGCATCCCACAAACTCCATACCTTACCCTGAAGCACCATCTGACCCTCTGCCCTGAAGGAAAATTCCTCAATTTTTCGTATGTAAAGCAAAATATAAGAAAGAAGTTTACTTGTAGTCCACTTTAGTCCATGTGTAGCTATCACTTGGCAATAGCCAATTAAGCCACAAGTTATATATAAATACACAGGTATCTATATGGTTTAGAAAGTTTCTGCAGACCCAGATGGAAAACAGCAGTACTCGTAATAAAATCTAATTTTATCACAGCCCAAGTCTATTTGTCTCCAGAAGGTCAAAAGCTTGGGACACCTCCACCATATTTGTACAGCAATATCTCCACAACCTCCCCAACATGCTCAAGATTGAGTCTGGAAAAGATTGCTTGACAGGGACCATGTGCCATCTAATAGTTTATAATGTAACTCATATAAGGTAGCATTTATGCAAATATGAAGACTTCAACAACAAAAAAGACAACAGTTCATTAGGAAGGTTAAAGCTCATGCGGAAGAGAAGATAGCACAGTCAGTAAAACATGGGGACAAAATATTTTTTAGATATATCAGTGAAAGAAGAAAACATAAGGTTGGAATAATAACATTGAAAACAATTGATGGTAGAATAATAGAAGGAATTAAGCAAATTGAATACTGTTTAAATAATTACTTCTGTTTTCACAAAAGATTGTGAAGATAGAATGTCTACATTAAGAGATGCTACAAAAATGGAAACAAGCTTAACACTAATCTTTTTACATAGGATGAGGTTTTGTTAACATTATCAAAAATAAATGTAAAAAAGTCAGTGGGTCCTGATAATATTCATCCAAAGGTTTTAAAATAACTTTGATCAGTGCTGCCCTATTAACTGATCTGTTTAATCAGTCACTATTAACAGGAGATGTTCCAGATGATTGGAGAATAGCGAATGTAGTACCTCTTCATAAAAAGGGCAGTAGGAACAATCTGGTAACTACAGTCCAGTTAGTTTAATTTCAGTAGTAGGGAAATTAATGGAAAGTCTCTTAAAAGAAGGAATTATGACTTGCATAAAGACAAACAATTTAGAGTACCAAAATCAACATGGTTTTACTTCATGGAGATCATGTCAGACTAATCTAATTGACTTCTTTGATTTTTTAACAAAAGTATTAGACCAGGGTGAAGCAATTGATGAATGTTTGTTTAAGAAAGCCGTGTTGCGGCGAAATGTGCATCAGGCGCTTATAAAAACCAGTATCACCTTATTTGCTCTTGTAATTGAGATATTTGGGCTTACATTTTTAGCGTTTTTTGAATCCTGTAACTTAGATCACACAGACTGGAACTTATTTGCTCCAGAACTGCACTTTTTTAGAGTATTTGTTGCGAGGTTAATCCTCTTTTTTAGCTAATATACTTGTGCAGTACGTGAGCTGTTCTGTTTGTACTGAGCTGTGTGTACAATGATTTGCATGACTGGGACATAGTCATACCTGGATACAGGTTATTTAAAAAGAACAGAGTAGGAAAGAAAGGTGGAGGAGTTGCTTTGTATGTAAATGAAAATATAAAGGTTACTGAAATTGTAGGAACAAATGATGAGGTGGAAAGTATTTGGGTGACTTTGGAAATTGGAGATAAAAATGTTTTTAGAATAGGGGTTGTATATAGGCCTCCATTGCAGGATGAAAAACTGGACAATCTGTTATTAGATGAAATAACCAAAATGACCATGAAGGGTAAGGTTATAGTACTGGGGGACTTTAATTTGCCAGATATAGACTGGAAGATTCCTTCTGCTAGATCGGCTAGAAGCAGGTATATTCTTGAATCTCTGCTAGGGGAATCACTTGAACAATTAGTCAAGGAACCAACTCGTAAGGAAGCTATATTAGATCTAATACTTACAAACAGTGATACAGTTTCAGACGTGTCTGTAGGTGAGAACTTAGGATCCAGTGATCATCAATCTGTTTGGTTTAGTATTCATGTTCAGGAACTGTCCACCCAGACTAAAACAAAAGTTTTAGACTTTAGGACGGCAGATTTTTCATTAATGGGAGAATACCTAAAAAACTATTTAAAGGGGAAAACTCTTATTACAGGGGTTCAAGAACAGTGGGAATTTGTGAAAGGTGCCATTTTAGATGCAACCGCACACTGTATTAGACATGTCTGTAAAAGTAAAAGAAAGCGGAAACCAATTTGGTTTTCCAAAGAAGTAGCACATGCTGTAAAGACAAAAAAGATAGCTTATAAAAATTACAGACACACACAAGCAGATGATGATATGAAAATATGGAGACTCCAACAAAAAAAGACTAAGCAGTTAATTAGGAAGGTTAAAGCTCATGCAGAAGAGAAGATAGCACAGTCAGTAAAACATGGGGACAAAACATTCTTTAGATATATCAGTGAAAGAAGAAAAAATAAGGTAGGAATAGTAAAATTGAAATCAGTTGATGGTAGAATAATAGAAGGAGATAAGCAGATTGCAGACTGTCTCAATGATTACTTCTGTTCTGTTTTCACTAAAGATTGTGAAGATACAATGTCTACATTAAGGGATGCTACGCAAAATAGAAACAAGCTTAACAGTAATCTTTTTACAGAGGATGAGGTTTTGTTAGCATTATCAAAAATAAATGTTACAAAGGCAGTGGGTCCTGATAATATTCATCCAAGGGTTTTAAAAGAACTTCGATCAGTGCTAACTGTCCCATTAACTGATCTGTTTAATCAGTCACTATTAACAGGAGCTGTCCCAGATGATTGGAGAATAGCAAATGTAATACCTCTTCATAAAAAGGGCAGTAGAGAAGAATCTGGCAACTACAGGCCAGTTAGTTTAACTTCAGTAGTAGGGAAATTAATGGAAAGCCTCTTAAAAGAAAGAATTATGACTTACATAAAGACAAACAATTTAGAGGACCAAAATCAGCATGGTTTTACTTCAGGGAGATCATGTCAGACTAATCTAATTGACTTCTTTGATTATGTAACAAAAGTATTAGACAAGGGAGGAGCAGTTGATGTAGCATATCTAGATTTCAGCAAAGCATTTGACACCGTCCCACACAATAAACTTATTCACAAACTATATCTCCTTGGTCTAGATTCAAAAATTGTGAACTGGGTGGAATGCTGGCTTAAGGACAGAAAACAAAGTGTCTTAGTAAATGGAGTTCATTCAGCAGAGGGGGCTGTTACTAGTGGTGTTCCTCAGGGGTCAGTTCTGGGGCCTGTTTTGTTTAACATATTTATCTGCGATATCAGCAAAGGGCTACAGGGGAAAGTATGTCTCTTTGCAGATGATACAAAAATTTGCAACAGAGTGGATGTTCCAGGGGGGGTAGACAAAATGAGAAGTGATATACAACAATTGGAGGATTGGACAAATGACTGGGATCTAAAGTTTAACACAGCAAAGTGTAAAATAATGCATTTAGGGAAGAAAAATCCAAATGTTAATTACAGACTCAATGACACTTTACTGACTGTTACAGACGAGGAACAGGACTTGGGAATTATTATTTCAGATTATTTAAAACTTAGTAAACAATGTAGTAATGCAGCGAGTAAGGCTAGCAGAATGCTTGGATGTATTGGTAGAGGTATTTGCAGCAGAAATAGTAAGGTTCTTATGCCACTTTATAGATCATTAGTTAGGCCTCATCTTGAGTATTGTGTACAGTTCTGGAGGCCATATCTTCAGAAGGATATTAACAAACTTGAATCTGTGCAAAGGAGGGCTACCAAAATGGTACATGGTCTAAAAAATAAAACTTACCAGGATAGGCTCAATGACCTAAATATGTATAGCTTAGAGGAGAGAAGGGAAAGAGGTGATATGATAGCAACTTTCAAGTACATTAAAGGGTTTAGTAAAACTGAGGCTGTGGGTATTTTACATAAAATGGAAAATTCAAGAACAAGGGGTCATGAGCTCAAGCTAAAGGGTAGTAGATTCAGGAGTAATTTGAGGAAGCACTTCTTTACAGAAAGAGTGATTGATTTATGGAATAAACTTCCTCAAGAGGTAGTAGCAACAAACACTGTGGGGGACTTTAAAAATGCATGGGACAAGCATAGGGCTATCCTACGAACTAGATAAGTTTATACTGTTAGGTAAGGTCGGGCAGACTTGCTGGGCCTATGGCTCTTATCTGCCGTCAATATCTATGTTTCTATGTTACAGCGCTTATTTGTTTCTCAGTAATAGTTTTCTCCGTGACTACTGGTACTCTTTCTATTTATTAATCTAAGTTTTAATGCACTTTTTTAATGAGTTTATAATAAATGTTAAGTTTTATTTACTTGATCCCCGTTTGGTGTTTTTCCCTTGCCACCTATCTACATACATACATATGCTTTTTGAGTGTTCTCAAACTGTCCACTTTTCTTTCCTTTTTTGTGAAGCAGTTGATGTAGCATATCTAGATTTCATCAAAGCATTTGACACCATCCCACACAACAAACTATTTCACAAACCATTGCCTAGATTACGAGTTTTGTTGGTAAAAACCTGCGGGGCTAACACTCCTTTTTTTTCCAGTGCTCCCTTAAGCCAACGCTGGTATTACGAGTTTTCTGAATGGCTGCGTTAGCCTCAGAAAAGTGAGCGTTGAGCCAAATTTAGCTCCACATCAACCCTCAATACCAGCGTTGCTTACGATAGCGTTAAGCTGGAAAAACGTGCTCGTGCATGATTTCCCCATAGGATAAAATGGGGCTGAGCTGGCTGAAAAAAACTGAACACCTGCAAAAAAAGCAGCATTCAGCTCCTAACGCAGCCCCATTGTTTCCTATGGGGAAACACTTTCTAAGTCTATACCTAACACCCTAACAGGAACCCCGAGTGTAAACACCCCTAACCTTACACTTATTAACCCATAATCTGCAACCCCCGCTATCGCTGACATCTGCATTGTACTATTAACCCCTAATCTGCCGCTCCGGACACCGCCGCCACCTACATTATCCCTATGAACCCCTAATCTGCTGCTCCCAACATCGCCGACACCTATATTATATTTATTAACCTCTAATCTGCCCCCCCCAACGTCGCTGCCACCTATCTACACTTATTAACCCCTAATCTGCCGACCGGACATCACTGCCACTATAATAAATGTATTAACCTCTAAACCGCCGCAATCCCGCCTTGCAAACACTATAATAAATTGTATTAACCCCTAATCTGCCCCCCCAACGTCGCCGCAACCTACCAACAAATATTAACCCCTAATCTGCCGCCCCCAATGTCGCCGCTACTATAATAAAGTTATTAACCCCTAAACCTAAGTCTAACCCTATCCCTAACACCCCCCTAAATTAAATATAATTTAAATAAAACAAAATAAATTTACTATAATTAAATAAATTATTCCTATTTAAAAATAAATACTTACCTATAAAATAAACCATAAGATAGCTACAATATAACTAATAGTTACATTGTAGCTATTTTAGGATTTATATTTATTTTACAGGCAACTTTGTACTTATTTTAACTAGCTACAATAGCTATTAAATAGTTAATAACTATTTAATAGCTACCTAGTTATAATAATTACAAAATTACCTGTAAAACTTCAATCCGATTGGCTGATTACATCAGCCAATCAGATTTTTCCTACCTTAATTCCGATTGGCTGATAGAATCCTATCAGCCAATCGGAAATCGAGGGACGCCATCTTGGATGACATCATTTAAAGGAACCTTCATTTGTCGTTAGTCGTCGGGAAGAAGAGGATGCTCCACGTCGGATGTCTTGAAGATGGACCCGCTCCGCGCCGGATGGATGAAGATAGAAGATGCCGCTTGGATGAAGACTTCTGCTGGATGGAGGACTTCTTCTGCCACGATCGGATAAAGACTTCTGCGGCTCCGGATGTCCACTTCGTGCCCAACGGTGCCCGGCTGGGTGAACACGGCTCCAGGTAGGGTGATCTTCAATGGGGTAGTGTTAGGTTTTTTTAAGGAGGGATCGGGTGGGTTTTAGAGTAGGGGTGTGTGGGTGGTGGGTTGTAATGTTTGGGGGGGGTCTTGTATTTGTTTTTTTTACAGTTAAAAGAGCTGATTACTTTGGGGCAATGCCCCGCAAAAAGCCCTTTACTGATTACTTTTGTAATTTAGTATAGGGTAGGGAATTTTATTTTTTGGGGGGGCTTTTTTATTTTATTAGGGGGCTTAGATTAGGTGTAATTAGATTAAAATTCTTGTAATATTTTTTTATTTTTTGTAATTTAGTGGTTGTTTGTTTGTTTGTTTTTTGTAATATAGTTTAGTTAATTTAATTGTATTTTAGTTTAGATCATTGTAGTTAATTTATTTAATTAATTTATTGATAGTGTAGTGTTAGGTGTATTTGTAACTTAGGTTAAGATTTATTTTACAGGTAATTTTGTAATTATTTTAACTAGGTAGCTATTAAATAGTTATTAACTATTTAATAGCTATTGTACCTAGTTAATTATTAGTTATATTGTAGCTATCTTATGGTTTATTTTATAGGTAAGTATTTATTTTTTAATAGGAATAATTTATTTAATTATAGTAAATTTATTTAGTTTTATTATTTTATATTATTTATAATGGCGGCGATGTGCAGTCGGCAGATTAGGGGTTAAGAAGTGTAGGTAAGTGGCGGCAACGTTGGGGGCGGCAGATTAGGGGTTAATAAATATAATATAGGTGTCGGCGATGTTAGGGACAGCGGATTAGGGGTTCATAGCTATAATGTAGGTGGCGGCGATGTCCGGTCGGCAGATTAGGGGTTAAACATTTTTATTATAGTGTTTGCGATGTGGGGGGGGCCTCGGTTTAGGGGTTCATAGGTAGTTTATGGATGTTAGTGTACTTTGTAGCACTGTAGTTAAGAGCTTTATGGGCGTTAGCCCATAAAACCCTTAACTACTGACTTTTTTATGCGGTAGGAGTCTTGGAGGTAGAGGCTGTACCCCTCACTTCTTCCAAGACTTGTAATACCGGCGTTAGGCAAATCCCATTAAAAAGATAGGATATGCAATTGACGTAAGGGGATTTGCGGTAGCCAAAAGTCGCGGAAGAAAAGTGATCGGTACACCTGTACCTGCCAGACTTGTAATACCAGCGGGCGACTAAAAAGCTGCGTTAGGACCCCTTAACGCTGCTTTTTAAGGCTAACGCAGAAATCGTAATCTAGGCGCATATCTCTTTGGTCTAGACTCGAAAAATGCTGTCTTAGTAAAGAGTACATTCAGCAGAGGGGGCTGTTACTAGTTGTGTTCATCAGGGGTCAGTTCAGGGGCCTGTTTGGTTTATCATATGTCTGTTTGCAGATGATAAAACATTTTTGTAATAAAGTATATGTTTGAGAGGGTTAGAGAAAATTAGAAGTGATATACAACAATTGAAGGCTTGGATAAATGACTGGGATCTAAAGTTTAACACAGTAAAGTGTAAAATTATGCATTTAGGGAAGAAAAATCCAAATGTTAATTACAGACTCTATGATACTTTACTGACTGTTACAAATGAGGAACTTGGGAATTATTATTTCAGATGATTTAAAACAATGTAGTACTGCAGCGAGTAAGGCCAGCAGAATGATTGGATGTATTGGTATAGGTATCTACAGCAGAAATAGTAAGATTCTTATGCCACTTTACAGATCATTAGTTAGGCCTCATCTTAAAGGGACAGTCTAGTCCAAAATAAACTTTCATGATTCAGATACGGCATGTCATTTTAAACAATTTTCAAATTTACTTTTATCACCAATTTTGCTTTGTTCTCTTGGTATTCTTAGTTGAAAGCTAAATCTAGGAGGTTCATTTGCTAATTTCTAAGCGCTTGAAGGCTGCCTCTTAGCTCAGGGCATTTTGACAGTTTTTCACCACTAGAGGGTGTAAGTTTATGTGTTTCGTATAGATAACACTGTGCTCACGCACGCAAAGTTCCAGGGAGCCAGCACTGATTGGCTAAAATGCAAGTCTGTCAAAAGAACTGAAATTAGGGGGCAGTTTGCAGAGGCTTAGATACAAGGCAATTACAGAGGTAAAAAGTGTATTAATATTAATGTGTTGGTTATGCAAAACTAGGGAATGGGTAATAAAGGGATTATCTATCTTTTAAAACAGTAACAATTCTGGTGTAGACTGTCCCTTTAAGTATTATGTGCAGTTCTGGTGGCCATATCTTCAGAAGGATATAAACAAACTTGGTACATGGTCTAAAAAATAAAACTTACCAGGATAGGCTCAATGACCTAAATATGTATAGCTTAGAGGAGAGAAGGGAAAGAGGTGGTATGATAGCAGCGTTCAAGTATATTAAAGGGTTTAGAAAAACTGAGCCAGTTAGTATTTTACATAAAAAGGAAAATTCAAGAACAAGGAGTCATGATCTTAAGCTGAAGGGTAGTATATTCAGGAGTAATTTAAGGAAGCACTTCTTTACAGAAAGGATGATTCATTCATGGAATACAATTCAACAAGAGGTAGTAATAACAAACACTCTGGGGGACTTTAAGAATGTCTGCGACAAGCATAAGACTATCCTACAAACTAGAAAAGTGTATACTCTTAGGAAAAATTGGGCAGACTTGCTTGGCCTATGACTCTTATCTGACGTCCATATCTATGTTTCTAAAATTCATGGTCGATTTTGTGCGGGAAACTGCCACTCCCATTCCTTCCAATTCTTTCATGTATGGGATTTTGAAAAAGTTCCGGCACTTGATAATGAAAATACAAAGGCTTATACAGTTGGGCATGATTTTATATTTTTAGATCTCCCACTGTGTGGGCCCTCATATCCTTCTGTGGAAACCCCCAAAATCTAAGTAAGCAGAGTAGCCTGATATATTCAAATTGCACGTCAAGAGACTACCCTCCCTATAAAGGGTTCTTAAATATCTGAGCTCTAAGTTTTCCAACCATCTCATGTGAGAATTATATAGACTTTATGTATTGTTTTTAATTTTACAATTTTTAAGGGTTTTAATTCAAATATAACTTAGGGGGAGCCTAAAACACCATGCATTTTAAGGTCTTGGTGGTAGCAATTATTAATTTTGGTGTGGTGTAGGCAGTATTTAGATGTTGATTTGGTTTGACTCTTATGTCCCTGTAAGAAACTGGGATAAGGTAGCTGGAGGCAAAATTGTGGCAGCAACAGGATAATTTAAACCCATCAATAACACTTTATGTACATCACTAAATGTCAACCAAACTTAGCAAAGGATGCAGAATAGAAGGTGGAGGTATGAGATCTAGCAAGTTCAAATGTCAAATTTGCTGCAGAATCCAGAGACAATATTCAGAGTTTAGCCAGAGTAAGGCACTTATGAAAGTAGACTAGAAAGGACCTATAGAACAGTCCAAGTTTGGGAGAGCAGTACTCAGGTAGTGGAATGGTTATATAAAAAATTTAAAATACACCAGAATCTCCAGATTGTGAAGTGTCTGCTTGAAATGTATAAGGTAGGCTCCAATAAAGGAATATGTGACTGGCAGAGAGTATTGCTTCATTGTACATGCTTTTGCACACTACTAGATTAGTTTGAGTAGCTTGCCTTATGTTTACATAACTATTACCTTGACTAAATAATATTTCAAGGGGAAAAAATGAACAATACTTAATTTTCCCTTTGTATATTATCTCTGTGTGCTCTTGTATTATATGTTATCTATAAAGTCTTGGAGTTTTTGAGTTATTGTCATACTGAGTTGTTATGATATTGAGTTATTGAGTCCATGCTGTTCTTTATGGGTGCAGAACTTGGTTGCTCTTGTCTATCACCCATAATCCAGGCCCACAGAAGAAAGATACAAACTGGCTCATAGAAGGACTAGACCTAAATTGCTCAAGTCTTCGTTTCAATGTCTAAACAATTTTAGCAGTACATTAGGATAATCTACATAGAAGGTTGTGGTGACATAGCTTAGAGATTTTATCCCCGGAATTAAAACACTAGGCCTTTTTTTTCATGTAAGAAATCCCTTCCCCCAGATACACATTTATATTCTAGACAAGGATTTTGACCTAATCTAAAGATACTCCCATATAGCCTTTGACTTGTAAAATTATAGGCCCCATGCTGAATGGGGCATAACATTTGCAAACCAAACTAGTTTCACTCTCTTCTTTCTCCTCCTACTGAAAGATGGCTTTTTTTGGATAGAGAGACATAGCACACCTTAGAGAATTTGGCTAGGTTTTCTACCTTGTTTTCCTGGGATACATTCTCTGTAATTCTTATATTTAGTTATTTAGCACACATTTAGAAGAGTTGCCCTATATTAACTGGACTGTTTCTATATATATAGATAGATAGATATAGATATATAAATATATGTGTGTATATACATGTAAATATTAATTCTATCCAAACATAGTTAGATTCCTAATAATTTTTTTTTGGAAATAATGGAAACCCTTTATAGTGTTTATTTCACTTACCTTAGTTGTAATGTTTTTTTTTTACCATAGTATAATATTTAGTTAGTATTACATTAAAAATCCATCAGCTATTTTAAAACCACAAAGGTCACCATATTTTTTATTGTCTGCTATTGTTTTCCCAATCATCACAACATGGTGTGAGCTCTCCAGGACCTACCTTATGATGAGGCCAATGAAGATGATAACATGGGTTATACCAATTGAAACTTATGGGGTAACTAAGTTGAAGACAATGTCATTCACGATTACATTTTAGGTACTGCACACTATAATCTGAGCATTCAATAATGTACAATATTTAACAATTGTCTATTACTTTATTTTTCATTTTAGTTTTTCCATATACATTTTTTATGTTTTATTCAAATATAACATCTTTAAGAAATTTTATTTCTAGCTCATAATATATCCCCCCCCCCCCGAAATTTCTGTGACCTATGAGTTCTGTGATACATCAATATTGTTCTTTAAATCTTATACATGTATAGGGCTTTTTTCTCACGTTTCTTCCTGGATGGTGTTTTTTGTGTGCTGATCTTTCTCCTTTTTGTTTGAGATCTACAGTTGATTTATGTTCAGAGATAATTTTCTGTAGGTCTTCCTGCATTGTATCTGCATAGCTCTCAAATAGGGAGATCTTCTCTTGTGCCTTATTTGTATATTCATCTTTTTCTTCAGGTTCTTTTTCTGTCCCCTTGAGTGTTTGAAATGGAAAGTCATCTAAACGTTTTAACACTTTGATTTTGGAGTAACTCTCATGTTAATCTCTCATGATTTGATGCTTCCAGTTAGTTGTTTTTAAAAATGGACTTTCAAATGTTCTTTTTTTGATTTTGATAAGAAAATCTTACTAGTAGGCAACACTAAGAACTTTTTTTTCTTCCAACAAAATGAATGTGAAAATAGAAACACCTCCATCTGTATGTTATATAATGTTAGCTAGTAGCCCCATTATGTTTCTTTAAAACATCTTTACAAATGTAGAAATTATGCTTAATATGCTCAATAGATTTTTTTGGCACAAACAATACAGACATCTTACTTCTGCTCAAATAACATTTTCTTAGTTGAGTTAATGCAAGCAACAAACCGAGAGGAGAACTTTACTGAAGTATATCTGTCTGATTCCACCTAAAAAGGACCAGACAATCTTTTTCTGATCGATGAACATGGCAACACCAGACAATAAATTCAGCCTTCTCTGGGCCTTGTTAGTGAGGACCAGCATTCAGCAGGGGGTCCACTTCTGGTTTCCCCATGTCCCTTAGGGAGACTTTCCCCAGGGTCATGGGTCTGCCATGTTCCTCGATCAGAGTAGGATTGCCTGGTATTTGGAGGTTGGACAGTCCATTTTAGATGGGATCTGACTGATATACTTCAGAAAAGTTGTCATCTGTGAAAGGCACCATTGGGCTTTATTTTATCCCCCTGTTGGTGACCCTGCCGTATATCATTCTACTGTCTCTACTGTCTCACATACCCCTCTCAGACTCACTGTCCTCACTCATCCTCCTCTCTCAGTTAATCAACCTCTATTGTGAACATTCACACTAATAAAAAAACAGACTAGATAAGAAGGGTTAGCACACAATCTGGTATAACAAGTCCAAGACAAAGATCAATTACCAGAGAATGCTTAATCATATTACAAGTTGAAAGTTATGTGTACACATGCGTACATATGTGTTTATATGTGTATATGTTTACATATGTGCACACATACATGCATGTATATACATGTACACACACACAAACACACACATATATATATATATATATATATATATATATATATATACCAAGCTGGAAGGAAAAATGCACTAACTGGACTTAAATATAAAAAAAATATAATCAGTGATGATATTTTTTTATGTTTAAGTCCGGTGAGTGCCTTTTTCCTTCCAGCTTGGTACTTATTCAAATTAAATGTGCAGCCTGGCGGTTGCTCTCACGGAGGGCCTGTGCTTATGCTTTCTGGAACTGCATTACTATATATATATATATATATATATATATATATATATATATATATATATATATATATATATATATAAATAAAACACTTTCTATCCCTTACTAGGGTCTGTTTAAATATTAAATAATATATATCTCTATCTATATATCTACTTACATACATAAATATATATATATATATATCCAAAACACAAAGGGGCCTATCTATCAAGTTCTGAACGGACAGGAATCACCGGAATTCTACCTGATCGAGAACGATCGGGTTGATTGACACCCCCTGCTGGCGGCCCATTGGCCCCGAGTCTGCAGGGGGAGGTGTTGCACCAGCAGCTCTTGTAAGCTGCTGGTGCAATGCTAAATATGGAGAGCGTATTGCTTTCCGCATTCAGCGATGTCTTGCAGATCTGATCCGCACTATCGGATCAGGTCCGCAAGACATTTGATAAATAGGCCCCAAACAGTGAAGTCACAGGTTTTTCTCAAAAAAAATTAAATTTAATTGACGTTTCGGGGATGTATTCTCCCCTTCTTCAGAACAAAAATACAGTGTAAGAATCACACTTAAATAGTGTCACAAATTATCCCACAATACCTCAATCCATGTGAAAAAACGCCAAACAATCAAGCACATTGTCAATTCAGTTTCGTCACACCGGAAGTAGAACATTTGACCACTTCCGGTCCGGCGCTACAACTTAACTAAAGACAAAGGACATGGCAACATAAAAAATAATGATAAACAACTCAATATGCTCCACAAGTATATCCCTACAAAATTGGTATAAAGTACTACCTAAACAAATAAACCAAGAAACGGGTCGATATTGATCCTATACACCGAAAGTGACTATTTAGTGTGAAACCGGAAGTGGAGCAAGGAACCTAACCTTGTGTGTCCACAACTCACTATATATAAACCGGAAGTGGGGCATATGTAGGTGTCACACATATTAATGCATACTGGAAGTGGGGCATTAGAAATAAAACAATTCAGTGTTAAATGATGATGACATAATCGGAATTATACCTACATATGCCTCACTTCCGGAAGTAGTTAGATGTTCTACTTCCGGTGTGACGAAACTGAGTTGACAATGTGCTTGATTGTTTGGCGTTTTTTCACATGGATTGAGGTATTGTGGGATAATTTGTGACACTATTTAAGTGTGATTCTTACACTGTATTTTTGTTCTGAAGAAGGGGAGAATACATCCCCGAAATGTCAATTAAATTTAATTTTATTTGAGAAGAACCTGTGACTTCACTGTTTGTGTTTTGGATGTATTACTGGAATGGCAAGCACAGGTGGTTAACCCAGGAGGGCGGATTCATTGAGTTTATATATATATATATATATATATATATATATATATATATATATATATATATATATATATAAAGGTAAAATTAAAAATAAAATGTTATTAGAAGTGAAATATTTTTTACTGGAGTGGCAAGCACAGGAAGTTGACCCAGGAGGGTGGATTCATGACATTGAGTTTATATATATATATATATATATATATATATATATATATATATACTTAAAATTAAAAATAAAATGTTCTTCTAAGTGAAATATTTCTTTAAGAGACAAATAAACACTAAGGGCCAGATTAAAAGTGGATCGCAAAATATCGCTTTCAAGAAAGCAATATTTGTGCTCCACTGTGTGCACAAACTTGGTTTCCTTTTCTTCCAATGCCGGCGAGTTTATGGCCCATGTTTGGGTGGAACAGACACAAAAAGATCCTAGAAACTTTTGTACACAAAGCAGATCCTCCGGCTGCAGGTGGCTTATGAGGAAAAGCAGATAGAACTCGTTGTCACCTTTTTGAGACTCTGTTGATGTTCCAACAGATAAGCCTTTCTTCTTTTTATTTTTTGTTAGTGTATTTATAGCGGATGCGTGTGTTGTTACAATAAATACTACTGTGAATCTTGGATGCGCTTTTTTTTTCCCATGTCTTCGTAATGGATCTGACACTGTGGGTGTCTGAATACTTCAAGCAGCACCAGAGATTGCCCGGCTTACAGAGGAAAAGAAACACACGTTTATGATGATACAAGTTTTTGTGGACAATATTGAATAACGAATCGTTAGTACCCCTGGACTACAAGTAAACTTCTTGCATTTATGATTTTTACAAGCTGTTAGGTTTAACTTACTAGTTAAGAAGTGCAAGATAACCTTACTATAAGCATATAGTATTTTTGAAGGGCTTATATTGGTATAGAGTATACATCCATATAGCGCTCTGTTATTGTTTTTGTTTTGTTCATGGTGGTTCTACATTTCAAAAGTGTTTGATTTACAATCACTTTAAGTATATTGCAAAGTTGTATGTACACATTCAATACATAATTAAACATTTTATAATAGTATCTTAAACTGTATAATGACTTTAAAATTTGGTATAAGAATCTTTCAGTTTTTGATGGTTCCGCATTCCTATTGGCTCCTTGTTTATTAGGTTTTTTTTGTTTGTTTTTTGCTTCCATTCAGGTCTCTAAAAAGCTCAGCAAAGTAAGTGTTATATAATCATTTTCACACACAATCAAATGTTGGAAATCCACATGTTCCAGACCATGGCCTCTAGTTATCAAGCCGTCAACCACAAATACGCTGGAATTCTGCAGCGTATTTGTGGCGAGGCTGATTCGCCATAGTTATCAAGCCCTACTGCCCGGCAAAAGTAGAATATATTGACGTAACCTACGATCCGCCGGACTCAGTCCGACACAGATCGATGGTTACGTCACTACAGATGTTCCGAACGCAAGTTCGGCACAATCTGACTACTTTTGGTAGTTATCAAACTACTACCAGATACGCTCGCCACTATCCCGGGCCAGCGTCCCTGGATTTCAATCCGCCGCCCTGGAGGTGGCGGATGCCATAGGAATCAATGGGAGTCTGACCATAGCGAAAGCTCATGTTCGCTGCTGCCCAATATCCCATTGATTCCTATGGGAGATGTCTGCACCTAACACCCTAACATGTACCCCGAGTCTAAACACCCCTAATCTGCCCCCCCCTACACCGCCGCAACTAAATAAATTTATCACCCCCTAAACCGCCGCTCCTGGACCCCGCCACAACTATATTAAACATGTTAACCCCTAAACCGCCGCTCCCAGACCCCGCCGCAACTATAATAAGCATGTTAACCCCTAAACCACCGCTCCCGGACCCCGCCGCCACCTACATTATACATATTAACCCATAATCTGCCGCCCCCTATACCGCCGCCACCTACATAAACTTATTAACCCCCATCCTGCGGATCCCGGACCCCGCCGCAACTAAATAAATTGTTTAACCTCTAAACCGCCGCTCCCGGACCCCGCCGCCACCTATATTAAAGTTATTAACCCCTAAACCTAAGTCTAACACTAACCCTAAGCCCCCAACTTAAATATTATTTTAATAAATCTAAATAATATTACTCTAAATAATAATCCTATTTAAAACTAAATACTTACCTGTAAAATAAACCCTAAGATAGCTACAATATAACTAATAATTATATTGTAGCTATTTTAGGATTTATTTTTATTTTACAAGCAACTTTGTATTTATTTTAACTAGGTAGAATAGTTATTAAATAGTTATTAACTATTTAATAACTACCTAGCTAAAATACTTACAAAATTACTTGTAAAATAAATCCTAGCCTAACAATTAAACCTAACACTACACTATCATTAAATTAATTAAATAAATTAACTACAATTACCTAAAATTAAATTAAATAAACTAAACTATAGTACAAAAACAAACAAACACTAAATTACAGAAAATAAAAAAAATTACAAGAAGTTTAAACTAATTACACCTAATCTAAGCCCCCTAATAAAATAATAAAGCCCCCCAAAATAAAAAAAATGCCCTACCCTATTCTAAATTACAAAGTAACCAGCTCTTTTACCAGCCCTTAAAAGGGATTTTTGCGCGGCATTGCCCCAAAGTAATCAGCTCTTTTACCTGTAAAAAAAATACAACCCCCCCAACATTAAAACCCACCACCCACATACCCCTACTCTAACCCACCCAAACCCCCTTAAAAAAACCTAACACTAACCCCCTGAAGATCACCCTACCTTGAGCCGTCTTCACCCAACCGGGACGAAATCTTCATCCAAGTAGCGCAGAAGAGATCCTCCATCCAGCAGAAGTCTTCATCCAGGCGGCATCTTCAATCTTCATCCATCCGGAGCGGAGCAGAGCCATCTTCCAAGGAGCCAACGCGGAGCCATCCTCTTCAACCGACGACTGAATGACGAATGACGGTTCCTTTAAGGGACGTCATCCAAGATGACGTCCCTCTAATTCCGATTGGCTGATAGGATTCTATCAGCCAATCGGAATTAAGGTAGGAAAAAACTGATTGGCTGATTCAATCAGCCAATCAGATTGAAATTCAATCCGATTGGCTGATCCAATCAGCCAATCGGATTGAGCTCGCATTCTATCGGCTTCATAACTAGAGGCCCATATCTCCGATGTATATCTGTCAGCCTATCATATTCCACTAGACTTTAATAGAGATAATAATACAGGTTTTAAGGACAGGAAAACAATTTATCCAATTAGGAAAAACATATTTCAGACCTCAAAAATTGAAATATTGGAATATACCTTATATACTGCAGGCCTCTTTTGCATCAACAAGCCTTATAGTTATTTACAATGTCACAGAGACTGTAATAAATAAAAAGAGTAAGATATGGATTTTTCTCAAAGAAAGACCAGGGGCAGTAGAACAAGAATAATTAACAAACAACACGATTCAGGTGTATTGTGAAATTAAAATAAAAAGTCAGTATCAAGCACTAGAAAAGGAATAAATAATTAGCATGATAGATAAGCACATATAGAGAAGAACTTTTAGAAAAGGAAGAAAACTTTCAACATAAAAGAAAACCCCAAACCCATGCACATAATTAGCTATAGTTACTACATACTCGTCTTAGTTGCATTGTAGTTAGTTACAAAAAAGGATTTTACTCCCTGTTGAGCTGCACGAATTGACACTGAAAACATTTTTCATACAAAGTTGAGTAGAAAATACATTACTACAGGGAAATTGTTTAAAAACGTTGCAGCTAAATTTGTTTATAAAAATTATATTTATTTGTTTATTTTTTACTTTTATCTACAAAATGTAACAAAATCAATATTTACAAAAAAAAAGTTGTTTTAGAACAATATGAATCGATCAGCCCGGGCTTTTGGGATATCCTTGAGTGAGTAAATCTAAATGTCTGAGCCACTAATTGCTTGGCCTGTACTCAGGAGAATACTTAAAATCTGGTCTGTCTCCATCCCTCAAGGATAAACAATGGATTTGCCTGTTTTTACATTTTATTTGGGGAAAAATGAATTTAGTTAAAGGGACAGACTACTCCAAAATTGTTATTTTTTAAAAAGATAGATAATCCCTTTATTACTCATTCCCCTGTTTTGCATAATCAAAAAGGTTATATTAATATAGTTTTTACCTCTGTATCTAAGCCTCTGTAGACTGACCCTTTATCTCTGTTCTTTTGACAGACAAGCATTTAGCCAATCAGTGCTGTATCATAAATAACTCCACAGGAGTGAGCACAAAGTTATCTATATGATACACATGAGCTAGCTAACTATCAAAAACTGTCAAAATGCAGTGAGATAAGAGGCGGCCTTCACCGGGTTAGAAATTAGCAAATGAGCCTACTTATGTTTAGCTTTCAATAAAGAATACCAAAAGAACAAAGGGAATTTTATATAAAAGTAAATTGGAAAGCTGAATAAAATTGAATGCCCTATCTGAGAAATTAAAGCTTAATTTTGACTGTTCCTTTAAAACTGATTCACTAATAATAATACTGATTATTACATTCAGCATTGTTAAACATATGATTAACAAAGAAAATAGATTTAAAAAAACTGCATGTAACATGAACTGATATTGAAAAAACTATATTATATTAATTAGCTGCTTTTTTTATTTTCACTGTGGCCACAAATCGTTTGCTCCCTTGAAGGCCTGTGATGATCTTGGTAAAAAATAATTTGAGAAGTCTGTGATACTACTTAACGAATGCTTAATAAAACGAATTTCAAATGAGCATTAGATCTGACGAATTTCAACGTTTTCTTTTTTTCACAGTTTCCTGTAACATGCATCAGCCAATCACAATCTATGCTGTTAACTCTTTCACATGCTTAGAAGGAGTTGGTACCTCAGAAAGTGTGCAGTGTGCACATAAAAGACTGTTCCCAGTTTTATACTAAAAGTAAACTGGACTTTTTTAACTGCATGATCTTTCTGATGCTATTTTAATTAGATTTTGATGTAACAAATTTGAGCAGTTATATTAAATTCAATGGCACCTCTTCTTATGGTGGATTGGAATAGCTTAGGAAAAAGAAGAAAAAAAACCTACCTAAGCTAAAAGGCTATTTTTTGAAACATGAATCCACATGGATTGGAAACAAAGCCATTGATAGCTGGTTAGACCATGAATTAAAATGAAAATAAATACAAATAGAAATGTATACCATAGCAGTTCTAGAACTTAATATTTGGGGGGCTAACCTACTGTAGTTGTTGAACATAACATATAGAGTCATTCACTGATCAGCAGGGGCGCTACACATGTGTTTGGAGGTAAATAGCACCCCTAAAAGAACTGCCACTGAATGTATAGTTCCCCTCTAATTTTACATAAAATCCTACTAATAACACCAAGATTCACTTCTCTATTTATATCCAAACCATAGGAACAGACTAAGGGGCTCATTGACAAAAAAATAATAATAATACTCAGACACAATGGAGTCCTTTTTTCTTACAATTCAACAAACTTAATTAATCACTTTGGCCTAGATTTAGAGTTCGGCGGTAAAAGGGCTGTTAACGCTCCGCGGGTTTTTTTCTGGCCGCACCATAAATTTAACTCTGGTATCGAGAGTTCAAACAAATGCTGCGTTAGGCTCCAAAAAAGGAGCGTAGAGCATTTTTACCGCAAATGCAACTCTCGATACCAGAGTTGCTTACGGACGCGGCCGGCATCAAAAACGTGCTCGTGCACGATTCTCCCATAGGAAACAATGGGGCTGTTTGAGCTGAAAAAAAACCTAACACCTGCAAAAAAGCAGCGTTCAGCTCCTAACGCAGCCCCATTGTTTCCTATGGGGAAACACTTCCTACGTCTGCACCTAACACCCTAACATGTACCCCGAGTCTAAACACCCCTAACCTTACACTTATTAACCCCTAATCTGCCGCCCCCGCTATCGCTGACCCCTGCATTACACTTTTAACCCCTAATCTGCCGCTCCGTAAACCGCCGCCACCTACGTTATCCCTATGTACCCCTAATCTGCTGCCCTAACATCGCCGACCCCTATGTTATATTTATTAACCCCTAATCTGCCCCCCACAACGTCGCCGACACCTACCTACACTTATTAACCCCTAATCTGCCGAGCGGACCTGAGCGCTACTATAATAAAGTTATTAACCCCTAATCCGCCTCACTAACCCTATCATAAATAGTATTAACCCCTAATCTGCCCTCCCTAACATCGCCGACACCTACCTTCAATTATTAACCCCTAATCTGCCGACCGGAGCTCACCGCTATTCTAATAAATGTATTAACCCCTAAAGCTAAGTCTAACCCTAACACTAACACCCCCCTAAGTTAAATATAATTTTTATCTAACGGAATAAATTAACTCTTATTAAATAAATAATTCCTATTTAAAGCTAAATACTTACCTGTAAAATACATCCTAATATAGCTACAATATAAATTATAATTATATTATAGCTATTTTAGGATTAATATTTATTTTACAGGCAACTTTGTAATTATTTTAACCAGGTACAATAGCTATTAAATAGTTAAGAACTATTTAATAGTTACCTAGTTAAAATAATTACAAATTTACCTGTAAAATAAATCCTAACCTAAGATATAATTAAACCTAACACTACCCTATCAATAAAATAATTAAATAAACTACCTACAATTACCTACAATTAACCTAACACTACACTATCAATAAATTAATTAAACACAATTGCTACAAATAAATAAAATTAAATAAACTATCTAAAGTACAAAAAATAAAAAAGAACTAAGTTACAGAAAATAATAAAATATTTACAAACATAAGAAAAATATTACAACAATTTTAAACTAATTACACCTACTCTAAGCCCCCTAATAAAATAACAAAGCCCCCCAAAATAAAAAATTCCCTACCCTATTCTAAAATACAAATATTACAAGCTCTTTTACCTTACCAGCCCTGAACAGGGCCCTTTGCGGGGCATGCCCCAAGAATTTCAGCTCTTTTGCCTGTAAAAAAAAACATACAATACCCCCCCCCCAACATTACAACCCACCACCCACATACCCCTAATCTAACCCAAACCCCCCTTAAATAAACCTAACACTACCCCCCTGATGATCTTCCTACCTTGTCTTCACCATGCCAGGTTCACCGATCCGTCCTGGCTCCAAGATCTTCATCCAACACAAGCGGGGGCTAGACATCCACTGAAGAAGTCCAGAAGAGGGTCCAAAGTCTTCCTCCTATCCGGCAAGAAGAGGACATCCGGACCGGCAAACATCTTCTCCAAGCGGCATCTTCTATCTTCTTCCATCCGATGACGACCGGCTCCATCTTGAAGACCTCCAGCGCGGATCCATCCTCTTCTTCCGACGACTAGACGACGAATGACGGTTCCTTTAAGGGACGTCATCCAAGATGGCGTCCCTCGAATTCCGATTGGCTGATAGGATTCTATCAGCCAATCGGAATTAAGGTAGGAATTTTCTGATTGGCTGATGGAATCAGCCAATCAGAATATAGTTTAATCCGATTGGCTGATCCAATCAGCCAATCAGATTGAGCTCGCATTCTATTGGCTGATCGGAACAGCCAATAGAATGCGAGCTCAATCTGATTGGCTGATTGGATCAGCCAATCGGATTGAACTATATTCTGATTGGCTGATTCCATCAGCCAATCAGAAAATTCCTACCTTAATTCCGATTGGCTGATAGAATCCTATCAGCCAATCGGAATTCGAGGGACGCCATCTTGGATGACGTCCCTTAAAGGAACCGTCATTCGTCGTCTAGTCGTCGGAAGAAGAGGATGGATCCGCGCTGGAGGTCTTCAAGATGGAGCCGGTCGTCATCGGATGGAAGAAGATAGAAGATGCCGCTTGGAGAAGATGTTTGCCGGTCCGGATGTCCTCTTCTTGCCGGATAGGAGGAAGACTTTGGACCCTCTTCTGGACTTCTTCAGTGGATGTCTAGCCCCCGCTTGTGTTGGATGAAGATCTTGGAGCCAGGACGGATCGGTGAACCTGGCATGGTGAAGACAAGGTAGGAAGATCATCAGGGGGGTAGTGTTAGGTTTATTTAAGGGGGGTTTGGGTTAGATTAGGGGTATGTGGGTGGTGGGTTGTAATGTTGGGGGGGGGGTATTGTATGTTTTTTTTTACAGGCAAAAGAGCTGAAATTCTTGGGGCATGCCCCGCAAAGGGCCCTGTTCAGGGCTGGTAAGGTAAAAGAGCTTGTAATATTTGTATTTTAGAATAGGGTAGGGAATTTTTTATTTTGGGGGGCTTTGTTATTTTATTAGGGGGCTTAGAGTAGGTGTAATTAGTTTAAAATTGTTGTAATATTTTTCTTATGTTTGTAAATATTTTATTATTTTCTGTAACTTAGTTCTTTTTTATTTTTTGTACTTTAGATAGTTTATTTAATTTTATTTATTTGTAGCAATTGTGTTTAATTAATTTATTGATAGTGTAGTGTTAGGTTAATTGTAGGTAATTGTAGGTAGTTTATTTAATTATTTTATTGATAGGGTAGTGTTAGGTTTAATTATATCTTAGGTTAGGATTTATTTTACAGGTAAATTTGTAATTATTTTAACTAGGTAACTATTAAATAGTTCTTAACTATTTAATAGCTATTGTACCTGGTTAAAATAATTACAAAGTTGCCTGTAAAATAAATATTAATCCTAAAATAGCTATAATATAATTATAATTTATATTGTAGCTATATTAGGATGTATTTTACAGGTAAGTATTTAGCTTTAAATAGGAATTATTTATTTAATAAGAGTTAATTTATTTCGTTAGATAAAAATTATATTTAACTTAGGGGGGTGTTAGTGTTAGGGTTAGACTTAGCTTTAGGGGTTAATACATTTATTAGAATAGCGGTGAGCTCCGGTCGGCAGATTAGGGGTTAATAATTGAAGGTAGGTGTCGGCGATGTTAGGGAGGGCAGATTAGGGGTTAATACTA